>NW_022103912.1:9037768-9040138 GCF_000313985.2 Echinops telfairi | reverse complement strand
TGGGACTTGTCCCGATGGCTTGGGCACAACGTGTCTGTGTATCAGAGCGCGTGTGACCTGCGTGTGCTCAACCTCACGCGGGCTGTTTTCTCGCTCTTCCTAAACCTTTCCATTCTACTCTGAGATTTCTCTTCTTGGTCTGGTAATACATAAACGTGCAAGCGAGGAAATGCCGCAAATACACCTGAAGCTTGAACAGCATACAGCGTGCGTCGGCATGACCTTGTGGCGCTATTCTGTTTGACGTTCTGTTCCTCAGTAGCTTCAAAGTTTGGGTTGGCCTTGACCAAACCCCAAACCATGTTACAAGGTAAATCAGTTTGCAGTTACGGTCTACTATGAAAACAAAGAGGTAGCAGCCTAATTTTAATGACGGCGTATTTGTGGATCCAATGAATTGTAAGGAACACCAGCAACCGGCAGGGACTCCTGCGGAATGGAATTCAGGTACACTCGTTCTTTCCCCCCACATATTCAATTGCACTGTCCTCCCCACCTTCCTGCTTCTCCTGATAAAATAAACATCCAAACCCCTCACCGAGACAGAGCTGAACTACATCCTGCAGAGGCACAGGGAAGAGGAAGGCGCTGCCTTTCCTGCTTCGGCTTAAGTGCAGTTTTAATCTTTGGGTGGCTGACAACACAAAGCAACAGGGTAGCTGGTGTAGGGGCAAGTACTGATCACTGTAGCTGGGAAATGATAAACCCAAATAGGCTTTAAGCACTGCTCTGATCAAGGCAGACAGAGCGAAAGGCTCCTAAGCTAGCTCTGTCCAGCAGCAGGGGCCACTTGTCCTTGCCAGTCCTGTGCACACAGCCCCAGCACTCGGAGAGGTGCCCCAAGATACAGGAGTGCCCCACGGGGATGAGACGTCCACATCAGAACTCAAAGAGAAGCCTAGTGCCTATTTATTCAAATGAAATTAGCTGAAAGGATATGAAAATGTTATCAGATAAGCAAAAAGTAATTGAAATTACATCTCTGCCTAGAAGATATGCACACAGGGAAAAAAAGATCAGATACAACATGACAATTAAAATCTCATTACGTATCCAATCCCCCGTGATCCACGGGCAACTTGAGAGCTGGAGTGGGGAGGAGTGGAGCCGGATGGCTTAGCAGCTGATGTGGAGGGGACATGGTTGCCAGGTAACCACTGAGCGGCCAAGCAAGCAGAGAACCAGAGAGGTGAGCCCTCGCAAGAAAGGAATGCTCCAAGCTTTGGTCGCCAATAAAGACCTCAGGCGTGATTCTCTACTTCAGACCCACCTTACACAACAGCCATTAGAAAAGTGAGAAACCAAACCAAACCAAAATACACCCTTTTGATTGGTCCGTTTTCTTTGGCTTATACATCCCCAAGTGGTAGCGCTGATGATTTGTTTTAACTGAATAGACGTTTCTAATCAGTTGCTTTGACAGTGTTCAGAGTCTGCAGAGCCTTAAGGTTAAACGGGGCAAGTTTGACCTTGGACTTTTCTATTTACTTTCTCTCGCTCTCTGCCTGTGACGAACCGTGGTTTCTAAAGGCTGCTTCAATATCTCCCACCTCACATAGCCCTCTGCAGGGGGACTGGCGGAGCCCCCATGAAGAGAAGTTCAACCCCCCTCTCCTTAAGCCCTGGTGACTTTGGGACCACATCGACTAACAGAGCATAGCAGGTGTGACAAGGTGGTTTTTGAAGCCTTGTTTACAGGTCTATTTCAGCTTGGAGCCCTGGGCTTCAGAATAAGGTATCGTTTGGTCTGATTCCTGAGGCCACCCTGCTCTGAGGAAACTTAGCCACACATGGGCTTAGTCCACCTCTTCCATGCATCCCAGCCAGGCCCCAGACATGTGCAGAAAGAAAGGAGGCCACAGCTAAGTTCAACTCCCAGCCGCCCCAGCCATAACTCTGAGTTTTCCTACCTGAGGTACCAGACAGCAGGGAATGGAGAGACAAGATATTCCCCTTGTCCCCTGCCCTGACTCACAAACACTGCTAGCATGGGAAAGCGGTTGCTGGCTGAAGCGCCTGCTTTCACATGTGTGTCTTGCAGCAAGAGTGACCGGAAGACAGTTCTAGGGCAGGCTTCCTCCTCAAGCCATGGGACAGGGGCCAGGGTGCTGCTGAGGAGAGGGGACAGAGCTACCCCACCCCACAGGCCTTAGCGGTATCGATTGCTGTCCCTTCCTAAGGAATGGACACGCGGGGATCACAGTGCTGGCAGATGAATTATAGAGTCGGGCAGCCAAAAGAACAAATCAATTTGCCTTACAAAAAGGACAGCCAGATTCTATGATGCTCACCTTCCCGACACAACCGCTGATGACAAAGCGGGTGAATAAGCAAATGTGGTGAAGAAAGCTGATGGTGCCCGGCTATCAA
>NW_022103912.1:9031207-9036782 GCF_000313985.2 Echinops telfairi | reverse complement strand
TAAAATGTTTAAAAAAAAAAAAAAAGAAACAAACAAACAAAAAAGGACAGCCAGAACGGGGTGCCTTTGTCTCATGGTCTTTGGATGTATGTGATCAGGAGGGACAGTCCTTGGAAAAGGACATCCTGTTTGGTAAAACTAGGGTCAGCAAAAAAGACCACATATCCTCAACAAGACGGACTAACGGAGCTGCAATAATGCGTAGCTATGAGCATTGTGGGGGTGGGAGAAGAATGGGCGGTGCCTGGCTCTGCCGCACACAGGCCTGCCCTGAGTTGGACCCCACTCAACAGCACCCAATGGCAACACTGATATCCACGCTTGGGGTCTCTGTGATCACCACCACCTTCATCATCACGACCACCAGCACCTCTCCTCCTTCCTCTCTACTTCGTAGACAGCGGGAAGCCAAGAGCCCACCCTTTATGACAGTGGTTCTCAACCTTCCTCATGCCGCGACTGTTTAGTACAGTTTCTCACGGTGTGACCACCCCCAACCATAAAATTATTTTCGTTGTGACTTCCTCACTGTCATTTTACTACTGTCATGAATCGTCATGTAAATATCTGATATGCAGGGTGTATTTTCATGGTTACACACTGAACATAATGAAAGCAAAGAGATTAATCACAAAACAATATGTAATTACATATTGTGAAATATGTTTTTGTAAGGACAAATAAATGAAATTTTGCCTTGAAGCATGGCGTAGCACTGGTAACAGTCATCACGCCGGGTACTCGTGTGTGGGCGTATCCGCATGTGGGCAGACCTGCCTGGAGACAGATAGAGGAGCAGTGTCTCGTTCCTAAGACCATGGGAAATGTGTTTTCCGAAGTTCTTAGGCGACCCCTGTAAAAGGGTTCTTCGACCCCCAAAGTGGCCACGACCCACAGGTTGAGAACTGCTGCTTTATGAGCTACTGTGATGTTAAAGCATCAGGTAAAAGGTCTTTAACACCTCTGTCATGAGACTGGTGGACCTTATGAAAGCTGGTTTCCATTCCATCCATATTCTTGCTGTAATCTCCTCGGTTACTAACCTGCCCTCTACTCTCCCTAGCCAGAAATTCCATTGCCAGGGGAGAAGAATTTATTTTTATATTTGTTAAAGCCAAACCAAAAGGGAAAACCAAAAACACTCTTTGTTTTCAAGTATTTTACGACAGTCCGAAGCCAAACCATGCAAAAAAATTTTTTTTTAAAAGAAGGACTTCACCCTTAATGTAATTATAGAGAGATTGCTGAAAATAACTGGGGAAATGGCAAAAAAGCAAGAGTTCGCTTAACGTACTTGTCTATTATGCTTTTGTTTGTTAGAGATAGCTGGTTGTTTTTTTTTAAGACAGAAGAAATTCCTTTCAACACTTGACAATTTTCACGTTCAGCAGGTGCACCAGTTGACTTAACGTCGATGCTGACTCACGATGAGCCCCTGTGTGTCAGAATTGAGTTGGGTTCTAGGATTCTCAATGGCCGTTTTGTTTATGGTTTTGCCTCAGCAGCAGATCACTAGACCTTTCTTCCAAGGCACCAGTGGCCAGACATTAGCAGCTGAGTGCTTTAACCATCAGACATTAGCAGCCGAGTACTTTAACCATCTGCACCCCCCATGCACTCTTTGGTCGCTGTACGGCTGGTCAAATTCCTTCATGCCCAATACAGATGAGAATCACGTCGGACCATCCTAATCCCTCCTGGACCAAAGTCTTTCAATGAAGCCTCCAAGGGAAGACTTTTATTTTTGAACCGTGGGAACAGATCTCCAATCTTCTAACGCTTCCAACCAGAAAATCAGAATCAATATAGACTTTCATTTAATACAATTTAAGAGATTTCTAAATCTTAAAACTCCGCTCTCCACTGCACCGAGTTAATCAAGTTGAACGTATTTTTCTGCCCTTTCGAAGGCATGAGCTTGAATGCATTGGCCCTAAGGAGCCAAACCAACCACTAAAGAAGCCGGACCTTTTACAGAAAATCATTCGAAGCCAAAGAGAAGAGGAAGAAAATAAAACTGATCATACCGGGGCACAAATCTCAGTCATAATTCTTTTGAAGGCCCAGCCTTCTGTGTACCATGCAATGGATACCAGGTTCCCCCATTCTCTCTAATTACAAGCTGGAAGACTAGGACCCCGTTGTATCACTATGGGATCCATGCCTGTCAAACTTATTCCAGCAACTTCTCTGGAGAAATAACCTGACTGGTCCAGGAAGGCAGGAGTTGGAGTTGTCAAATTGTTTGCTGTCACACAGAAGTTCCAGGATGACCCTAGGGTGCCTCAGCTGGGGGAGTCATCAGGTGTGCCAGCAGGGCCATGGCTGCCATTCAGGCAGCAGATGGTGCATCAAGTGCCTGCTAAGGAGCTGGTAGCAAGGCAGAAGGAACCATTTGGTCAGCTAGCGGGCATTTCAAATGTGCACTGCAAACTCACACGTGCAAGCCTACCTCTTCACCAGACTACTTACTATCTAATGGAGGCAGCGTCTCAGAGCTCTGTGGGGAGGTGCTGCTCTGGGGATCATCAAAATACTCATCTCATCTACAAACACAACTTTTGCCACGAGTGGATTCCATCACCCTATAGGCCAGAGGCAAATCTATATAGGAGGCAAAAGCCTTATTTTTCTCATCAGGACGCTGGTGGGTTCAAACTACCTACTTTTCTGCAAGTAAGTCACCCAGCGCTAATGCCGGGGCACCCAGGTTTCTTCAGTTAGAAATGCCAAAACCAAGTCCACTGCCCTTGTGGATTCCAATAATAAAGAACCCATAGGGGACAGTAGCCTACTCCTGGGGGTTTCTGAGACTACCCATCTGTACGGAGCTGCCAGCCTCACGGGTTTGAACTGAATCCTAAGCCACAGTGCCAATGCCGATGTAAAATATCGCAAGTCGTCAGTTTTATTATTTTGTTGTGGCTTTCTGTGCCTACCATTATGTTTAAGTGTTGGAGGAGACAGCAGCCACTTTACGGCCTTCCTTTGATGAACACCAAATGCTGCACCATTAGTGTTATTAACATATGCATTAGCTCAGGCGAATCCATTGTTCACCCAGCTGCCGCTCCCAGCTCCCCACCAGCAGCAAGGGCCACGAATCAGCTAGCATTAATGGGAGTGTTAATGAAGTTTCGCCAGTGGACTTGGCCCCTCTGAGAGGGGCAATTAAAAAAACAAAACACACCTCATGGAGGAATCAAGATCTCTGCAATTTGGTATCTCTCACCACCCCCACTCCCCCGCCCAAAATAAAAAACAGACGCCCCACAGCAGCAGACACTGCCTTGTAGGCCCAGGAGTCGAGGTAGCACGTGATCCCGCCTGAAATGGGTTTCCAAATGGGAAGGGACAGGAGGGAGGTCATTCCAAAGGCTGGTCCTGAGCTAACTACCGAGGCCCCGGGAACCCCGCAGAACAGCATCCTGCTCGCCCCACTCCTGGCAGGCAGGGCCGGCGGCGCTGCAATGGAGCCCAGGGCCGCCGGGGGCACGTCTTCCTGACCCTCTGGGCCAGTGCTACCAGGTGGGAGGAAGAGAACCGAAGGAAAAGCAGGCTCCTGGGAAAGCCAGCGTAGCGGGAAAGGGACTGGGGAGTCTGAGCACAAGGCTGGAGCCGGCACGGAAGGGCACCCCGCAACCTGGGGCTGGGCGAGCTTGTGAGCTGGGTCTGTGGCAATGCACATCCATCATGGGGGCGGTGGGTGGGGGTAGGCAGGAGGGACATACGGCCTGCACTTTGCTAAATGTGCCCGGTAGGTGCTGCCCCAGGCAGATAGCGGGGAGGCTGGTGGGAGACAGCTCTGTCACTGGCCACCCCCTTGGCCCACGTCCACACCGTTGACCAGGTTCTGGAGATGGGCGGCTCTCAGTCTCTGCGAATTCCCTCTCCTCTGATGCAAAGTCCACAAGCATGGATCATCTTGCAGATTATCCACGTTAATGCAGTCAGATCAAGAAGACTGCCAATTTCAGGGATGAACCGTGGGTATCGCTTAACTGCCTCCCATTTCCTACCCAGTTGCCTCCAAGAGGCTCATTTGCATGGGAGCCTGGTCCTCTTTTCAAACTCCACCCGCCCCACCCCTGTTCTTTCTTAGAGACTCCATCTTTTTTACCTTCTGAGTTAGTTAATTGTGCCAGCCTGGCCGATAATCACATGTGGTGCTGGTTGAAAGGCGGAGGGATAAATGGGTGGTGAAACCTCGCCTTTCTAGTTCTCGGGTCTCTTGTTTTGTGATGGTTGTATCGGGTGCAGCTGCCTTAGCAGTTCCCTGCTTCAGCTTGCAAGATTGACTTCCTCCAAGACATCCCCAAGGAGAAGCCGCATGGATCTATCCCGATGCAGCCCTGGGTGCTGGAGCAGCCGTGTGGAGATCCCTGCTAGTGCTGAGATGCTTGTTCATTCACTGACTCAGCTTTCCTCCTGCAGTCGGCGTCATTGCCTCTGTTTTGTGAGGTGGAGGACTTTTGGGGGTGTGGTGTTGGGTATGGGTTAATGTTGGACTTGTGGGCTTGGGCAGCATTGGGTTGGGGTGTTTTCGTGATGCACATTTTCTTTACATAAAACTCTCTCTTATACGTGAGTCGCCGTGGATTTGTTTCTCCAAAGTACCCAGACTAATACACCTTCCCTTTCGAAAGGCAACCTTGCCTGGCTTCTGAAGGACCTGGAGCCCTGGCCAAGCCTCCTCTGGCAGAGAAGAGGCGCCAGCTGACTGCTCGGAGAACGGGGCAGAGAATCAAAGGGGAAACTTCCCTCCCTCTGAACACCGCTCCTCTCCCTTGGCTCTTCAGGCTTTTCTGGAAGGAAGTGAAGGTCCAGTACCGAGCATGCCTCCTCTCTCTTCAGACACTTGGTCTTGGTATGGTGACTCGCGAGGGGCTCGCCTTCCATGATGGGTGGCTCGTGACTAGTCTGTCTATCGTTAGTGAAGTGCTTCCGGACAGTCGGTTTGCTGTAGAGGCATAAAGCTCAAGGAGCCTCCGACATTTCAAAAATAAATTGTTCTCAGGATTGATCCCAGCCCCAGGTCCCCAGGGACCCTGAAATGACAACCACTAACATTTCTGTCGGCTGGCTGGGCCCAGCGCTGCCCTCAGTTCTCCTGATGCAGTCCGACTTTCGAGTCTAGCCTTTCCTTCAAAAGCTGCTGAAATGCCCCTTTTCTCTACCCCTGCCCCCACCCCACTCAACTCTCTTAACTACCAGTGACAATTTTCTTTTTCTATCGTTTTATTAGGAGCTCATACAACTCCTATCACAATCCATACACACACCAATTGTGTAATGCACATTTGTACATTCATTGCCCTCAGCATTCTCAAAACATTTGCTCTCCACCTAAGCCCCTGGCATCAGCTCCTCATTCCCCCCCCTCCCTCCCCGCTCCCCTCCCCCTCATGAACCCTTGATAATTTATAAATTAATATTTTGTCATTTCTTGCCCTGTTGGACGTCTCCCTTCACCCACTTTTCTGTCGTCTGTGCCCGAGGGAGGAGGTTATATGTAGATCCTTGTAATCAATCGGTTCCCCCTTTCCAGCCCACCCTCCCTCCACCCTCCTAGTAT
>NW_022103912.1:9022883-9029909 GCF_000313985.2 Echinops telfairi | reverse complement strand
TGTTATGACATCGCCCCCCCTAGATAACAGCGATACAGAGGATGGTATTGAAGATACCGTTTGGGGAGAGTGGCCGGCCTGTCCCGTTTACATGGGAATGAACTCAGAAGGAAAGAGAGAGTAGACCTCACTCCAGTGTGCCAAGCCTGGAGGGAGATGTTCCTTCTCAGAGCCGCTCATTGACAGAGAGGACTGCAGGGCGGCCTCAGCTGGCAGCATGACGCCACCTTCGGAGAGGACAGGGCTGTAGAGGACAGCACTGAAGATACAGCGTGGCAAGTGCAGCCAGTCTGAGCTCCCACAGGGGGGAAAACCAAGAGGGAAATATAACAGACCAACAGTGGGAGCAAAGCCATGAAGTCTCAGAGGAATCCTAGAAATGACTCCGGGGCCAGCACTGGGCCCCTCATCTGAACTGGTTGGGGGATGGTCACAAAAGTCAGCAGGTAGACCTGGAACTATTTACTTGTGTTTTTCTTTTTCCCTTGCTTTTCAATGTCTATTTATATAAGATAGACAGGACAAACAATCTCAAGGAGACAGGAACAGGGGACAGACAGCATGGGAGGGGAAGAGGCTGGGGGAGGGGAGGGTGAGCCAACACTTCAGAGACAGGGAATAGCAAGGGACCTACAACTGACAGTGAGGAGGGTGTAGTGTCCCTGGTGATGATTGATCATGTGGGATGCACCCGAGAGGAATTACTGAGAGACAAACGATGAGTGAACATGATTGGTGCAGGTGGGAGGGAGGGGAGGTGGAGGAAAGAAAAAAGAAACAGAGGAAACTAAAATAAAAATTATGCATATAGGTATAAATATAGATATGTGTATATGTAAAGCTATAAATATATAGATATAGGTGTATTTGTCTATGTATGTATATGTAAGTAAATATAAGCAGATGGTCTTTGGGCCTCTACTTAAATCCTACCTCAGTACAACAACTGTTTGTTCTAATAATGTGGCAATGTATGATGCCCATCTTCCCTACACAATCACTGAAGACCAAATGGGTGCACAAGCAAATGTGGTGAAGAAGCTGATGGTGCCTGGCTATTAAAAGATATCGCATCTGGGGTCTTAAGGCTTGAAGTTAAACAAGCAGCCATCTACCAGGGAAGCAAGAATGCCAACATGGAAGAAGCATGCCAGCCTATGTGATCATGAGTTGTCAATGGGAATAGGTATCAGAAGTTCAAAAATAATTAATCAAATTGACGTGAAGGAACACAGGCCAGGTGTAGACCCAAAGCTCACCTGTAAAATAATGGGACAGTCCCTCAAAGAGGGGCCATAAAGAAGGGAAAATGTACCCAGGGTGCAGTACAGCATTTACGAAACTCACAACTATCCTCTAGTTCTTTAAAATTCCCTCCTCCCACTGCTACGGCCTTAGTTTTACTTCATTCATCTTGCTAGGCCTGCGTTTATACAATGGTACAATCAAGATCTTTCAATGCACAAAATTCAAAATAGATAAACCCCTCAGAAACAGTAGGGGGTTGGGGGAGGGGAGGGGAAAGGGGGAGAAGAGGAGCTGATCCCAAGGGTTCAATGGAAAGTAAATGTATAGAAAAGAATGATGGAATATATGTATGAATATGTCAGACACAATTGATGTACGGTTTGTAACAAGAGTTGTAAGAGCCCCTAATAAAATGATTTTTTAAAAACTGGAAAACAAATAAAAGACCCAATTATATTGAACAACATGCAGAAAAAGAAAGAAAGAAACAGGAAGGGGAGTAATGACTCCCTGTGGATACAGGAAGAGGAGTGGGGAAAGGAGGGAAGTGGAACTGATGGTAATGATGACCGTATAACCCCACTTGTAGGGAATAAACATCAAAATTTTAGGTGATTGGATAAATGGGATGGAGGAAGTTATAGAATACTAATAATATATAATATATTGAGGAATTAGGGGGGTGGTAGGGTGGGGAAGGGAGGGGATAAACAGGGAACTGATATCAAGGAATTCAAGAAAATATGTATTGAAAACGATGATGGCAGCAATTGTACAACGATGCTTGAGCTAATGGAACTACAGATTGTAATAATATGTACAATGTTGACATAAATAAATAAAATGGTCCGTACTTCATTACTCAGTTTTGAATGGTTTCAAACAAGCGCTCCTCGTTCACGACGCTCCTCCCCATCCTCTTCCTCAGAAGGACCCAGCACGTCTGCATTCGGAGAGCACCTTAACAGGGCCATTCCTGTTCCAACAACAGTCCCTTCAAACCCCAAAGCCACACCCATTGCCTCACAGTGACCCACAAGACACAGAAGAAGTGCCCCACAGGGTTTTGAAATCTTTGACAGAGCAGATTAGATGGTCGTCTCTTCCTTCTGTGGAATAATAGCTTGTGGGTTCTTGTCATAAGCTGGCCTTGTGCTTATCAACCCATCACTGGACCACCAGAGCACCAATAGTTCCTTAGTCCCTTTCTTTATTGTCAGTGTTTCCTTCTGAGAACGTGGGGGTGGGAGTGGGGGGATTTATCTTGGAAGACATGTGTACTCACAGAAAAGTCCAGTAGTTTTAAAACATACAAGGGTCAAATTCTTACCAAATATATGCATACCTGGAATTCACTTTCAGGGCATAATATAAGGTACTTGTGATGAATTCTGACTCTGTCAAATTTCATTTTTTGCATTGCTTACTGTGAACACTAAATGACAACATAGGAATGGTTTGCAACCCAGTGTCTTGAAAAACACTGCTTTAAGAACCAAGATGAATCTGTCCCCACAGGAAAGAGAGGGACCAGACCTCAATGCAGTGTGACAAGCCTTCAGAGCAACCTGTTGGCATGGAGCAGGGAACTAGCAGAGAAGACTAAGGGGCTGGCCCCAATCCCAGCTACGTTGACACTCCCCCCCGACCCCCTTCCTGAGAAGAATGAACTACAGAAGACAGCCCTAAAGATATAGCCCAGGGAGAGTTGCAGGTCTGCCCAGACCAAACAGGAGGGGGCGAGGAGGAGAGAGAGAGAGAGAGAGAATGAACTATATCCTGGTCCACCAAGCCACCAGGAGGACACTGCTGCTCAAAGCAGCCAATGCATAGAGAGGTCCGTAGGGCTGGCTCCACCATGCAACGGGATGCCCCCTCACTGACCCACAGCACTACGGGGGTCTGACCCCTCCATACCAGGGCAAAAGACAAAGGGAATGCATCAGAGTGGCAAGGAGCAAAGCAAGGACGTCCCCATCCCTGAGGAATCCCGGGAATAGACTTCAGACTCGGGGGTCAGGGCTTGGCACCTCCTCAGACCTGATTGGAAAACGTTCCTAAGGCTCAGCAGACAGGCGTGGAACTATTCATAGGTGTTTTGTTTTGTTTTCATGTCTATATAAATAAGATAGGCAGGTTTGTTTACAACCCTAAGGAGAAAACAATGGGACCGATGGTTCTGAGGGGAGAGGAGAGGAGGAGGTGGGAGAAAGGGAGGGGTGAGCCCACAAACCCAGGGGCAAGAGAACATCAAGAGATCTAAAATCAATGGCAAGGAGGGTGTAGAATGTCAGGTGGGGTTTGATCAAGTGCAATGTAGCCAACAGGAATTACTGAGAGTCTAATGAAGGTTCAAACATGTTAGTGGGAGAGGAGGAAAGTAAAAGGAAATTGAGGAAAGGACTAGGAGTCAAAAGACATTTATGGAGGTATAAATATAGGCATGTATATATGTAAATATATTAATATATAGTGATAGGGATGTAGGTCTATGTATATACATTTATATGTTAAGTATGAAGGTAGCAGACAGACATTGGGTCTCTACTCAAATCCTCCCTCAATGCAAGGACACTTTGTTCTAATAACCTGGCATTCTGTCATGCTCACCTTTCCTATGTGATCGCTGAAGACAAAATGGGTGCATAAGCTAAGGTGGTGAAGAAAGATGATGGTGCCTGGCTATTACAAGATATAGCATCTGAGGTCTTAAAGGCTTGAAGTGAAACAAGCGGCCATTTAGCAGGGAAGTAACAAAGCTAAGGTGACCAGATTTAAAGCAGGACATCACTGACGGGGGTGGGGGTGGGGGTGGGGGGGTGTCTTGATTAAAAATTTGGTCTATATGGACCAAATAGACCGTTCCCTAGCTTGTCGTGCATTCTTTCCAAAAATAGGGACTTTCTTAAAACACCAAAAATCGGGACTGTACTGCCAAAAGTGGGACATCTGGTCACCTTAAAGCCCATATGGAAGAAGCACACCAGCCGTTGTGATCACAAGGTGTTGACAGGATCAGGTGTCAGGCATCAGAAGACCCCAAACAATCATATCGATGTGAATGAGGGGGGGTTGGAGAGGAGACCCAAGCCCATCATAGAAAATTGGACATCCCCTCACTGAAGGGTCACAAGGAAGGGACAAGCCAGCAGGATGCATTATAGCACTGACGAAACACACAACATTCCTGGAGTTCTTTAATGTTTGCCCCTCCCTACTATCATGACCCCAGTTTTACCTTACAAATCTGGCTAGATCAGAGCATGTACACTGGTGCAGATAAGAGCTTTCAACGCATGGACTCCAGGCAGATAAAACCCGCAGGAGCAATAATGAGAGTAGTGATACTATAATGATAGAGGAAAAAGGGGAGAAAGGGGGAACCAATCACAATGATCAATGTATTACCCAGCCCTCACGCCCCCACCTCCCACCACCAGGGCGACGAGCCACAGAAACATGGGTGAAGGGAGACAGCGGGCGGTATAAGGTATGAAAATAATGATAATTTATCATTTATCAAGGGTTCACAAGGGTGGGGGGTGGGGTAGGAAGGAAGGGAAAAAGAAGAGCTGATACCAAGGGCTCAAGTAGAAAGAAAATGTTTTGAAAATGATGGCAACGTTTGTACAAGTGTACTTGATACAAGTGATACATGGATTGTTATAAGAGCTATACGAGTTCTCAATAAAATGATTTAGTAAAGAAAAAGAGCCAAAATGAAGAGTGAAAAGATCAGAGATGTGTAGGAAGAAGACAGGAATGGCCCAGGGGCCTGGCAGAGCTCAGGATGAGCAGCCAGGAGCCAGTGTTGGTCACCAGACACACTTCCAACCTGGCCTTCTGGACTTCCAAGCATCATAGCTGCTCAGTGAACTTGACCCTAAGGAACGACGGCTATCTGGGTTCAGGGAGGTGGGAGAGGTGGTCCGACCGGGACCTACCATGTGATTTCCTTTGTCCTCCCCAGCTCTAGCCGTGGCTGGCGAGGGTAGCCAGTGTCCTCCCCAGCTCTAGCCTCGGCTGGTGAGGGTAGCCAGCCAACGCTCATCTAGCCTCCCTTGAGAGGCTCTGCAAGAAAGCTTCCTGGGGGGACGGCTAAGACACCTGCCAAAAGGACAAGCCGTACATTGCTTAAGGATTATATTGTGCAAGGTCTGCCCCATAGAATCCCACATGTTGCAAAGCCTACTAGCATCTTTAGTACTGAACTCACTGTTTCTCAGGCAGAATTAGTTTTATGCAATGTCAAGGGCAGCGTCTCTTTCCAACAAGTCCCTTCCCTGAAGCTACGCAGACCACCCGTGGGGAGCCATCCCCACGCCCTCCTCCTCCCTCACTGCCGTAGCTTTCATTCAGAACCCAGCCCTGGCCACCTGCGAGACAGTCCCTGAGAGGCTTGCGGAAAGCTGGCCCATCTCCAGCCCACCTGCCACTCAACCACCCCAGCCAGCTGTCTGCCAGGTGTCTGCAGCAGCAACAGCAGGGACAGCCAGCCAGTCAGCTGGTTCCAACCCACCCTGAGCCACAGCTCAATGGCATCCTTTTGTTTTTAACCCCCAAACACCTGCAGTAAACAACTCCACAGTTATAGAAGAACAAAACTGGAGTTCATGCCACCCAGATGTCTTATTTAGATACCTACCTTGTTTCCCCGAAAATAAGAGAGTGTCTTATATTAATTTTTACTCCCAAAGATGCGCTAGGTCTTATTTTCGGGGGATGTTTTATTTTTCCACGAAGAAGAATACAGTACACATTTATTGTTGAACCAAAAAAAAGGAAATTTATTACCTATATACGGTACGGTAGTAGTTGTCATCACAAACCAGCATAACCAGACAAACTGTGAATCGTACAGTCTCAAGAATTTCTTACTACTCTGTTTCCCCCTCCCCCCTCCCCTGTGCCAGTGGACATCTTCACCAGACACCCCCCCACCCCTTTATCAGACATTTCCCCTCTACCTCAGTCAACCCTGTGTGTCCACACAATGTGCCCAACTCCTGCCCCGTGCAACTCACTGTCTAATTGTGAGTCAGGGCAGAGCGAGCCGCAGGTGGCAGCTTGTACGGGCGGCGGCGCGGGCCCTTTGATTAAAATAGACCTCACACTTCCTGTCTGCTCCGGCTGCACTGCAGCCAATAGTGAGCTGCGCAGAGGCGCCCACCGCTACGGTCCAGAGCCCAGAGTTACGGTAGCTTCGGGGGCCTTATTATTGGGGAGGCCTTATTATCGGGGAGGTCTTATTTTTCGGGAGGTCTTATTTTCGGGGTGCCTTATATTTCAGCGAGAGGCAAAACCGTAAGTAGGTCTTATTTTTGGGGAAACACAGTAGTTAAAAGTGAAGCACTCCCACAGGAAGACAGGCCTGGAAGCACCATACTTCATGAGCCACTAGGTGAAAACTTCTGAATGGTGATGATTCCTTCTCTGAGAAGGGTAGCTGTGAAAATGTGGATCTCTAAATAATTTTGTCTCTTTCCCATCTGTCTGAGAATCGGTCCATCCTGCAATGACCCAGGGGTTTCACTCGCTTCTGATCCAAACTGTCTTTCTCCTCAGATGCTGTGAGTCAAGCTCCGGGAGCTATGAATGAGGTCAGGGTTTAGCTCAGACATGAATCTAGTTTCACTCCTTGAGAGAGTAATAAAGAGGCGCGGAAAATATAATGGGCCCGTCTGACAAATGGGATATTTTGGTGACAAAGCAATCTTTAAAACACTGGTTTGCAAAAGAGAGGTCTGAAGGGCAGGCCCCAATCCCAACTATGTGGAC
>NW_022103912.1:9020705-9022783 GCF_000313985.2 Echinops telfairi | reverse complement strand
CAGAAGAATGCACTTCAGAGGACAGCACTGGGGCTACAGCTTGGGGAGAGGGGCGCATCAGATTAGAGCACACGGGAGAAACGCAAAGGGATGGGGAGGGAGGAGAGGACATGCTGGCCCACCAAGCCCCAAGGACGATGTTCCTGCTCAGAGCAGACAATGCACAGGGAGGACCATAGGGCCGGCCCCACCATGGGACAGTGTCCCTCACTGAACCATGATGCTGCAGGGGACACAGTGTGGGAACACTGCACAGTCTGGCCCCATCACACTGGGGCGAGTCACCAAGGGCATGCGGCAGAGCATCAGGGGGAGCAGAGTGATGAACCCCCCGGGGAATACCAAAAGTAGACTTTGGGGACAGAGTGTGGCATCCCATCAGACTCGACTGGAAATCACTCGTAAAGGTCAACAAACAGATCTTGAACTATTTATAGGCTTTTCCATTTTTGTCAGTGGCTTTCTTTTTGTTGTTGTTATTCTGGTTTTGCTTTTTGTTGTTATTGTTTTGTTGGTTTTGACTTCCTTTGTTGTTTTATCTGGCTTTGCCTGGTTTTTGCACTTATTAATATCTCTGCATGTCTGTCTAGATAAGATACGCGGGATAAATAATTTGGAGATGAAAAGAATGGGACCGATGGTTCCAGAGAGGTATGGAAGAAGGTGAAGGTGGGAGAAAGGAAGGGGGTGGGGGGACCAGCCCAGGGTGAAGAAAAACCATGAAAAGGAGGGTGAGGAGGGTTGAGGGACTCAAAGACCAGAGTCAGGAGAACTGACCTGCACATACAGGAACTTTCCAACGGATGGATGGTCTGCCGGGTGTATGCTCAACAGTAAAATTAAAAAGTGTATATTTTTTAAAAACCGAAGGCTTGCAACATGACCTGTGACCTCTAGGACCCTTGGACCTATCGGATGTTATGCTACATTTAAGTAAGATTGGTCTTCTCCAGAAAAGAAAAGAAAAAAAGAGTCACTCTTTGTCTGGTAACCTTATGACGACTCCCAACTGAGTGTTGTGCCAAAGGGCACCAAGGCCTAAGGAGACTTTTAGAGGTTTTCTTACGCGCAGCCTTGCTTGCTCTGGCCTCCTGGTCGCCTGCTCGCTGAAACGATTGAGCAAAACCGAACCCACACCGGGGAGTCACTATGGGCGTCACTACGATGCTCAGATGCTCAGCCTTGGGGACTGGTCCATCCATGACCACCCTTCTTGCTGCTCTTCCACCAGCGACAGTCATGCTATGCTGTTGTGTTTAACCTGCACAATGTTCTAGGAGCCCCTGGGTGGCACAGACGGCTAAGTGTATGACTTTGAACCACGAAGTTGGCAGTTTGAAGACAGTCCTGACAGGCTGCTTCAGAAAGGACAACCGGAGAAACCCAGGGTGCCATTGTACCCAGCCTAGCTACAGTGCTCAGGGGTCAGCATCAGCTTGATGGCACTGAGCTGCAACAGTACCAATGCCCAACAGGAGTCTGCTGTTCATTTTCAGCAAAATGCAATGGCTAATGTGGATCCCATGCAGTATGCGGATTCTCTGCCCCGGAGCCAGGAGGCGATGTTCACTATATGAGAGAGCATATTGCATTGTCCACAGATGGTGCTCTGACCCACCGTCAGCAACGTGAAGAGTGAAATCCCCGCTGACTGCTCCCTGCCACAGCGCTCTCTTGCTCCGACTGTCAGAACACATTTGTGTCAACTGTAAGGAACCACTTCCTGTCACAGCAGACCCGCTCAAGATGGGAAGTAATCCAATCTCCAGCGCATTAGTGCCGTCTTCTTTCTAACCGTGATGAGAGCAACAAGCAGTGAGTGATTGACAGGTACTGCTTTTCAGAGACAGTCGTGCACACTGGGCATCTCAAGAAGGGAAGGAGAACTCCAAGCCTGAAGACACAATAGTGAAGGAGTCCGTGGGCAGAATATTGAACCGCGCAACAAGCATCAAAAGAGGGGATAACAAACCCAGGGACAAAGGAACAACAAGCGATCCAAATTGGTGGGGAGGTGGGTGTGGGAGACCTGGTAGGGCAGGATCAAGGGGAACGTAACAAAGAGGAAGTGCTGAAAT
>NW_022103912.1:9003485-9019429 GCF_000313985.2 Echinops telfairi | reverse complement strand
TGTACAAATGCGCTTTACACAATTGATGTGTGTATGGATTGGGATAACAGTTGTATGAGCCCCTAATAAAATGTTAAAAAAGAAAGAAAGAAAAAAAAAAAGAAGTCGGAATACACAGAGCTGCTGGACCCCAAAGAATTGGTTGAAAGAAGAGGGAGGTTGGCAAAACTGGATGGAACCAGGTGAAGACACTGAGAGGCAAATGCTGTTATGGGCACAGTCCTGCAAAAATGGGCATCCGCAGTAGATGCATGGACAGTTATATGGGTGGAATGGGAGAGGGAGAATATGCCCATGGATACACTCACACACACACACACCTATGTGTATGTATATACGTATGCATATATATACAACAATTTGACAGATGATAGATGCACATTTGTATTTGCCTTTGCTACAAATATATCTAGGAATGGTATAGAGCATATCAGAAATACAGTTAGGGGGATTTTTTGACAGTGTCTTGGGACACCAAGGTCAAGTGGCATACCGTCGTCCACAAAGACAATGTTTTAAGTTTTCCTTCTGTGAGTAGCAACTGGGGGGTCTTAAAAGCAGATGAAAGGGCACCTAAGGCACAGCTCTTTGTCTTTCCCTGTGCAGAGGAAAGGTGAGGGATGACAACGCCTGGACTATGTCGTCTAACGGACTGTGTGAGCTTCTGGCTCCACAACCCCGAGCGAGCGAGGAACTACATGGCGCCTGCCTGCCACTAGAAGCTGTGCTGAAAGGAATCACATCAAAAGGTCCTGGCTAAAGGTGGAGAAAAATGTGGAACAAAACAAGTCCAAAAGGAGGTCCGGCTGGCTGTCAGAAGGAGACTGGTGGACCTCCCCAGCAATGGTACTTAGCCACCCTGCGGGTGTGGAACTGAACTCAGCCCCTAGGCTCCATTTGCTGTCAAACAATAGGTAGGTGTCTAAGATGAACACCGGTTTTCACGCCTTAGAGCAGTGATTCTCAACCTTCCTCGTGCCATGACCCTTTCGAACAGTCCCCCAACCATAAAATTACTTTTGTTGCTACTTCATCACTCTAATTTTGCTGCTGTTAGGAATTGGCCAACCCCTGTGAAAGGGTCGTTCGACCCCCAAAGGGATCATGACCCACAGGTTGAGAACCGCTGCCTAAGACCAATCAGCCAATTGAGATAAAAAAGGCAGTGCTTACCCGAGAGCACAGCACACTGGGGTTAGGACGGAAGGAGAAATGAGCCCAGGAAGTAGAAGGAGAAATGAACACAGGAAGTAGAAGGAGCAAGAGGCACCGGCAGTGTTTCACAGAGGGGTTTGCAATAACGGAGAGAAAACCAAGAATGTAGGAATTGTACAACGTAAAACTAAAACTTTCATCCGATTCACAACAAGTTAGCAGGAGATAAACACAATTGTTTGCCCTTCAACCACGTCCGGAGGTGGTACATCATCCACGACCTGATGGTACCGAAGGGAGATGCCCCGCTGCAATGAAGGCACTGGTACAAGGCAACACACAACCAGCCGCTGGAGACTCAACACAACCCCGAGAGCTTCATTCTCCTTTTAAAGAGGAGGTGCCTATTACAGACTTTACAGAACCTCAGATTCCTCAGTAACTGTTACCAGGACTCAAAGCCCAAACTCTGACTCCAAAGCCTATATTTTTTTGGTGGGGAGGGGGCTCGTACAACTCTTATCACAATCCATCCATCCATCCGTTGTCTCAAGCACATTTGTACATATTTTGCCATCATCATTTTCTTTAAAAAAAATCATTTTATTAGGGGCTCATACAACTCTTATCACAATCCATACACACATCAATTATGGAAAGCACATGTGTACATTCATTGCCCTCATCATTCTCAAACCATTTGCTCACCACTAAGCCGCTGAAAGCCTGTATTTTTAATCAATTTGCCAACACTGCCTGCTGTAAAATTCATAATTTCCAAAAGCCATGAGCTTTCATAGAAATCCTTTTTTTTATCCTAAAACGAATGAAGCCAATGTTTCAGTAGCAGACTACAGCTGAGCATTTTATAACTGATTATCCTAATATCATGTTACCCTGAGGCCCTTTCCAAGAGAACTTGACCACTTCATTCCCTTCTTAGAACTTTACATACAAACAATTATGAATTAAGATGTGCATCATGCTGAAAACAAAAACAAACCGTTAGTTCCAGATAAGTCAAAGGAGAGCAACTACCCAACATCTCAATTTGTGGCTCGTTGCTGTTGAATCGATCCAACGTATGATAAGCCCATGAGTTTCACAGCACAAAGAACTCAGCTCCTTCAAGTGGTCCAGGTTATGACCTTGCAGAAGCAAACCTTATTTCTGAAGTGCCTCTGAGTGCTTTTGAAGCATCAACCTTCGGGTCAGTGACCCAACCCTTAGTCATTTATCACCCACATCCAAACCCCTTGCTAGCAAATAGATACTGGTTAGTAGCAACGGCAAACCTTTACAACAGAGCAGACCTGCTCCACAGGGCGTCCAGGCTGTAATCTTTGTGGAAGCAGACTGTCAGATCTTTCTACCATGGAGTGGCTGCTGGATTTAAGCCACTGATCTCTCCGTCCGCAGCCAAGCACTTTAACAACTGCACCATTAGGGCTCCTTTGGTGCCGCCTGGCACTCCTTATATTTCAACAGATTGTTAGAAATCCGGGGTCAGAATCGCAACCATAAAAATCCAATTTTTTTAGCCTGCTAAGCTCACTAGTCTCCTCCTTCATGTTTAAAACATCTGCCTAAGACCAGCAGGTCACAGCAAAACAGGAGAAGAAAAAGCTAGCAGATCTAAGAGGAAAATAGACAAATTCACAATTATAGTTGGAGATTTCAGCACCTCTCTCTGAACAATTAATGAAAAATAAGTACCTAGAAGAACTTAATAATAGTCTCAATCTACAGAATCTAATTAAAATTTATAGGACATTCCACCCAACACCAGAAGAACACCCAAGACTGTCCTCTAGGCCATAAAACAAACCTGAACATTGGTTTTCCTCTAAGTTGAAATCAGAGAGAATGTTTCTCCAATAAAAATAAGTCAAACTAGAATTCACTGACAGAACAATAACAGAGGGTCCTCCAAACCCTTAGAAACTAAACACACTTCTAAATAAGCCATGGGTCACAGGTGTCTGACAGGGAATACAAGCTACTTTGATTGAACTGAAAGAAAATGAAGCACATCAAAATACACAGGACCCAGCTAAAGCAGCGCTGTGAGGAAAATACGTACCATACGATGATACATGAAAACAGGAAATGTCTCAAATCAGTCGTGCAAACTCCTACTTCAAGAACCTAAAAAAAGGGCAGAATAACCCCAAAGTAAGCAGAAAGAAAGATAAAAGACCAGAACTCAATGAAATCAAAATCAGGAAAATATAGAAACTAAGCCAAAAGCTAGTTCTTTGAAAAGATGGATAAAAGTGACAAACGTCGGGCCAGGCTGACGCATACGAGAGCAGACACGAACTGCCAACATCAGGAATGAAGCAGATGAGTACAGATCCTGCAAGTAATAAAAGGATCAAAGGGAATACTATAGACAACCTACCCAAGAAATTTGACACATTGTATAAATACAATATATATACAATGTATATACATTGTATAAATCAATTCCTCAAAAGACACAATCTATAACAACTCACACAATACGTTATTTGAATAATGGCTGTCTGCTTCTGCAAATATTTACAGTTTCAGAAGCGCTAAGGAGCAGTTCTACTCTGTCTTATAGGGTCTCTCTGAGTCAGAATCAACTTCATGGCAGTGGGCTTTTTTATAATTAAGGACATGGAATTCCTAATTGTAAAAACTCCCACAAAGCCAGATGATTTCACTGGGGAGTTCCAAAAAATATTGTATTAGTCTGCGTACTTTAGAGAAACAAATCCACAGAAACTCATGTAAAAGAGAGTTTGATATAAAGGTTAACTGTGCATCAAGAAAACATCCCAACCCAGTGCTGCCCACGCCCACAAGTCCAATATTCACCCATTAACCCATATGTCCAAAACCAGTCCACAAAGTCCTCCTCCATCCACAAAACAGAAGCAATGATGCCAACTGCAGGAGGAAAGCCAAGTCAGTGAATGTGTAAGCATCTCAGCACTGGCAGGGGTCTCCAGACAGGCACTCCAGCACCCAGGGCTGCATCGGGGTAAGTCCATGTGGCTTCTCCTCGGGGATGTCTTGCAGGAAGTGAACCTTGCAAGCTGAAGCAGGGAACTGGTTAAGGCAGCTGCACCCTGGTGCGACCATCACAAACAAGAGACCCGAGAACTCAAAAGGTGAGGCTCACCAAGCCATTTATCCCTCCGCCCTTCAATTAATCATGCATGTGTTTATCAGCCAGGTTGGCACAATAAACTACCTAACTCAAATATTGAAAGAAAAATTAACAGCAATCAATGCAATCGACATATTAAAAGTCATGATCATGCCTGTCAATGTAAGAAAACCATTTGACATAATTCAGCACATCTTCGTGGTTAAAAGTAAGAAAAACAGGAAGAGAGGCAAACTTCTCCAATTTGATAAAGAGCATCTAAAAGAAAACGAGTTGTCATAAATTGGACAGTTACATCTTTACAAAAGAAGAATTGCAAAAGTAAACAAAATGTGAGTGGCAAATATAATAAAAGCTATTCTAATACCATTAGTATATTAAGGACGGTCAATCATGAAGAAAAAAAGTTCAAAAAGCATAAAGATAATTTTCACAAGCTGAAATACAAATTCCTAATAAGCATGAAAAACAATATTTATCTTGACTGGTAACTCAAAGACAGGAAAATTAAAGCAAAGGCATTTTATCTATCAAATTGGCAACAGATTTTGAAAATCATATTTAATGCTGGCAAGAAAGAGCAAACCATCTCTATCTACAGTGCAGCTGGAAAGTAAATTAGAATAATTTATGATTACAAGACATTGTAAGTGACGCAAATGACCAGACAGAGAAAAATGCTTTAAAAGGGTATGGTATAAAATTGAATATACAAGATTTAGCCAATTAGAATTGTATAGCACTGTAGCTTTGAATGCTTTAGTTGCAGAAAAGCAATACATACTTTGAGAAGCAGTTAAAGCATTGGACTTAACTTAGTTAACTGACTTTTGCCTGGACTCCAGAGATGTTGACGCTAAGTTTCAGAGGCTTTTCTTAGCCTATCTGACTTTTCTCCATCTCTCTGACATTCGCATTCCATTAGCTTCAGAGAATCCCCTTAACACAGTTGAGATTCTGGGATACGGAATCCTCTCCTCTCCCATTGAGCGTGTCAATCAATCAAGCACATGGGAGGGACGCAGGTGGATGGATCCTGACGTTCAGAGGAAGAACAAAAACCAATTTATCATGTAGGAATTGCTCCTACTTTGGCTGCCATGTGTGCCTCCGTGGAAAGTGGCAAGTGCTTCTGATTACCTTCTTGTCACTCTGACTGCTGGAGGCCCTGTCTGCCAACCTTGCTGAAAGGCTGGCACTCTGCGCTTGGGCAAATGTTCTGCTTGGGAATACCTGCGCTCTCTCCTCCTGCTACACCTCCCATTAGTCTGAAACCTTCCTGATTGCTTTTCTTATTTGGGAATCCAAAGTGTCGCTCAACAAAATGAGAAACAACCAGTAAATTGGGTTCTCTCAAAAGCTTCCATGGTCGGTTATTGCCACAAAAGAAAGAAAAACAAAGGTAAGAGGAGGAAAGGGAGGCTTTTGAGGACCTTATAATATCTTGGGAAAATCCCCTAATTTTCTAAACTTCCCAACACAGTCCATCTCTCTGTGTTACTTGACAATACTAAATTAAACTGTACTTTCTGGACACGGCTCCCCCATGCTGTATGGTGATAGCCTTGACTGTGACCTTTCTTGGAGGGCAGACACTCCTAGGCATTTCTAGAGAGCCCGGGCATAGATGAGTTGGCTCAGACGTGCATAGGGCGGACTGAACACATAGCAGCTAGCAGCTTTGGGGAGGAGGCCCTAACATGTGACTTCCACGCTGGATCCCAATTTTGATCTTATTAGCATCCTTTCGTCTGGTGACAAAACTCTCATCTTCCATTCAGGTAAATGTCTCTTCTTGACTTTCCACGAGTGGGCATGGGACCTAGTCCTGGTCCATGATAATAGCTCAGTCCTTGGCCAAAAGGATTCGTCGTTGGGTAGAAGTGCTAGGGCAGGAAGATCACAATCCAGTCAATCATTTCTTTTCTTTTCTAGAACTCTCGGGAAAGAGTGTGGCTAGCTGGGACCTGGGGAAGGCTGTTGCTGGTGGTGGCGGCTGGTGCCTGAAAGAATTGCTCCTGAAAAGCACGGCAGATTCCTACAGACATCTGTGACCACCTGTATCTAACCCACCTGAACGCCACTCACGGCCACCCAGTCCGTGCCGACTCAGCCGCTCCCTGTGGGTTTCTGAGGCTGGAACGGTTTACGGGGGCTTTCTCCCAAGTTTCGAACTGCCAACCATGCAGAGCAAAGCCCAACACACAACCACACAATACACATCAGGTCTTCATGAACCACACACAGATTCCTATCATTTCTGGTTCCATTGTACCACAAATACCCTCTTCCCATATATATATTTTTAAATCATTTTCTTGGGGGCTCGTACAACTCATCAAAATCCATCCATCCATTGTGTCGAGTACATGTGTACATATGTTGTCCTCATCTTTCTAAAAACATTTGCTTTCCACTTGAGCCCTTGGTATCAGCTCATTTTCCCCCTCTCTCCCTATTCCCCCCTCCCTCATGAACCCTTGATAATTTATAAATTATTATTATTTTATCATATCTTACACTGTCCAAAGTCTCCCTTCACCCACTTTTCTGTTGTCCATCCCCCAGGGAGGAGGTTCTATGTAGATCCTTGTAATCGGTTCCCCCTTGCCACCCCACCCTCCCTCCACCCTCCCGGCATCACCACTCTCATCACTGGTCCTGAGGGGTTCATCAGTCCTGGATTCCCTGTGTTTCCAGTTCCTATCTGTACCAGTGTACATCCTCTGGTCTAGCCAGATTTGTAAGGTAGAATTGTGATCATGATAGTGGGGGGCGGGGGAGAAGCATTTAAGAACTAGAGGAAAGATGTGTGTTTCATCAATGCTACACTGCCCTCTTCCCATACTTAATGCTACTTGGGAACATGCTTTAGATCTCTTCCAGTCTAAGAGTTTTGACTAGGCTCTGCTCTCAGGCAAAACAACGGATCTGGGGGAGACTGAGTATTTGAGGGTGATTGGGATAGTTAGGACCAGGGGCTCTGAAGAGTGGAAAGATTCCATGAAGCAGCTGGTGATGATGGTTCGCTGCATTTCAAACCCATCATGGACTTGTCCCAGCATCTCCACGGTGATCTAAGAGGAAGTTAAAACCACCTCTTGGGGATGTCCAATTGGCCATTGCAGAAGGGCTGCGGGGAGGTGAGGAGCAAATCGGAGTGCAGTGTAGTAACGATGAAATATGCAATTTTCCTCTAATTCTTAAATGCTTCCTCCACTCCACTACCATGATCCCAATTCTACCTTACATATCCAGCTGGTCCGGAGGATGTGCACTGGCACAGATGGGAACTGGAAATACAGTGAACCCAGGACAGATGAACCCCCAGGACCAGTGGAGAGAGTGGTGATGGCAGGAGGGTGGAGGGAAGGTGAGGGAGAAAGGGGGAACAGAGGACAAGGTCTACATGTGGCCTCCTCCCTGGGGGACGGATAGTGGAGAAGTGGGTGAGGGAGACATTGGATGGGGTAAGATATGATAAAATAATTTGTAAATTATCAAGGGTTCAGAGGGAGGCGGAAAAATGAGCTGACACCAGGGGTTCAAGTGGAAAGGGGGTGTTGTGAGAATGATGAAGTCAACATATGTACTAATGTGCTGGACACAAATGATGTATGTACGGATTGTGATGAGTTGTATGAGCCCCTAATGAAATGATTATTTAATAAATAAAAAAACAAAGAAACATCTGCTCTCCACTTAAGTCCTTGGCATCAGCTGGTGGTAATTTTTATGGCAGTAGAAGGCCCCATTTATCTCCGGAGGAGTGGATGGTGGTTTCGAACTGCTGACCTTGGTGCTAGCAGCCCAGGCCTCCCTCAGCAAGATGTGCACCTCCTGTGAACAGACCATTCATAGGCTGCTCTCCGAGCTGAGAAAGGTTGGGAGGTATACAAGTAGAGACGGCAGGATAAGGGGAGTGGACACCAGCAGGTGAACGGTGCCCTTTGCTGGTTGTTTGTTTGCCCGGAGGGGAAGTGAGTTTCGAAATGGATGACAAAGAGTGAGTAGTGAGAAAGGCTGAAAGTACAGGGGAGAAAGGTGGGTTGAAAAAGTGACCCGGCGAGCCCCTGGAAAAGGCAGTGGACCACATGGACATACGTGAACAAATGGAGGAGGAGGAGGAGGAGGAGGAGGAGGAGGGGAGGAACAGCAGGACTGTCAGAGGAGGAAGGGGTGAATGTCGAGAAACGGCAAAGGAGCAGAAGCCAAGCCTGAGTGGAGCATGGTAGGACTGAGCAGGGGAGGGGGCTGAGGTGGGGTGGGCACGCTTCAGAAAGGCAAGAAACTGTGTGCTTGTGGAAGTGCCCAAGGCAGGCTTCCTGGAGAAGATCAAATCCCAGCAGGGGTAGAAGTAATGGAAGGACAGAGGGTTGGGCAGTCAAGGACAGGATGAAGGTGGAGAAGGGAGGACCTCCCAGAGCCATGTGGGGAGAGGCCCAGAGGAGGGGCTAAGATGCAGGGACCACAGACGTTAAGAAAGGCTGGGTTGGAGGGGACAAGCGTAGGGGGGGTCTGGGGTACCCTGGAAGCCCATTAAAATCAACTGAACGCTCTGGTCTGATATCCACACCCCCCCCCATTCCTGCTTCACACTGTGAGGCATGGGGGAAGGACCGTGACAGGTTGCACTAGGAAAGCGTGGGACACCCACAGTGTAGTCAGCATTAAGTCAAGGGCTCAGCCCAGAAAGCCCCATCCCTGAGAGGCTGTCAGTCCCTCCCACCACAGCTCATTCCCCAGGTGAGCTGCCACCCCTATAGACAGACATGTAATCCCCCTGCTCAGACCCAGCCTTTGCACACCCAACTGCGGCCATGTGGCTTCCCAGCATTAATCAAGCCTGCCCCTGGCTAAGCTGAACCCGGAGCTCAGAAACACTGGAGCCAGCATCTGTGCTGACTTGGCAAATCATGTTCAAATTATTTTGATAGATTCCAGGCAGAGTGGAGTACAGGAAAACATGTTCAGTCCTTCTAAACTATTAACGCCATAGTCAGTCCTACAAAACCCAACCATTTATCTTCACGTTTTTGGTAATTATTCCACCTCTTGCTCGCTGCAGCAATATAGATATAAATGGCCAGTGCCTAAGAACTGACAACATAGCAGGTACCATGTAAAAGTCATTCAACGAGCCACAGGCACACCAACCTGGGCAGTAGATAGTCCCATTGGGCCTATGATCCAACTGAGGTCCACAGAGTTTGACGTAGCGACTCATCACAGAGCAGGTAGTTGCCAGCCCCAAATCTGCCTGACTCCAGCCGCCTTCCCACCACCTTCCTTTGTCACCCAGAGCATGCAGCAGCTCCTCCCACCATTCTTAGCATGATGCCTACAACCTCCAGCCTCTTCACTCACAGTCAGGAGATACATAGCTGCAAAATGTTCCATACCACAACTGTTGAATTGGGCTCTGCTTTGCTGTGCATATTCTCAGCAACAACAAAGTAAAAGGTGGTTTTTAAAGAGAGTTGCAATGATCCCAAGAAATGCATTCTTATCCAATAAGGTCTGAAGACTATGGCGGGGAAAGAAGGTGGGAGAAACCTTCCCCAAGGCACCCTGCCCCCCAGGATTATCATGTTCCCTGGCCAAAATGGTATAATGGGCCCTAGCATAATCAACCACTGGCAATGAGAATACCATGACTGTCCAAGACCCATCATTCCCAGGGCTGGCTGCATGCTGTAATCACAAGAAGAGTTTCCAATACTCACCACTGCCAGGGACCCAGTCCAGACCAATTAAACTGTAATTTATGGGGGTGGAGCCAAATGATCAGTACTAAGTAAGAACTCCCTGCATATTTCTACTGTGTCGTCAGAGTGGACTAATCAAAATCCACCATCTGGTGCCGGACCACACCCCTGGGAAATGTAGGATTCTCCTGGGAAGGATGTCGGGGCCTCGGGAAGCAAGGCTGAGGATATGCCATCAGGGATGACGAACACTTAGACAAGACCGTGGTGCTTGGTAGAGTCGAGGGCCAATCAAGGTGAAGAAACCATCGGTGAAGTGGATTGACAAAACGACCATCAGGATGGACACCGAGAACCAGGAAATGCTCGTGGGAAACACAGAAGACCAGAGAGCGCAGGGTGGTGGTGGACAACCAGATATATGGCCAGGGCATCTGGGGGACTCCGTGCATAGAACCTAAGATTTGATCCTAAATCCTTGAATATGGCACCTGTCACAAGACTTCTTGGGTATCACTCATGCCGTTTCAGCCCATTCTTGACATAGTATTGAGTTCAGTCTTCTGCATGCGTGATGCCCAAACATTCCTGATGCGCTACAATGCACAAAAGGTGCAAAGGGCAGGGAGGGGCATTTAAGCGATGGCCCAGGAGCGCCTCAGAGAACATTCTTAGGAAGATGAAAAGACACCGGAAATAAAGAGTCCTGGCTTTGAGGTTTGACTGCTTCTGGGCTCCTATAAAACCCATCCCACTGTGTGTGCTTATCCAGAATCTAGAAGGGCAGCTTCGCTGCTGGGTCATTGGAGAGTCGTAGGAAGACCGCAACGCCAGAGAGAGTTCTCGGAGGACACACTTCCACGTTTCTCTTCGCAATCGCTCTCAATGAGAGCTGCCGGGGTTGAAATGCCACTGTCCTTGGCTGAGTGGTGGAATCACCTGGGAAGCTTCTGAATAATCCAAATGCCCTGGCCTGTCCCCACAGCATTAAATGAAGATCTCCAGGGGCCAGTCACCAGTATCCTTTCTAAACACTCCCTTGGGAATCGCAATGTGCAGCCAACATTGCGCAGCCTTGTCTTACACGATCAAGACCCTCAGAAGGCGAGACACACCTTTACTTCCCTCTTTTTGTATCATGAGAATCTTTACAAATAGAGTCTGATGCTGTGGGAGTTGTTTGAGAGAAAAGCGGCAAGCACAGCCTTAACATGTGTTGTTTGTAACGCTGGATGCAGGGTAGAAAGGTTTTGGGCAATACAGAATGCCCTTTTTCATTCTTTTCATTAATTTAATAGCTGATACATCCTCTATCCGAGGACAATATATTAAATGGGTTTCTGGAGCAAGGATATGGAATAGGAGCTTGCTCTGCCCACTATGCGCATGACCTGACATTGCAGTACTTCCAGGAACAGTGCACCCCACCCCCTTGAGGGACTCTTAAAAAAATTAACGTATTTTGTTGTTAACATATACACACAACATACACCAATCTAACCCTTTCTTCGTGTACTATTTAGTGACTCTGGTAGTTACACAATTGCATGTCAACTTGATAAAAGAATGAAGGGGTGGAGTCTAGCCTGTCAATCAGGTCACAGTGTGATGATTCCCTCCTTGGGGGTGTGGCCTTCTCCTGAGGATTCTGGGAACTCCCCCTCTCTTGATTCTGCCACCAGAAGTGAGCCACACTCTCTCTCTCTGCTTCACCTTCCCGTTGAGGAGCCACGTGGAGACGTGCACCTGAGCCAAGATGCTCCCACCGGCACTGGATCCGCAAAACTTTTCACCCACTGGCTGGTGATCTTCCTGCATTCACAGAATGCCCCTTTCACGATGGTGCTGGCAGCTAACAATCTGGCACAAGCTACGGGCAGGAAATGAGGTGGCGGTAGGAATCTGCTGAGGCAAGAGGTCAGAGAAGAGCATTTCCTCTCCTGCCCACCTCCCTAAGATGGGTCACTAGCTGAGGTATAACCTATGTGAACAGGAAAGTCTAGAGAGAATTATTCTGAACACAGGATGAAAGGAGAAGGGAGAGAGATGCCATTAGCAATGACAGAAACGTACCACAAACGAGTCTATGAGTCTTAGTCTTTCCTCATTTATAAACCCACTCTGTTTCCAGGTGGAGATGGCCACCCGTTGATGTAAGAATCACCCTGGCAACCTGGGAATTCACCATGTGTGGTGGGTGGCTCGACAGCAGAGCGCTCAGGATCAAAGGGTTTCATCTGTAAACTAAGGCTGCGATGTTCGTGCCAGCACAGGTAACAACTCTCCTGGGAGACTCCCACTTCAACCATGTCAGGTCAACCAGGAGGACAAAAATATTCTGGACAGGTTGAGTTTCTCATCTTCTCATGCCATCGAATATGGTCCCACCCCACGCCAGCCCCCAAAAGCATGGGCTCTGGGGGAGGCTGTGCTCCAGCAGGGGTGCTGACACTTGGCAGCCCATCAGAGCATCCCTGGAGCTTTTATAATATTGATGTCACAGCTCACCCCTGGTACAATGCACATTTGGACGGGAACAGACAGCAGCACGTTTGAAGCTCCCCAGGTGATTCCAGTGGGCAGCCAAGTCTGGGGAGCAGGAAGTTAGAGGAGTGAGCCTAAGCACAACCTCTGGGGAATCTCTGGGGAGCTTTTAAGGGCTCCAGAGATTCTAAATGACCTGGGGTCAGACCTGGGCCCTGGGATTTGTTTAAGGTTCCAACAAGGAGCTGACGTTGAGAATCACTGAGCTGTGATTGGTCACAGAGAGAGCTGTCCGTGGCTCGCTGTAACTCAAACTCAAAAATACTCCACTGTTTCCAGCGAGACTGACCCCATAGGAGAAAACAGAACTGCTCTACAGGATTTCTGAGACTGTTGATCTTCACAGAGAAAAGACAGCCGTATCTGCCTCCTGTGGAACCGCTGATGAACTGGAACTGCCAACCTCTCCGTGAATAGCCCAAGGCTTACGCCATGGCACCACCAGGGCTCCTCACCATAACCTCACCCATGGAGGCTGTAAATATTTGGGGGAACAGATAGGATCGGCTGGTGGTTTGAACCACCAACCTTGTGGTCCAGTGCCTGCCCAGCTTCAGCAAGGCCCCCTCAACATAACCCAGTGCTTCTTAAATCATGGCCAGATCGGAGTCTCCTGGGAAACTTGAGAGAATACAGGTCCTTGAGAGACTGAGCTCTTCTCTTCTCCTTGGCCAAGCCTGGGCTTCTGTTCTTCATCAGCTCTCCAGCAACACCCATGCCCCTAAGGCTTGAGACTCAGCGCTCAAGAAATCCCCACAAGGAGGGAGCAGCATATGCCCATGGACATGTTCACATGACCAGCACTTTTACCAACGGCATCCTAATCGCAAATGCTCAAGATAAACAACATTGAAAGCATAGTGTGTGGGTGGACGAAGAAACCATTGGTAAAGCTAATCACCGCCACTTCACGTTGGGCTTATTTTTAAAATCTGTATTCTACAATAGTGATGCATAGCTTTGATTTTGCATTCCTGCCGTCCAAACTCCCCTTTCATAAAATGAACTCCGTGTTAAGTACATCCCCGGAGTCAGAGCAAACACTGGCATTTAAGTCGGAGCAAACACAGGATTCCTACAGCCTAGAGTCAGAGGAAAGGAAACATTGCCTTTCCAGCCTGTTGTGGTACAATGCTGCTTTTTGAACGTGGAGCATTTTCAATAGTGTTATGTTCCCATGTATATAATGACAACACATGTCTTAACAGCAGATTCTTTGGATTTCCTTAAGTGTTTCATCCTAGCAACTCAGTGAGAGTTCAATTCCATTGTTTCTGTTTGGCTGCATGAAGTTGTTGTGAGGTAAGAGACGTGGGACTGGATTCACTCACTCTTTAATTCCTTCTACAATGACTGCATCTGCTAGGTTTGGGTACAGTGCACACAGAAGTGAGTACCTGTCATCACGTGGCTCCCTCTAGTGGCAAAAGAAGAGGAAAAACACTCACCTTGTAGAAGCATTCAGTGATGGAGGTTCAGCGAAGGGGCGTGTAAACATAGGTTGAGGGTGTCCCCAAAATGCTCTCTAAGTGAGAACAGATAAGTTAAAGGAGCTGAGTAGGCATGGGGCCAGTGCCAACTTACACCCCCAACAAGGCACTGAGGTCATGGCAATAAAGTGGGCCTGGAGACTGGATCCGAACGGCCTGGGAAAAATGAACCTTTGATGGAGTTACAGGAGATGAGACTGGAGAATTAAGTAGGGCCAATCTCAAACAGTCTCATACAACACACCTGAGGCCTTGGTACAACACACGAAAGGATTTTTCCACATGGGACATGATGGAAGGATTAGGGGTCTGGAACCAAACCTAATCCGATTTGCATTTTAAGAAACACACTTTAGTGGGAGTGTGGACAATGAATTTCAGGGATCAGAGACTAAGGCAGAGGATCTTAACCTCGGCTACAAGTTGCAATCATCTGGGGGAGCTTTAATTAAAAATAACTGATGCATAGGCCCCACCCCCTGAAACTCTAATCCGTTTGGCACGCAAGCAGGACAGTTAAGACCTCTCCCAAGGGGGAAAATTCACATTGATTAAGACTAATGGTTATACAGATGAGGTGATTAATGTCAATATATTGTATACCTGTAAAAAGTTAAAATGGAAAATGTTACTGAGCTGTACCCACAGCAATTGTTGGTTTGGTGTATGCTCTGCGGTGCACGTGCCCAACAGCAAGCAAATGCAGGGGGGAGGCTTCCCCGTGGACCCCATGTGTCATCAGCATGGAACGATCCCGGGATTTCCGGAGTTGATGAGCGCTCAGAGGAAAGGACTACTGCTGACAGAATGCGAGAAACCGAGAGGAGTTATGGTTGCCCACAGGTCAGAAGGGATGGAGGAATATAAAATCCCGAGGGCGAGTGTAAGTCTGGAATCCAGTTTTGAAAACCGGAGACATCCACAGAGAGTTCGAGAATGAGATTAGGGTTCCGGCCTGGACTTCTGAGTCATCCTCCTCGAGAGAGTGCTTTAAGCCGGTGGTACTGTCCAAGGGCTCAGAAAAGAGAAATAAGGCGAGCCAGAACCCTGGGAAGTGTTCCCTGGTAAGGCCGAACACAGGAACTGCCCAGGAGAAGAGGCCAAGAAAGAGGGATCCGAGAGAACACAGGACACCTCTCTGGAGAGCCGGGGAGGGGCCAGGGGATGCAGCCCTCAAAAGTGCTGTCAAGGATGACGAGTACCGAGGCTGCGAGAGACGGTACCAACAAATGAACAGTGGCCAGACCACGTGACGCTGGTCTGCAGCGTCCAGGCCAGGAAGGCCAGTCTCTGCACTTTCTAGCAGTGCAGGAAGCCACCCAGCAATGCCTGTTGGGACCCGGTGGGCAGATCCCATCCATCACCGGCAGCTTCCTAACTTGTGTTTCCCTTCCAACTTAGATCCCGCCCACGACAGCCAACTATGCCTTCCAACCGACCACACACAGCTTTCCACTACACCGCCTTCCCATTCCCGCTGCTTGGGAGTCTCTGGCGAACCAAAGGGAAGCGGTGATTCCTTTGCTATATGAAAACCAAACTCACTGCCATGGCATGGATTCGGACTCATGACAGCCCTATAGGACAGGACAGAGCTGCTCCCCATGGGTTTCTGAGACTGTAACTCTTGCGATAGTGGGTGCTGAATAAAAAGCCTTTGTTCTCATTAGGGAGGTGGTGCTGTCGTTTTGCTTGTGCGTTTGGTTGTGGGCTGTTGCTACCACGAGAAGTCCTGCTTGGGCAAACAGAAGACCAAGATCACCTCGTTCAAGTGGTTTCGGTGAAGAACGTAAGTCAGAAGTCAGATGGTGGGAAGTGGCAGAGAAGCGACGAGAAGCAGCGAGGAGTCAGCAAGCCCGGACTTGCTCTTTGAAGAAATCTGGCACTAAATTCGGGAGGGGGGGG
>NW_022103912.1:8984549-9003385 GCF_000313985.2 Echinops telfairi | reverse complement strand
TACAGGGATCCAGAATCAAGGCTGTTTTCTCAGTGGGTGTGGGTGTGAAGGGGTGTGGGTGTGTGCTGTGCATGTTTAGCGAGAAGAAAAGGAGGTGGAGGTAAGGATGGGGTGGGCGGTACCAGAGAGGAGCGTGGTAGAGGAACAGAGGATGCCCCAAGGAGGTCACAGCAAGGCAAGGGGATCTTTCAAAGCCCTGGGCAGGGCTCAGCCATGGGCAGAGCGAAAGGCATCTCTGCTCAGGAGTCAAAGACAAAGGGGGAAACAGAGGAAGAAACAGGCGGGCTTGCCTTCAGGTTCCCCAGCGGATGGCTTCTCTTGTTCTCTGTGAATTAGGCAGCAAGCCTCTGAGAGAGACAGTGATCGCGGGTGAGTGGGATGCTGGAGGTGCTGACCACTTGAGACGCGGCCAGGCCACATGGCAAATACAACTCTGATCCCCAACCTGCAGTATCTAGCCCCTTAACAACGGGCTTGACTGATAACAGCTTCCTTAATATTCTCTCCTGTCCAATCACACAGGACCACCTGCTTCCTGTTAGCTCACCTCCAACCTCCCCATGCCGGACGGAGCCTCCAACCAGGGTGCACCTGAACACTCCTCCTCGCTCCACCCCCAACCCCTATCTTCCATCAGGGACCTCCCTTTCCCCCAACTATAAAGCTTGTCCACTCTACTGCTTGCCTCAAATCTCTGCCAAATACAACTGATGGCACTTGGCTGATTTGCACGCCCTGGATCAATCATGTTTATTTCTTCTTATTCACATGTCCGTTGTCTATTTCCATGCTGTTATGAAGGCGGGCAACTGAAAGTGACCTGGATCTGGTAAGCTGCCCAAGGGAGAGACCCTCACCCTGCACTCTTCACCCCTGCACGCCAACCCCTTTACCTCTATGCTGCAGCTCCTCACTGGATGACGGGTGGTTTGAAGTCCAGCACCCTGGGCATCACTTAGGGCTGGTTGGACTGTCAGAAGCTGCATCCCCACAAGGTTCCCATGTGACTCAGATGCCTCCCCCTTTTTAACTACAGTGCTTCCTAGGAAACATGCATGCTAACACTACTTGCACTTGGAGTACTGCCTCTAGACCCTACTCTTCCTCGCAAGGCTCTGTATCAGTGTAGCCTCTCTGAAAACGTCCGCAGCCCTGCAAAAAATCACCATCCTGCTTGGAATGCCTCCCCATACACGATATTCCTTGCATCTATCCCAGCCCCCACCGGGTTGCATGGCCTACAGTCGGTGCGCCCTGTGAGTCACATGCTCATTGAAGGAAACCCAGGCCTCCTGATCTTCAGCTCAGTGGACTCCCTTGTGCACGGCCATCATTTTCTACACCTGGAAAGTCCTATCTGCTTCCAAAAGCTAGGGCTGTAATGGAAGCCCCAAACTCCGCCACCACCCGCCCCGTCCCCTCAAAGCCGTAGCGCACTGTTTCCAATTATTTTGCATGCCGCACAAGGCTCAGGCCCCCTGTTTGGGCAGGTTCTTCTTAACTGCAGGCACTCAGTCCCCTGGTCACAAATGAGATCACAGTGTCTTTAAGAAATTGTCAGTCAGCTGAGCCAGGTTCTTGTGTTTAAAAAGACTGGAAGTGTTTCCCCTGTTTTAAAAGCATTTGAAGAATTTGTTGTGAATAATGGTTGGTTCAATTGTTTCAAAGTGAGGGCAAAGAATCATAACATCGAAGAGGAAGCAGAAGTTCATAAACTCTAGACTGCCCATAGCTATAAAGGCAGTATTTCAAAACCTCGGAAGCTCTTCACATACTTAATTTTCTGAATGTAGGAACCCTCTCTCTGCTGATGAATGACTACTACAAAAACCTGTTTTCCAATACAGCCAAGAAGGGCAACGCGTTAAAAAGACATCGATGACCTTTCGCTTAAGCTAATGCATAAATTCCTACGTGTAATCTAATGCATAAATTCCTGCGTATAATCTAATGTATAAATTCCTGGGGGAGGTGTCTTAATCTCCACTGGGGCTTGCACACAGTTAGTAGCTCAGAAATGTGTTTCTGATCAACTGAAGCAGCAACTTTCTCAATGTTCCCCAGGTCCCTTGCCCCAAGAAGCACACATTACCTGTGGGACAGCCCACTGAAGCGCTTGATAAATGTGTATCCCCTCCTCTTTCGGAGCCTGCGTGAGATTCCCGTGCGACCACGAATGCTGAGTACCTGCGACATTACTAAGATAGCTCTGGAACTCAGGAGCCTCAAGGACCCCCAGAGCATCTCTGATTCATCACCTTACAAACCAAGCTGCTATCCAAATGGTTGGCTGTTTGAATCCACCTGGAGTTCTCAGAAGAAAGACCTGGTGAGTGCTTTCTGAGAAGCCAGCCACTGGAAACCCCACAGGGCACAGAACCTCTCTGCTTACTGGTCCTTTGCTTGAGTCACATTCTGTAGAAAGGGGTCTTCTACTGCATCACCGAGGCCTTAGAAATTGGCTTCCTAGCAAAGGCGCCCAAGAGGGGGTGGCAGAGATGCACAAAGTCCATGGACATTTTCCATGATGCATTCATTCCACTTTTCCGTGCACTTTTTAAAGCCCTCTCATATATATGTACCTTCAATGAGAACTTGTCAAGGATCTCCCGGGGTGATTAAACTGCTGGTACATCTGGAGCAGGCATGTGGGAGTCCTGCAAGCAAATAAGGTGGACTGAGGGAATTAACATGTTTGAGTGTTGACTACCCAGCAGATCTAGATCTAGAGATAAGCCCCAATATAAAAACAAGCAAGCCAGCCGATATTAAAACACAGACCAAGCACAAAGTGGATCAGAAGGGAGAACAAGTGACAAGGTTTTCACCAAGTCAGATGGATCATTTTCATCGACTACAGATGTCTCTCTGAGACTCTGTCTGATCACCAGGTTATTCCCATCCCTCTGTTATGATTAGAGGGACATTTGTTTACCAGAAGCTTACTCCCTGTGGAGATCCTGCAAACGTCTTTGGGCTTCCACCGTTGTTCTATAGCCTTTTGCACACCAGAATCTCACCATGTAAGCTCTGATACTATTCCCTCCTTCAGATTTGGATCGTATAATTTAGAATCCTTGGGTCACAGATGTTGGTGTGCTCCTTTCAAGTGGGCCTGGTTGCCATCTCACTTAGATGGCTGCTTGTTTGGAAACAAGCTCTTAAGACCCCAAATGCTATTTTATCTGATAGCCAGGCACCATCTAATATCTTCACCACACTTGCTATAGCACCAAAATCTTCTGTGCTTTTTTCATGAGGGTTACTATCGAGCAGGGCCATGTTGGAAGAACTAATTCCTCTTAGATTAGAACTAGGATTAAGTGTGAGCACACAATCCACTTCTGAAACTCTGTTTTTATCTGCCTCTGCTTGACCTTAGAGACCTTCTTGTAAATTAATGGTAGAGAATCTTAACAGTCATCTCCCTTCTGTTTATAGTATTATTGATTAGTCTATGATACTAATTTTAAAACACAATTGAGAGAGGTAGATTGAACAAGTGTAGGTTAACTACATTTCGCAAAACACAGATTATTCTTGTTTACAGAATAAATCCTTATCTGACTGGATGCTATTCGCACAAATCAGGCAATGCTTACAGCAATGTCAGACACAGATCTGCCAGAATAATGTATACCTTAACACAGTAAGTAGGGCATTGAAGTACATGTTAGTAAGTACATGTTAGTCCACCTACCGACAGCTCAAGACCCTTGGTATACTTGTCGTCTGCTTCTTCCCACACCATGTACTTTCAGTCTCAGGTCCTTAGGTTACAGGTATGTGTGAGGTAGTCTAGTTCACCTAGGGGGGTTTCCACATTGCATCCCTCTGGTGTGGCCTTTGGAGTGTGTTGTGTGCCTTGAAGATGCAAGATTCAATATCCCAGCGTTCTATGGCACATGGTCTATGTCCCCAGGGTGTGTACAGACATTCGGACAAATGTGGCTTATTAGGAGCATATTACCAGGTGTCCTCCCCCCTTAGGGTCCTTCAAAGTATTGTTAGTCGATCTTTCCCCCACTATGAAGTTGGTTCTTTCTATTTTTAGACCAACAGACCTACACTTCACAGTTTTTGTTCTGTTTTGTTCTTAAACATACAAAGCCTAAGGACTTCGACGAGTCTCTGCGGCTAGGCTGGGTTAGAATGGAAAGGCTTGAGCTCTCATTAGATTTGACGATACAAGGGGGATGTAGGCACGAGGAGAATTTGAAAAGAGAAGTGCCCGCTTTGAAGTTGTCCAGAGAGGGTCACTCTGAGTCAGAAATGATTCGACAGTGGTGAGGCTGGCTTGGGGATATGCCAGGTGGAATGGTCTGCACAACCATGTCCTCGCTTTAGCTGCCTCAGAGAATCCCAAATTCTCTCCCAGTTGTCATGAACTTGACTGATTCAAGGCAACGCTTTGTGAGGCAGGGCAGGACCGTGCTCCATAGAATTTTCACGGGCTGAGTTTTTAAAAGTAGACCATGAGGCCTTTTTCCAAGGAGCCTCTAGAGCAGTGATTCTCATGTTGTGGTGATCCCCCAACCACAAAATGATTTTTGCTGCTACTTCATCACTGTAATTTCATGCTACTGTTATGAATCAGGCGACCCCTGTGAAAAGGTTGTTTGACCCCCCAAAGGGGTCGTGACCCACAGATTGAGAACCGCTGCTCCAGAGGGTTTGGAACCATCAATGTTTCTGTTAGAGTTGAGCACTGCACTGTTTGCAATATTCGGAGACTCCATCCAAATCTTCTAAACTGGAAGAAAATCCATCCTGGCATCATGTGATCATCCGGGTGGCTGCAAAAGAGTATGTAATAAAAGCCAAGACTTTCTCTTGATGAACACCCTCAATAAGACTGAAATAGAAGGGAAAGAAATTGCTCAATGTGATTATGGGAATAGATGAGGGACCAACAACAAATGAACTTAATAGAGGAAAATTGAGAGCATGCTCCTAAAATAGAGATCAAGACAAGGGTGCTTGCCCTCCCAACTTCTTTTTGGTATTGTATTAGAATTCATAGTTAAAACAATAAAGCAAGAAAAAGTAGTACAGGCTATCTGAACCAGAAAAAAGTAAAATAACATCTATTTTCAGAAGACAAAATTCTTTAGAGAGAAAGTCCTAAAGAAAGATTTAAAACCTAATAGAGGAATTTAACAACATTTCAGGATTCAAGGTCAGTAAATAAAAATCGGATGAGTTTCTGTAGCCAGCAATGAGAAATTGTTCCATTTATAATAGCACTCAGAAAGGAGCAAATTTAACCAGGCACATAAAAGACTTAGACAATGACAGTTGAAAACATTTCCGAAAGAGTTAAACTAATTTTAGTTTAGTACTTTAATAATTTAAATTAATAATTTAGTAATTTTAACTAAATGGAGAGATGGTCCAAGTTCATGGATTGGAAGACTTACTATGTTAAAGATGCCAATATTATCCAAAGCAATCTATCGATTCAACGCAATCCTGATCAGAATTACAACAGCCTCTTTTATATAATTAGAAAAATCTATCCTCAACTGTATATGAAATGGCAAGAGGCCTCAAAGTGCTAAATCAATGTTGAAAAAGGAAGATTCACATTTCCTGATTGCAAAATGTGCTATACAGCTACAATGAGCACAGCAGTCTGGTACTGGTAAAAAAAAAAAAAAAAGACAGCCAAGTAGAACAGAATTGAGACCCAAAAACCAACTCCGCACCTCTGTTGTCAACAGACATTTGACAAGGATGCTAAGTTCATCGGATGGAGGAAAAGGGTCTCTGTAGGAAACAGTCCTGGGAAAACTGAATTTCCACATGCAGGAAAATGAGACAGCACCATGCCTCATACCATACATACAAGGAAGTGTAGTTTCAGGATCTAAATGTGACCATGAAAGCCATAAAATTTTTAGCAGAAATGCAGGGACAAGCTGTTGGACTTCATTTTCACAATGGACTCTATTTCATGTCATAATAAAAGCACAAGTAATAAAATAAATAAATAAAAACTTTTGTTGGTCAGGATGGTGTAAGATATGACAACATAATAATAATTTATAAACTATCAAGAGTTCATGGGGGAGAGGGGAGCAGGGAGGGAGGGAAAAAAATGAGGAGCTGATACCAAGGGCTCAAGTAGAAAGCAACTGTTTTGAGAATGATGATGACAACATATGTACAAATGTGCTTGACACAATTGGTGTATGTATGGATTGTGATAAGAGTTGTGTGAGCCTCCAATAAAAATTAAATTAAAAAAACTTTACAAAAAATAAAAAGACAAGTTACCTAATGGTAGATTATTTTTAGAAACTACACATTTGATAAAAATCTAATAAAAAAATAATGAAAGCTCTTGACAACCACAAAAAACAACCCAATCTTTAAAAGTGGTTGAGGGACTTGAATGAACAATTCAATCAAGACATGGTTCAGGGGCTGTGAGGGAAAAAAGAGGAGCTGCTAGCAAGAGCGCAAAGAGAAGGTAAAAGTTTAGAAAATAATGATGGCAACATATGTACAGATATGCATGATACAATTGATGTATGGATTGTTATGAGCTGTAAGAGTACCCCATAAAATGACCTTTTAGAAAAAGGAAGAGCATCAAATGGCCATCAAGCATTTAAAAGGAACTGAACGACATTAGCCATCACAAGCCAAACCCACAGGTGTCAATCATCTGGACCCAGGGTGACCCTGGAGAACAGAGTAGAACTGTCCAATGAGGTTTCTTTATAGGAGCACAGGGACTTCTGTTTCTGCCATGCAGTGGCTGGTGGATTTGAACCCTCTACTTTTCAGTTTACAGACAAGTGCTTAGCTATTGTGCCACCACAGTGAGATACTATTCCACTTCCATTAAGATGGCTAAGATCAAAAGGAAAACAGAGCAAAGTAAAGTAATCACTATTGGGCAAGATGTGTGGACATTGGAATTCTATCCACCATCGGCAGGAATGCACAATATTACAGTCATTGCAGAGAACAGTGTAGCAGTTCCTCATAAAAAAATTAAAGTTGAACTAACATTTTACGCAGCAATTCCACTGTTAGGAATATACTCAATGCGATGACACAAATAGACATACGCGCACCAATGTTCACTGGAGAATTAGTCACAGGTACTACAATTACTATTCACCATTACTAAGTAAGTCACAATTACTAAAATGGGAGAAAATGTACATGCTTACCAATAGATGAAAGGATAACAAATGCGGTCCTGCAGACAATGGAATATAAATCAGACAGAAAGACAACTGCAGCCTTGATACGTGCTACCGCATGAAGAAAGCTTGAGGGCATTGTGCTGAGCAAAATAAGTCAGTCAGGTGGACCAATAAGAGGGAGCTTAAAAAATGGGATGGAAAGATAACCGAATTTTTCCAGGAACTCTTTGAAGCCCCTCAAATTGTATGACTGCACTTAATAAAACGCATGTATTAAAACAAGCAGCCACCTAAGCGAGGTAACAGCTAAGTCCACATAGAAGAGACACACCAGCCAGTGTGATCCACAGACTGTAAACAATATTTGAGTGTAAATTCTGAGCACCCGGTTGTCAGAAGACTATGGTTGGCAGCGAGAGCTCAAAATCCATCCGCAAGGTCCCCACGGGGACCCAGCCCATGGTGAATGCCCTCTGACCATTGACCCGGGCTTGCTGTCAGAGTGTGTTGGAAAGTGGACTGATGCAGATGTAATGAGGTTAAAATGTAACACCTCATCATTTGTTCTCCCTTTGGATGCCTTTTACATGTAAATTTTCGTTATTTTCTCTTCAACTGGTGTTTGTCAATGTTTTATTTTGTTATTGTTGTTTAAGTGTTTTCTTTCTCTCTCCTTTTTATGTTTTCTTATGTGTAATGCAGGACTGGTAAATCTACAAAGACAGTAACTAGATTAAGAATTTCTTGGGATTATGGCAGGGGAGGTTGGTGGGAAATGGGGAACTAATTATGAGTACACAAAAGCAGAAAATATTCTAAAATTGATTGTGGTGAGGATTGCACGACTCTGTTTAATATGTTTAAACTATTGAATTGTTTGATATGCGAATTATAAGTCAGCAAAATGATTTTTTAAAATAAATTTAAAGCAACTGTCAAGAGCCCAAGATGGATTAGTGGTGCCCAAAGGCAGGGTGGCTAGGGGCAGGGTCTGGCTTATGGAGCATGGCGTGTCTGATAATAGTGATGGAAAATTGTATTCATGAAAGGTAAGGTTTGCACAGCTGATGAATGTAATGGATGTCATAAGTTGCACAACAGTAAAAAGTTGAATTGGCCAATGTTACGTGATGGATAAACTGACAACAGCAATCAAGAGCAGCTGTGGAGACTGCTGATGACGACCAAACACTCCAGGTGTTTCGTTCCTGGTTTCATAGGACACGCCAGTTAATGGTCCGACTAACCTATTCAGTGCTTCTGTTGCGTATCCTAGCTCCTTTCGGTGCAGTGCCTGGGTCGGAAACGCTTTTCAGGGGCCATCCGAGCAAGGCGCAAGCCAGTGTTCACTCACCTGAAGCAATAAAGGAAGAAGGAGCAACAGGAACAGGAGGAAGCAATGGAATGCATGCTTACGTGCCTTCCTGAACACCCGCCTACTTCGTCATGAGAGCAGAGGCACTGGACAGGGGCAGGTTCCCATGACATGCCGTGTTGATCCAAGTGTCTACAAAAGACTGCGGCTCAAAGGGAAGAGGAACAGAATGAAGCCCAGCAATTCTGCAACTATGGAGTGTGGATGTTCCTCTGGAACTATTGTCCAGGATAATAGTTCAAACGAAACCAGAACTCTGCCCTGAAATCCTATTTAAGCCAAGCAACAGTTTAGCTTAATTCGTAGACAACGCCTGCCCTGAGCATTGTGCTCTTTTAAGAACTAGCTACGTGGGATCACACTGCAACCCCCAACACAGAGGGTTAGAGGCAATTAGAGGGCAAGCAGATAATATTAATTGGAAACCCCCAAATCCAAACTCCCTGCTGTGGATTCATTTCTGACTCGTGAGACTGTAGGAACAGACTAGACCTGCCCCTGTGGATTTCTGAGACTAACTCTTTACGGGAGTAGAAAGTCCCGGCTTTCTCCCGGATGTTAATAGAGGAACAATTCAGAAAAGGGTAGTACGAAAGACTGGCAACATTACGAATGTAATAAGTGTCACGGAAGCCATTGGAGAATGCTCTGCTCTGTATATTCTTATAAAGAGCAAACAAACACACACACACAAACCAATCTAAACAGAACATGCAGAATGGAAATAATGAGAATGTTCGTGCATGATGAAGAATGTGAGCATCATCACTGAACAATTTGTGTTGAAATTGTTGAATAGAAACCTAAACCACGATGTAGACTTTTTAAAAATATTATTTTAAGAGAAAGAAAAATCAAGGCCAGCACTTGACAGCTTTGCTCAGTGCACGATGGCCGGCACCCTCCTCAGCCACTCTGAGCCTTCTCACCATCGCACGGGACAAGGGAAGACGGGGCTTTGGGGCTTTCCATCGGAGATCCATGGAGCTGGTGCACACCCACAAGGAGGCATCCAACTTGAGAGGCTCGGGCATTTGACAAGCCAATCATCAAGCTCGTTGTATTTGGACACCAGGGAGTATTGACACTACAGAAACGTAAAGGTTAGAAAGCGAAGCGTCATGATTGGCTTTCTGGAAACCCACTTGACCGGTGCGCTCCCGCTTCTCCACTGCCATCGAGTTGATTCCGACTCACAGTGAGCTGACATGGGACAGAGTGCAATGGCTCCTTAGGGTTTCTGAACCTGTAAAACTTTATGGGGTGTGTGTGCATCCTTCCCATAATGGATAATTGGGGGGGGGGGTAGGGAGTTGGCAGAGAACCACATATAAGGAGGGTTTACCAGGATAGTGTTATTGATTTCATTTCTTGAGGTGGGTTGTGCAAATACAGACAGTGCGTTTCTTTCAAAGCAAAACAAAATTCCTCCGGATTCTGTTTCCCTCAATCCTAAATCGTGGTCTCAGTGGCTAACAATACATCAAGGAAAAGGAAAATTGAAATAGGCCTGGTGTCTTGGGTGACAAAGAGGTTCACCTCAGACAAAGAAACAAACAAAAACAAACTTTAAAGGAGCAAAGAGCTGTACCTTTTTCCTGCTGATGGATTTGAACTGCTAACCTTGAAGTTAGTAGTTCAACTTGTGTAGCCCTCTATGCCATCCACGTTCCTTCTTGGAGGTGTCCATAAGCTGGCCTTTCACTGTGCTTCATTCAGTATCATTCAGCCAACATCATGTTTAAACCCCTATACTGAATGGCTTTAATGACTTTGCTTTTCAGCTCTGAAGAGTTGAGGATGTCTGCAATAAAGCACGTTTTCTCAGAAAGCCACTACCACATCAACATAAGCCAGAGTTGTTGTCCTCAAAGTGTGACCCTCCACGATATCACGACCATCTCCGAACCTGCTAGAGATGCACAGTTATCCCCGCCCACTCCAAAGCTACGGAGCCAGGAGCTCCACAAGTAAGGCTCAGCACATTGCCTTTTAGGCAGCCCTCTACCCGGTGATTCTAACCCAAACCAACCCGAGACACTCAACTAGAGTCGCCTCGCCTTAAAAGTAAAGCATACGGATCAGTGGCTTTTACAATTTATATATTTTATGACCATTGGACACATTTAAACCACACAGGCAGCTAATTATCAGGTATGTACTGACTCCACAATGGGCTAAGCTCTGCGTGGTAGTCATCTTGTGGTGCCTTCTGGTAAGCATATTCTTTCTTCGTTTCCACCCACATAGTATCTGTGTCTGTGTGGCCACCAGACTCATGCCAAGGCATGCTGTCTGAAGCTAAGCCCTAAGCGGCTCTGCAGCTCCCAACGTGGTCTCTTGTCACTTGCTCTGGGAGGAGGAGCCATCAGGAAATAAGGATACTCACACAGTCCTATGGACAAGGGATAGACGAGGGACAAGAGCCAGCATGAACTTGTAAGCCATGAGCCACCGTATAAATGGCTCCTCCAACCACAGGCAATCCTTCAGACACATGCAGGCCTGATAGAGTTTTGTCTACAACCTCCTGGGCTCCCTGAGCCAGAACCACCCAGCCAAATTCTTCCTGAATTCACGCTTCACAGAACTTGAAAAGTTAAGACTGTAAATTTTATGGTAACTTATTACAGAGTGACAACACACACACACACACACACACACTATACTCAAGCTTGTAGAAAGCCCCACCCCGATAGCAAACTCCACATGGGAAGGCATTTTTTTTTTCTTGGTTTTTGATCAATACATCCCAAGGACCTGAAAGAGCGTGTGGCCAGTAGATTTGCTCAAATGTTTCTTGACAGGGTTCTGAAAACTGCAAAGGAGCAACAAAATGCTGCTGTTAATTCTTGGACTTAGAAGAATTCTAGGCACAGGCAACATTAAAACTCACATTGTCTGCACCATGAAACTGAAAGACCTAAGTAATATAAGCTCACAGAGAACTTTTCATATAATCTCTACTTTTGACCGCAGTTGCGAAGTTGAATTAAAGCACAGAGAGATGATGAAAAGTTTCCCAGACATTGATTGCTTCCACGGGGTGAGCTCTATAAATGTCTGGCAATGGAATTGCTTTGCTATCCCCCAGATAAGCCTTTGGTTCGGAAATAACCTTTCACCAAAGGGATAAAAAGATTATAGAATCAGACACTAAAAACAAAACAACAACAAACCCTCTGTCCATCCTCACATCAATCTCTACTCAGAAAATAGCACAGAGATGTGTGGGACCTTGACAATTTTAGGGTGAGGTGGAGCCCTTCTACCTGAGGGGTGTGCCCCGTCCTGGGTCAGAGATGGGGATTGGTCTGAGCCCTTCATACCCGCTTGTTCTCACTTATCCACTTTCCCCGGCATCACGGAAGCCTAAGCATGACAACTTCCTGGGGGTTTCTGGCTATACAGTGAACCCTCGTTTATCGCGGTTAATCGGTTCTAGACCCTACCGTGATAAATGAAATTCCGCGAAGTAGGATTCCTTATTTGTAAATCAAATATTTTCGTAGTTAGAGCATAGAGGACATGAAAAAACACCCTTTAGTCACCATTACACTCGTATTACCCAATTTATTAAACGAAAAAGGGAAAATACAGTAAAACATTTTGGATGTTACAATGATCATTTATTATTTATTATATTATTTATGGCATCAAGCGTGTACAGTATGAGCCAATCAGTGGCAGTCATGATAGAGCATGCGCTGTGACGCAAAAACCGCGATAGAGTGAAGCCGCAGAAGTCGAAGCGCGAAGTGGTGAGGGTTCACTGTACATGGTTTTCCCTCCTCCAATTATAGGGCAGATTCAATGGACTCTGCCCTTTCCTTTCTCATCCTGGGTCAAATGTGGATTTGATGGCTGGCACAGCAGCAGTCATCTTGCATCCCTGAGGATCAGACATCGGCCCTGACGAGCTGTTGAGCCCATGCCACCACTTCCTACTTCTATGCTAACCCACTGTGCCATGGGAACCTTCTCTCCTTCGTGACCCATAATGAACTCGAGGGAATTCCACTGAAGCGGCCCGGCTCAACTAGCCTCCTGCAAACACTCACGGCGACCTTGCCGTTTGATGTGGGAGCCATCACTGAGGTACACCCCAGGAACCCTAAATCCAAGCTCTGACTACCACTGTGTCACGGAGGCCACTCGCGATTCCCCTATGGGCCCGATTTCCTCCTCTGTACAATGAAGGAGTTAGACCAGGCCATCCCCGGTGGCTCCTTCAGCGCTGACATTCTATGCAATGTGCCAGAAAGGGATTATTTTAAAAACTCCCAGAATGCTTCTGTAGCCTCATCTGTGGCCGTGTGCTTTCCCACAGTTGGGGCTGGGCAGGCTGGTATGCCCGCAGAAACTGCATTTGCTCTTAAGGACAGCCTGGCTTTTCCAAATGAATTGGACCAAGGGAGTGGTAGCTTCAATCATGGATGCAGCCAAGGGCGCAGTCTGAGAGGAAGGTCCTCCCTGTGGTGCCGCGGTGCCTCCTTCTCTAGGGCCGTGAATGAACTGCTCCGGCACCCCCTGCATGTTCATCCTTTTCCCATGACCTACTTATCCACTTTCTCGTTTTGAAATGGGCACGATCTTGTTGGAGCGTCCGTCCTGGATGCTTGGCTGTGAAAGACGACTCGCTCAGCCCTGTCCCCCGTTAGGCTACTTGCATATTCATCATTTAGGGCACAGCCGGCATACGTTATGACGCATGCGTTCGCTTGTTTTGCACTGTCTGGGGAATTCTGACGTTGACAATGGTACCGAATAATTCGGTGGACTCCCCCTTTGTCTCCGTCAGCAGTTCCTAGAGACGCATGGACTGTCAGAAAGCTCATCCAAGCCACTGGGCTGAGATAAGGTGTGCCCACCAGAGGTGAAGGGCTGGACAATCACAGATAAAAGGCGTGACGTCAGAGGTCCTGGGGTTAAGTGGAGCACACAGATCAGTGAACTGAATGTCGTCCTTCGGGGGCTACAAGGAATGGAGGAAGCCCAGAGGAGGGCCACTTACTTGAGTGGGGAGGGAGGACAGGGGAACCCTATGCCGCTGGGGAAGTTCAGATCCTGCAGGCTCCCGACGGACCGCGCTGCTTTTTGCATCTTTGCACCTCGCGATGGCCAGGGGAGACTAGAGAGTCACAATAATGCTGAGCAGCTAGCAGAGGAGCTTCCAGACTGACACGGGCTAGGAAGAAAGGCCTGGAAGTCTACTGCAGCTACTTAGCCAACAAAACCCGTAAGGCCGGCAGTGGTCTGAGCTGCAAAAAGGCAAAGAAAGGGAATACAGTGAACCCTCGCCACTTCGCGCTTCGACTTCCGCGGCTTCACTCTATCGCGGTTTTTGCGTAACAGCGCATGCTCTGTCATGACTGCCACTGATTGGCTCATACTGTACACGCTTCTGTCTGCATCGCTACGTATCGGAGCTACGTATCAGATGCATTTTTGCTTTTGTACAGTGTACTGTAATTGTTTGCGATTTTTAAGAAATTTTATCTAAGCCCTATGATGGCTCCTAAACGAGCTGCTTCTTCTAAGCTTTCTGACAATAAAAATAAGCGCCAGAGGAAGATGCTCACCGTCCAGGAAAAGGTAAAACTTTTGGATATGATCAAAGATGGCAAGAAAATCGTGGAGGTTGCACGCCATTGATTACAGTATTTGTAAGAACTATGTATAATAATACTGTATGTGAAATATGTAATACTGTAAACTAGATGCCATAAATAATATAATAAATAATAAATGATCATTGTAACGTCCAAAATGTTTTACTGTATTTTCCCTTTTTTGTTTAATAAATTGGGTAATACGAGTGTAATGGTGACTAAAGGGTGTTTTTTCATGTCCTCTTTGCTCTAACTACGAAAATATTTGATTTACAAATAAGGAATCCTAATTCGCGGAATTTCATTTATCACGGTGGGGTCTAGAACCGATTAACCGCGATAAACGAGGGTTCACTGTACCTCCTTCCCTTGGGCCCAGGTCACCCAACCGTCCCCCTCCCCCACCCCTCCCCCGCTCTCTGGAGCCTCTGCCTCAGTCTGCTCTCACTTCCTCAGTACTGCCCAGTGGAAGTGGGAAACCCCACACCCGGGGACATCAGCAGTCCTCCAGACAGGCAGACCCCACACCTGGGACCCACTGGGGTCCTCCTCACAGCTGTTCCGAGTGCTCATTAAGAGGGACCCAGATGGCACCTTCTCATAGCCCAAAGAGTTGTGCTTATGCATGGATGTACGCTCTGGGTTCTTACTTAATCCTGTGGATTAGGAAATATAGGGTTCAAATAATAGAGGCCTTGCCATTGGCTGACAGTTTCCAAATGAGCAGAGAGAAAGAAGATTGGTGGCATAGTGTTTACACATTGGGCTGCGATCCTCATGGTCGGCAGTTCTAAACCCCCAGCAGCTCCATGGGAGCAAGACAGGCCTTTCTACGCTCACAAATACTGAGAAAATCACAGAGGCAGTTCTAACTGGTTCAATAAGTTCACCAAGAGTCAGCCATTAATTTGATGGCACTGAGAATTTCTTAACGACTTTACAAATATTAATGATTTCCACTTTCCCCATTAAACTTAGAAACCAGAATTCCGATTTCTTAATACAGGGAAGATTAACCAGGTAGGGTAACTCTTCGTGATCATTCTGTAATGCACACATTCTCCTAGGAAGTAAACTTAGCCGGTTCTGGTTTCTAATCGACAAAACCAAGACTATATTTTAAATTTATGAACATTTTTAAACACACTGAAAGTGGAGCGCATACTACAGTAGACACCCCTATATTCAATCATCCTGATTCAACATTAACATGCCTAACGAAATTAGCAGTCATTTCTTGGAATCAAAAGTCTCCCAAAGTCACATTCCATTCAAATTGAGATCCAGAGCGAGGCCCCCATATCACACCTGGTCTTGCCCTGCGGCCGTCTGCCATTGGCAGCGGTAGGTACCTGCACAGCATACATTCTGCGCTTGCCGTTGGCTCATTGTGGGGTCCTATTGCTGTTCTCTGCTCCCCAGTTCTCTGCTCTGCTTCCAGTAGATGGAACTTCACTTTGCAGCATCATTAACTTCGGTCGAATGGCTTAGGTGCCGCGGAAGGCTTTGTATTTCACGAGGCCTACCATGACTGCTGCTCCTCCCGCAGTGGGGCTACCATTAATCAATACATTCAGATGGTGACAGCCTGACCCGTCCCCAAGGTAAAGTTCCCCATCCACTTTTAATGAATGATTTCATCCACTAATGGCCACAGCCGAAAGTAATTATTTCACTGGGGATTGCAAAATGGGGATTTTTCCAACTGCTTCCTCCTTTCCACATGTATTTCCATCTCTCCTTTGAGGTTTACGTTGTAACATCGGTGAGGAAGAAATAACATACACATGTACAGTTATGAGAATGATTTCCCAAAAGGCGGGGAGAAGAAATATCTGGATTTGGGGAGACCTCAGTCAGGGCAAAGAAGCCCTGGTGGTGTAGTGGTTATGCATTGGGCTGCGATCCTCCTGGCTGGCAGTTCAAAACCACCAACAGGAGACAGATGCGGCTTCCGACTGCTGTGAACAGTTACAGTCTCAGAAACCCACAAGGGGGCGCCATGAGTCAGCACGGACCTGATGGCAGGGAGGGTGGTTGGGATGATTGGTATACAGGGACAGACGAGCAGCATCTGAGAACTGGGAACGGGAGGAGGGTCCTTCGATTAGGAGCCAGGGTTCTTGGGACGGTGTTGGCTTGTGTACCCTGGTATGACCCGGTTATCACTAGACCCAGACAGGCCTATGACCTCACTGGAGGAAACAATCCAAACAAAATAAAACACAGGAATACAAGAGAAGGGCAGAAGCAGCAACATCCAGCACATCAGAAATGGTCTCAGTGCGTTTGAAGACGCCCGTGTATTGCCTGGCACAGGGGCTAGCTTTCACTTACACATGCTACTGATAGACTGACCGGGTGACCAGCATGGGTGAGACTCTGCAGTGGAGACCTGAACAGTGCCATTCCACTCGTTGGGGACAGTGATTGGCCAGTGCTGGCATCTGCTAGCAACCCTCACAAAACTGGAAGGGAAGCTCAGCTCGGGCCCCACCTGCCACCTCTGACCCAGGGAAGACCCAAGGGTACTGACACTTGGAAACAGAGTCCGAGGAGGCCCCCACTGTTCTTCCTCTGCAGTTCCTCCTGGAAAAACATGATCCCTGCCATTTGTTCCCCCACCCCGACACCAGCCACCTGGAGGGAAGATTAATGCCATGTTTGCTTACACCATCATCACCCTTTTAGCAGCTGCTTCTGGTGGATGAGGAGGCTTGAGTGGATAAATGGCTCCAGCTGCTCTGAACACGCTCCTGAGCCAGGAGGAAGGAGAGGCAGGAATGGGACACCGCCTCCAGGAAACAAGAGGCTGTGCAGGGGCCTCTGTGCTCAGCTCAGGTGTCTAAAAGCCTCAGACAAATGATGGAGAGAGAGAGAGAGAGAGAGAGAGAGAGAGAGAGAGAGAGAGAAGCAAGATCTTTGTAAAAATAGGGCCAGCTCCAGCTGGGCATCCCCTTCCAGAAGGGTAGCGGGGAGGAGATGAGCCAGTCAGGGTGTGGTATAGCACCGATGAAATATACAACTTTCCTCTCGTTCTTTAATGCTTCCTCCCCCCACTATCATGATCCCCCAATTCTACCTTACAAATCCGGCTAGACCAGAGCATGTACACTGGTACAGATCAGAGCTGGAAACACAGGGGATACAGGACAGATAAACCCCTCAGGACCAATAATGAGAGTAGCAATACCAGGAGGGGAAGGGGAAGGTGGGGGAGAATGGGGGAATCGATCACAATGATCTACACATAACCCCTCCCTGGGGAGGCAGACAACAGGAAAGTGGGTGAAGGGAGACGCCGGACAGTGTAAGACATGATGAAATAATAATTTATAAATTATCAAGGGTTTGTGAGGGAGGAAGGATGGGGGAGTGGGGGGAAATGAGGAACTGATACCAAGGGCTCAAGTAGAAAGAAAATGTTTTGAGAATGATGATGACAACAGATGTACAAATGTGCTGGACCCAATGGATGTAAGTATGGATTGTGATACGAGTTGTACGAGCTCCCAATAAAACGATTAAAAAAAATAGGGCCAGCTCTTGTAGATCTCCTATCCAGATAAAAGCCCCAAATTAACAGAGGCTTTTGAGAAAGACAGACAGCAACGGGAGATTTTTAGACAGCATTTAGAGCAAACGGAACAAAGGGAGAGACCTGCTGATGGATTAAACTTAGTAAAATAAATAGGTGACACATAAAGTTGTAAAACCCCTGTGGTAGTCACCTAATCTGGTGTCAATTTAAGGATTGAGGGTGTAGGGGTGAAGTCTGGCCTGTCAATCAGATCATAGCCAATGAGGCCTCTGGGTGGGCATGGTCTTCTCCTGAGGATTCTGGGAAATCCAGGATTTTCCTCCCTGGAGGCAGGAGAGACTCTCTCTCTGCCACTCCTTGGGAGACAATGCAGCTGACAAGACACATGGAGCTACCCTAGTGCCCTAAGCCGGCAAGCCACATGGACCCAACCAGACCTTGGAAGATGGAGATGCCGCAGAGAGACCCCGGCTTGTGACCATCCTGCATTCGGCGTCATTGCATGGGTTTCGTGAGTCTGAAGAGGACTTTATAGATTGGTATCGGACATCGGGGCTAATATCAGACTTATGGCTTTGGACTGAACTGGGTTGGGATGTTTTCTCCATGTTCAATTCCTCTTGAATATAAATCTCTTTCTCAAACACATATGTGTGTCCATGGATTTGTTTCTCTAGTCCACCCAGACTAACACAATCCCAATCTGATGTTTTCCTTCTCTTGCAAAGAAAATGGTCCTCGTAGCCCATACCCACCGCCCATCTGCCAGTGTGCTGTGCAAGGGGGGGCGGGGCTTGTGATGCTAGGATACTGAACTTGTGTCACGGGTGTTTCCCAGGGGTCAACCAGGGTGGATAGACTTCAGTGGGACATCCAGAGTAAGACAGACTAGGAAGAAATGCCTGGTGACCTCCTTTTGAAAGTCAATGAAAACACTACAGCTCACAATAGAACAGTGTCTGAAATTGTCCTAGAAGGTGAGCCCCTAGGTGAGAAGACACTCAAAACGCAATGGTCACAGGAATGGACCCACATGTGCAAACCACAGAGAAGGGAACGCAGGGCCAGGACACACCCAGCTCTGTGGTACACGGGAACACGCAGCCCTGTCGTACACGGGAACACACACAGAGCTCTGTGGTACA
>NW_022103912.1:8980680-8984082 GCF_000313985.2 Echinops telfairi | reverse complement strand
GAACACACACAGAGCTCTGTGGTACACGGGAACACGCAGCCCTGTCGTACACGGGAACACACACAGAACTCTGTGGTACACGAGAACACACCCAGCTCTGTCTTACACAGGAACACGCACAGCTCTGTGGTACACGGGAACACACACATCTCTGTCGTACACGGAAACACACCCAGCTCTGTCATACATGGGAACACACCCAGCTCTATCATACACGGGAACACACCCAGCTCTGTCATACATGGGAACACACATCTCTGTCATACATGGGAACACACCCAGCTCTGTCATACACAGGAACACGCACAGCTCTGTCATACACGGGAACACACACATCTCTGTCATACATGGGAACACACCCAGCTCTGTCGTACATGGGAACACACCCAGCTCTGTCATACATGGGAACACACCCAGCTCTGTCATACACGGAAACACAGGACACCATAAGTCACGGCAGCTAACAACAAGAGAGCTGATACCAGAAAACAACCATGGTCTAAACCTTACGAGAGCCCCGGAAGAAATCACGTATCGGAGTGTGCATGTGCATTACAAGAACCCCACCCTGGTCTCCTGGCATCGCTGCAGCTAACTGAGATAGAAGCCGTGCTCTGGGCTGTCTTGCTAACATTCTCAGGGCAAGTGTCCTAGAAAGTCGTTCAGAAACGCTTAATCCAAAAAGTCATCCAGAGTCGAAGTGAGGCCCTGAATAACAAAGTGCGGATTTGTTCTCATTGCTTTTGGACCCAGGTAAACAGTCGACATTGCAGCGCTGGACAAAGCCGTGTTTTCCGTGTGCAGGAGGAAGACTGGGCTCTCTGCTCCCGTCAACAGCTCCGGTCTCAGAAACCCAGCGGGTCTGCGCGGAGCCAGCACTGACACCATGGATGGCAGCGAGTTTGGTTCGGTTTGAGCTCTGAGAGGAGAGCACAGCAGGTCGGCAGAGCCCTGGTGCCGGCTGACTCCTGGCGTCCCCTGTGTCATGGAGGGTTGTGCCCCATGAGGGTTTAGATGGCTGTTTTTAAAACAAAGAAGTAGATCGCCACCTCTTTCTTCCGATGCTCCTCTGAATGGAACAAAATCTCCAGCCCCTCAGTCATCACACCACACAGAGACCCGCATGCCCCCGGCCCTGGGGGGCCATCTGGGCACCAGGAAGAAGCAGACTCTGTCTGGGCCCCCAACAGGAGACACGGCAGCCCTCTGGGTGTGCATTTTCCTGGGGAGCCCTTGAGGCTTCACAGGGAGCAGGCTCTGCTCCAGGCCTGCGAGAGGGCCCCGTCGAGCCTGGCTTAGGAACGAACACTGGCCATGGCATTCAGGAGAAGAGTGAGACTGGGACGGATTTGAAGGGAGAAAAGGAGCATTTGATTGAGGTTGGTGACAAGAAGGCTAAACATGACACACTGGTGGGACAGTCAAGAGCCCAGTTGACCAGAGAGAAGGCTTGCAGTCCATCCATCCATCCACCCCATTGCCTATGAATGGCAGGGCACGGGTTTAAACACTGGCACTAAGACAGCCTCAGCTGCCTTACACTCACATTCTAAATGAGGATTGGGGTGGGGGGGGGAGCATTATGCAAGCCGTGTTTTCTTTTTTTCTTTTTTTTTAAACATTTTATTAGGGGCTCATACAACTGTTATCGCAATCCATACACACATCAATTGTGTAAAGTGCATTTGTACATCATTCTCAAAACATTTCCTCTCCACTTAAACCCCCGGCATCAGGTCATTTTTCCCCTCCCTCCCCGCTCCCCCCTCCCTCATGAGCCCTTGATAGTTTATAAATTGGTATTTTGTCATATCTTGCCCTGTCCGATGTCTCCCTTCACCCACTTTTCGGTTGTCTGTCCCCCAGGGAGGAGGTCACACAAAGTTCCATGTAATCTGTTCCCTCTTTCCTACCCATTCTCCCTTTACCCTCCCTGTTTCGCCACTCACACCACTGGTCCGGAAGGGATCATCTGCCCTGGATTCCCTGTATTTTCAGTTCCTATCTGTACCAGTGTACCTCCTCTGGTCTAGCCAGACTTGCAAGGTCGAATTCGAGTCATGGTAGTGGGAGCGGGGAGGAAACATTTAGGAACTAGAGGAAAATTGTATTTCTCATTGTAGTTACATCGCACTCCTCCCCAGACCCCTCTGTAGCAAGCCGTGTTTTTCAAACCACCCTTTGAACATGTGCTAGTGAATACATACAAAGACGAACATTTCACGAATGTGCTTTGCAAAGTGCAGACTGAAGATGGGGGTGGGAGCTTGCTACACACCTCAGCTCAGAAACCTCGCCTTTGCCTGGCATCTATCTATGTGCTTGCCCGTGGTGAATTCCAGTGGGGATGAGGGCTGCGAAGGACAGATGTCTACATCTGTTCCTACGGCTCTGAGTCATCGAGGTATGGCCGGATCTGGGGGATTCTCTGGATAATATGGCAGAGAAATGAGACCGCATCAGCAGGTGGAGATTCCAACAAGATAATTAGACAGGGGGATTTATTTCAACCCCAAGGTCGACAGTTTAAAACCACCAGTCATTCCATTGGAGAAAGAGAAGGTTTTCGACTCCATAAACAGTTAACTGTGCCAGAAACGAACTGGAGCAGTTCTTGCCTGTTCGATGGGGCCTCTGGGAGTGGGCCTTCAATCGATGGCAGACAGTGAGAATGGTTTCCACAGTGACAATAACCACAGTGGTGACACTGGGTGCTCTGTCTTGATTACATACGAAATGTCCTGTCCCTGTATTTTCCCTACTGTGTGGTTGAAGGAGTAGATGCAGCAAGGTGGGGCAGCACGCGCAAGGCCACAGAGCTGGAAGGCTGAGTAGTGCATGCGTGGCAAGATGCTGTAAGAGATGCGGAACACTGGCTTGGCAGTGGAAATTTCTCTCACTGGACTGTTTTCTAAACGATGTATTTACAAATCCTTACTTATTCATGAAACCGATCCATCAAGCATTTCTCCATTCAAGACACTACAGGGAGCTCAGAGAAGATGGTGTAGCTCACGTTAGATGGGCCTTTCCCTAAATTTATAGCCAATTGGTGCCAGGAAGCCAAAAACATTTCCTCCTATGCAAAGTTGGGCTTGTTTCTCCAGCCAAATATTCTTGAATGGCAAGACCTCAAGTGGAATGTTCCAGAAGACCTTTAATAACTGCATACGGCCCGTTATTTAAACTGAAAAACAATGCTGTGAAAAATGGCACTTCAAAATCAGCTGCACGGAGCACACCAAATGGAATTGGCTGGCCGAAACAGACACACGATGATTGAAAGATTTTCCGGACTATTACATCCTTGAAGGGTTTAAACAGCGAGGAGAGAGACAGAGGGGAGGAGGATGATTTAAGGTGGTCCATTTAAGAACAACAGGATTGAATTAACCTTGGGGG
>NW_022103912.1:8970923-8979192 GCF_000313985.2 Echinops telfairi | reverse complement strand
GAAAATATTTGATTTACAAATAAGGAATCCTACTTCGCGGAATTTCATTTATCACGGTAGGGTCTAGAACCGATGAACCGCGATAAACGAGGGTTCACTATGTAATTACAGATTGTTTTGTGATTAAACACTATGCTTTAATTAGGTCCAATGTGTAACAATGAAAACACATACCCCGCATCTCAGATATTTACATGATGGTTCATAACAGTAGCAAAACGAGTTATGAAGTAGCAACAAAATTAATTGTATGGTTGGGGGTCACCACAACATGAGGAACTGTATGAAAGGGTTGTGGCGTTAGGAAGGTCGAGAACCACTTCTAGACTCTAGAAGCAGACAAAATGCCAGCCAGCCCTTCCCGACCCTCCATCTGATCATTGCATCGGATGCCTCTTTCTGTGGAGGAGGTTGCCGAAACTATTAGATATGGAGACCCAGCCCATGCTTTGAGACCCCAGCTGTCCGAGTCCCCAGGGCACCAGCCTCCCCTGAGGGGGTACAATATGAGGCAGGGTCTTCCTTTGAAGACCACCGCTGCCTGTCTGTTGCACTGTGGTGGCTGGTGCTCCGTGGATGCTCAGAGCTCTGCCCAGTGTTTCAGAAAGCAGCCGAGTCACGCTGAACGGACAGGTTTTGGTGGCGCTCATAGACTGAGAGAGAGGAGGAAGGAACGACTGGTGATCTGCCTTTGAAAATTCACCGAATGAAAACTGCCAACCACAACAGAAGACTGTCTGAAACTGTTGGGAGCCGGCCCTAGCAGACATTCTCAAGGTCCTTCAGTGACCGGCCCTAGTGGGAAATTACTGGCAGGTGGTTATGCCTTAAAAGATATCTTAGTCACCAAAGCTTCCTTGTTCTATGAAAATGTCTGAGACAGTTTGCAGTCTGTGTTACCCTCCGTCTCCCCCCGGAGTGTTCTTTGACTATTGTGCAGCTGTAACTGTTCTGCAGCTACGTGACCTTGGTTGGTTATCTTCCCCACTCTCCACCCATTGGTTGAAATACTAAGCACTCATTGGACGACAGACATACCATATTGAGAATATGATGGATAGCCGATTGGTTAACATTCTTATGCTTCATTATAATATACATGTTGGATTGGATGTTGTGCAGTACACCTTATTAGAATATGCACCTCCCAGTTCCTCTTTATATTCCCCTAACTTTGCCCAAATAAACGAGCTTGATCAGCATTTGTCTTGCTCCACGTCTCCGTGTCTTTCTTTCCATCCAGGTTCATCTTTCCCCCCTGGGTCCCGCTCGTGCGTCCCGCTGGCCAGGACGCTACATGAAACAATGCTGAGAGATGCACTCCTTAGGGTGGAAGGAGCTCAAACGCACGGTAGCCCAACCAAAACCCAGCGAGCCGCGTGTAGGTTGCCAGGCGTCAGAGCTGAGTCCAGGGAAACTAACAATATGTCATTTCCCTGCCCGGTGCCCTGGAAGGAGGCCTGCTTCAGAGGGGAGTCCCAGGTGGGATGGTCGCCTCTCCTCCGGGCCGGGGAAGTACTGAGCCAGGCCAACCTCACGCACCAGTACCAGCCTTAACGAAGCCCGGCAATTCCACGCTCCACTCACCCCTCCAGTGCATTTCACGTGGATTCACCCCGCCCTGGCCAGCTGCTGCTAGCTCCCGCACTCCCGTGAGCAAACTTATCCACCAGCCTGTGGGCTCCAGTGAGCCTCTTGCCACCAAGCACTGGTTCATAGAAGCACAGAGTCTATGAACCAATGGCTCCGTAGATTGGCTCCATAGAAACACAGGTTCTTGGCCCCCAAGCCCAGACCTGCTGGCTCAGAAACTCTGGGGGTGGGGCCCGGGACTCTGTTTTACTAGGCCTGCCAGGGTATTCTGATGCAGATTCAAATATGAGAACCCTACTTTGAAACTTCTCCTCCTGTACTTCTCCCCACAGCAACTCCCAACCAAAGATTTGCCTTTTCGCTGTGCCTCCTTCCAAACCAAGCTGGACCAAACTAAACCCAAACTCACTGCCACTGGACTGATCCCAACTCCGGCAACTACAGGATGGAACAGAACTATAAACCTTCACAGGGATGGAACGCCTTCTTTTTCTCCCCTGGAAACAGCTGGTGGTTTCAAACTGCTGACCTTGTGGTTAACAGTCCAAATTATAATACCCGTTGCCACCAGAGCCTCCTACAGGCTGACTAAAAATTAACAAAAAGCTCTACACATGAAAAAAAATCCCTCCAAACTCAAAATAACTGCCATTAAGCCACGGTCGACCCTCAGCAATCCTCTAAGCAGGAATAGAATGATACCTTTGGGTTTCCGAGGTTGTAAATACTTATAGAAACAGAAATTACATTTCTGTTACAGGGCTGCTAGTGGATTTGAATGGCTGACCTTACAGTTAGCAGTCCAATGTGCAACCCAATGCACCACCAGGGCTTCATGCCAATGGTCTATCCACCTTGGGAGGCCTGAGTTGAAAGGGGAATTGCTTGGGAAACAACCTCCTTATCCTCTAGCCTCTTATCAGAGTGAATGCAGTATGCCTTCCTTTTTCTCTTGTGGGTCAACATTCTCTGTCCTGCTCACGGTGAGACAACACGTACCCCAGTGCCCCAGCCACACCCTCCTCTGCACAAAAGCACGTGTGCCCATGTACACACACAGCCACGCTAGGGACTGTAAGAAGGTTTATTCACTTGTGGTTCTGGGCCAAGTGTATTTACTTTCAACATTAACGAGTGGCTGGTGAAAGGATTATCAGAGTGGCCGAAGGGCTTCTTTTAGGGGCTTTTAAAGAGTAGACTAAACCCAGGAATAAAACTCTAACGATGTGCAGTAGAATCAGAGTTTTTGGATGGCGGCCCTAAAACCGAGCTGTATTCCCAATTACAAACAGCTGTCCAGCAGCTGCCTGGCGTGGACGACCTGGTTGATTTCTCACCCTGGCTGAGAAAGGGAGAGAATATCGTCCAGTCACCAAGTTTACCTGCTATGGTAAACTTGAGAGGTGGGAATGTCCCCTCTGGAGCCCAAGCCCAGCTGTTTTACCCACAAAAGACAGGGATAGGAAGCCATCAAATGATCACCACCATTCCCCAGCCCCGAGTCATGCTGTAGTTTGGGCTGGGCAGGGATAAAAACCTTAACCTTAGATCGTGCTATGCTTTAATTACGAGCTTTGTTTCCAAACCATCCCCAAGTCCTGTTCCTGACTCTTCACCCACTCACCCCTGTGTTCATGTGGATAGCAAGCTGTCTGCTAAGAAATAACCCAAGAGCAGAGAGCTAAACAAAACAGGAGGTTGATACTTCTCTCAGGAAAAAGTCTTAAGGTAGCTCTGCTCCCCCTGGTACGTTGGATTCACCATCCTTACCCTGTGGTCTCACGCGCTTGCTAGAAACATGTCTCGTGCGCATGCTAGAAACAGTCCTGGGGGGGCTCTGCCTGTGAGCGCTGAGATATAATAAAGCAGAGAGCAGACAGCCTCCTTTAAGGATGGCACCCTTAGTGGCACGTAGCACTCCTGCCCACATCCAACTGGCCAGATGGGAGTCATCTTGTCTCATCTCGCTGCAAGGGAGGCTGGGATAGATGCATTCTAACTGGCAGGTCAATTGGCACACAAAGGGCAAGAAGGAGGGAAGGAAATCCAAACTGACCAAATATGTAAGTGAACGGAAGCAGGGAAGATTGACGATGAAGGGAGGGTCTTTACCCAGATGGCACCCCTCCGTCTGCAGGTAAGGGAACCGCATTGCTGTTTGGGTTCCATTACAGTGAACCCTCATTTATCGCGGTTCATCGGTTCTAGGCCCTACTGTGATAAATGAAATTCTGCGAAGTAGGATTCCTTATTTGTAAATCAAATATTTTCGTAGTTAGAGCATAGAGGACATGAACAAACACCCTTTAGTCACCATGACACTCGTATGACCCAATTTATTAAACGAAAAAGGGAAAATACAGTAAAACATTTTGGACGTTACCATGATCATTTATTATTTATTATATTATTTATGGCATCAAGCGTGTACAGTATGAGCCAATCAGTGGCAGTCATGACAGAGCATGCGCTGTTACGCAAAAACCGCGATAGAGTGAAGCCGCGGAAGTCAAAGCGCGAAGTGGCGAGGGTTCACTGTATACATGCCCGGGTAGATTCAGATGCACACATGTCTCTGTCACTCAAGGTTGCCTGTTAAAGCTCCTTCTCAAAGAGATCCGCTCAGCACAGTGTGCTCCGTGGGGGGCTGCCGGGCCAGAGGCAAAGGGTGGGTTCACGAGGTTAAGGTGAGTTTTGCAGGACCGCACAAGGGTAACCTTGCTACATCTTCCCAATGGGCACAATGATCAGGGGGCCTCAACAGGACGTTTTTAAAACCCTGGAAAATGGCATTCCGGAGGATAAAGGCCAGGAATCCTTTTCCATCGAGACAACGAGACAACGCACCTTCAAAGGTACAAAGGGCTGTCGCAGGAGAGCTTCACTGGGAAACGTGCCCCTCCACCCTATAGCCCTGATCTTGCCCCTTTAGATCTCGGTGTTCCTCAAATGTTTAAAAAGAAAAGGGCCAAGGATGCCCACACTGCCGTTTTGATGTGTTGCAAAGCGAAGAGGAAGGGAGGGAGTTGTCTTCGGAGAACGAGGAGGAAGAACGAGGAGTCGTCTTCGGGAAACGAGGAGGAAGCTCCAGTTCAGAGGTGCCCAGACCTCGATGGAGGTGCGGTTGAGGAATGGGAGCCTCGTGCATTGATTTTTTTTATCTATAAAGAGTTCCACAATTTCAGTAGCAATACTTTTTTACTTGCCCGCATGTATGTGCGCACAGGTGCAGGCCTGCGATAGACAAAGCCCACGTTTCCCTCACTGTCCCTGGAGCGCTATGGGAAAGAGGATTCTCAGAGAGGCTGAGAGAGGGAAACGGGGGCAGGAGAACTCCGGAGACCCCACCAAATTGATGACCCAAGTGGGGACGTCACCAGCCAGGCTGACCCTGGGGCCTCCGGGGGTTCTTTGCCTTTCAAAGGCAGTTCATCTGGAGGAACGAATCCAGCTCCAACCCAATTTCCATGTCACACCACATTCTGGAGCCAAAGGATGCCCTGCCAGCCGGGAACCTAACCTCGCTCTGCGGGCATTTCCCAGTGGAGCCAGGAAGATTGCCTTTAATAACAGCATGCATGCAGCTGATGGACAGCTGTCTCCAGAACGGTGGTTCTCAGACTTCAGCATGCACCGGCATTGCTTGGAGGCCTGGGAAATACAGATCACTGGACCCTTCCATTGCTGATTCAACAGAGAAGGGGCTAGTCCGAGAACATGCATTTCTCATAAGCTCCCAGGAGACACTGGGCTGCCTGCCAGGGACCACCCTTCAACACCCACTGCTCTAAAAACTCTAAATGCAGTCCACACTCCTCCTAAGTACGCAACACTGAACAGATACCTCAGGGCATCCTCACAAAGGCCCTGCAAGGTGTCGATCAGATCCCCCAGTTCACAGAGGGGAGACCTGAGCTCAGAGATGCCAAATGAGTGTCCCAAGCATGGGGACAGACTGAGGACTGGGCTACTCTTTTCTCTGCAGTACCTGTTCCCCAAACCGGCCCCCAGTGATGGCTGATGGGATTTCACAAGATGAAGCTAAAGCACATGCACACACACACACACACAGGCTTTTTTTTATTTTATTTTGTGAACCATGGAAACTCAATGTAACGAATTTTTCCTTTTTTCTCTAAAATAGACCTAGACTCACTCCTTTTAGAGAGTTAGAGAAATGCTTTCATGAAATGATGGTGGCAAGAGATAGTCTTTTTCTTTTTAAAATATTCTTGTTTTTTCAGAATACAGAGGGGAACCTGGGTGCCACCATTGGCTTTTGCTCTTGTACAAAACTAAAGGTTGGAGGGGACGCCCACCTAAAGGTGCCACGGAAGAAAGACCTGGGAGTTTGCTGCCCTCAAGACTTAAGCCAGGAAAACCCTATGGGGCAGTTCTCTGAAACACAGGAGCGTTTCACAGAACGAAGTGGAATCAACCTGGAAGCCACAGGAAGATGAAACAAGGCAGACGGCTCCATGACTAGAGGACAGATAGGACCCCTTGCTGTATACTCATCTCAGATGCATCACTACCCTATTGGGCAGCATAGTCTTACCCTAAAGAGTTTCCAAGCCAATAATCGCTGGGGAAGCAGACTGCTTCATCTTCCTCCGGAGGAGCAGCTGGTGGGTTTGAACGACCAAGCTTTAGGTTAGCCGGCCGAGTACTTTAACCACTGTACACTGGGGTGGGGGTGGGTGGAGGGAAAGAGGGGGAAACAGAGAGACACACAGAGAAGGGGAGAGACAGAGAGAGAGGGAGAGAGAGAGAGAGAGAGAGAGAGAGAGAGAGAGAGAGAGAGAGAGAGAGATCTCCTTTCAGCCTCTTTGTTTAAACATTTTTAAATTTCTGGTGTGTGAAATTCTTGGCAACAGCGCTTTGGGTGTCGCCTCCAACGTCAGCTCTAGCGAGCCCGTGCTTTACAGAGTAAAGCTAACTCCACGTGACGTGCCACCAGGTAGGTGGAGAGAGACCCATGAGCCCTGCCTCCCGGCCAATCTTCCCATCTCACCTACTACACCCCCCCCCCCAGCCCCCTCCAAGCCTGAGCAGCCTCTCTTTGTGCAGGGCAAGTCAGGACCTGCTCAGCCAGTCTGCAGCCCACAGTGCTCCTGGCGTGGGTGGCTATGTCTGTTCTCAGACAGGGGCTGGAGTCAAGCTGGGGTGGGCTAGTCTCTCCCCACCCACGACTTCAAGGGAAGCTCCCGAGTCATAGTGGGAGGCTCTGCTTCCTGTCCCAAATGTCACAAAATAAATAGTGGCTTCTACATCACCTAGAGTGTGAAGAAGCAGTGGGTACAGCTGGGTTAAAATTTAACACCTTACCACTGTTCTCCCCATTGCAAGGAACTATCCATCCAATCGTTATGGATGTGGCGGTCCTTAGACTTCGACTTGGCACTCTTGTTTTGAACAGGGTGCCCAATGAATGGTGGCTTGGGACTAGTATATGTCCACTACTTTCATGTTCTTTATAATTTTATAACATGTCTTTGTCTAGTAGGCACGGTTCTTCCTTGTGCATGAGCTTTATTGAACATTTTACCCGAATGCTTACATAAATAGTATCCAGTCAGCTGAGTTTTTTTGTCTGTACAGGTCAACTACCATGTATTTCAGTCTAAAAATCTGTCCTATACAAGTATACTTTTCTGGTCTAAACAGTATTTGAAATTCTGTACTATTGACTAAATTAACAATTCTAGAATTACCATATATCCTCATAGGAGCAATTTACAATGTTTCCCAATAAATGGGTAGTAATGTCTCTAAAGCAGACCAGGGACATATAGATACGTGAATAGATTTTGAGCTTGCACTTAATTGTAGCCCTAATCAAGATTAATTAATTCTTAAGACATGGCCCTACTCGATATCTGCCCTCATGATGAGAACACGGAAGATACGGATGCTATAGCAAAGTGTAGTGAAGAGATCAGATGGTGTCTGGCCTCAGTATCTGAGGTCTCAAAGCAGTGGTTCTCAACCTTCCTAATGCCGCGACCCTTTAATATAGCTCCTCATGTTTTGGTACCCCCCACCCACCCACCCATGACATTATTCTCATTGCTACTTCATAACTGTCATTTTTCTACTGTTATGAGTCAGGCGGCCCCTATGAAAGGGTCATTTGACCCCCAATGGGGTCGCGACCCACAGGTTGAGAACCACGGTATTAAAGGCTTGTCTTAAAGAAGCGACCAACTGAGTTGTCAGATGAACCCACATAGAAGAAGCACATCAGCCTGTGTGAACCAGCGATGGTAAATAAAGAAATCCAAGGGCAGAGGCAGGAATGGTATTAGAGCTTCAATCTGAGCACCTGGTTTTTAAAAGGCCATGGGTGACCGTGAAAACGCAAAATCCATTTGCAGGGTCCCCACCTGTGTCAAACCTCCATGAATCCCATCTGACCATTGACTTAGGACATGAGAAGCCTTGCCATCAGATACAGTACACTGAAAGGGAACTAATGCAGGTACAGCTGGGTTAAAATTTAACACCTTGCCACTGTTCTCCCTTTTGACCCATTGAAATTTGTTCTCCTTTTTATTATTTTCTGGCATCTTTTTCTCTTAATCATTTTATTGGGAGCTCTCACAGATATTATAACAAGCCACAATTCAATTAGAGCAAGCATAATTGTACAATTGCTGCCACCATCAGTTTCAAA
>NW_022103912.1:8963110-8970822 GCF_000313985.2 Echinops telfairi | reverse complement strand
CCCCCCCGAACCCTTATTATACTCAGCTCTCTGACACTGCTGATGCACCCATTTTGCTGAAGACAAAACGGTACATAAGTAAATGTGGTGAAGAAAGCTGATGGTGCCTGACTACTCTGGTATCCTTTCAACAGAGGTTTTTTTCTCAGTTGTATTTTGTTATTACTGTAGGTTTTCTTGTTTTTGTTTTGTATGCTCCTCTGTATGAAATCCAGGAGAGGTAAATCTAAAAAGACAGTCATTGGATTCATGGCTTCTTGGTGGGCTTGGCAGGGAGGGTAAAGGAAAGTAGGGAGCTAACAACAATGAGGCAAGAAAGAAGGAAATGTCCTAAAATTGATTGTGGTGATGATAGCACAACTTTCTTTCATAGGACTGAATAACTGAATTGTATGACATGCATTATATGTCAATACAACTGGTCAAAAACATAACGGCAAACAGAGGAGAAAAAGAATGCAGCACAGTATGGGGGTTAAGTCGGTGGGCTCTGGGGCTACCGCCTGCCCTCCCGGGTACTGGTCACTTATCCCCGGGCAGGACATACCTCTGGATGAGTTTCCTCATCCACTAAATCCAGGTAAGGATGCCTACTGTAGGAGGGTAGTTGTAATGATGAAATGTGGTAACATATTTAAGCAACTAGGAACAGTGCCTGTCAGAAGGCATCTGGATGTTGGCTTTTATTATTACTCTGTTCTTCACAATCATTCATTAAGTTGCCATTCATTGATGCCTACCATAAGCTCTCAAGGGGCGCTCGGAGATACAGAGATGGATGGGATCAAGACCCTCTGTACACAAGAGGTTGCCACAGGTCAGAATTAACTCAGGGCCAACTGACAACAATCTTTACAGAAGCGGTTCACCAGGCCTTTCTTCTGTGGTACCACTGCATGGGTTCCACCCACCAATCTTTCAGTTAGTAGTGCCGTCTACACCACTCTCAGACGGGACTCTATCTCCTGGTGTGCAGGGCCACAAGGAGGCTCTGGACGCATAGGGCGAATCCCTTGCCCCTTTCCAGATCACACTTACACAAGCAAATAATAACTTCGCACGAAGGACCGGGGAGGAAAAAAATCAAAAATACCCTCAGCTCAATATGTAAATTGACTGAATAATTTAAGTAGCTTTTCAATGTTCTTAATTATTTAGTGGGAGGAGAGAACCCTTTGTTCCATTCAAGGTATACACAGAAGAGGAAATCCCACAATATCAATGAAGACACAGTACATTAAAAATGTAAATTAAGAATTAAGGGGCAAGACAATGGAATTGTGCCATTTTTTTAATTGCTATACAAATTGCTGATTGGTATCCAGTGTCATGTTGCTTAATTGGTTCGACAAGAGCAAAAAGAACAGAAAAGACACCAGAGACAGAGAAGAGACAACCAACATGGTGAACCCCATCTGGTACAAAATGTCAGGGTGACCTTGACTCTGTGAGAGGTTAGTCCAAATGGCCCACAGAGGATGTTTGCTGGTGATTTTTCTTCCGGATCTAGAAGCATGGGGATAAGAGAGACAGACCTCTACGGTGTAAGTCACAGCCTAAATGGTCCAGACCCAGGGAGCCTCAAGACCCATTTGTCCTGCAGCATCCTTTCTCAGGCTGGACAGAGTCAACCACCAAGTCAACAAGAGATTTCAGAGTGGAGCGCTTTCTAAGAGAAGAAAACAGCCCAGAAGTAGGGCAGGACTGTGAGGCGAGTTTTACACCCAGTATCCATTCATTCCTTCTTTCTTAAGAGAGTTCCAATGTTATTTGGGCAGCATTTCCCAGGCTCCTTTAGCCAGTGGTACCCATGGGCCAGTTTCCATGCTATAAGCTTCCCATGCGGTGCAGCCTGGAAAATGAGGCACAAACCGAGTTGTCTGGAGGTGGTCCAAGAAAAAGACTTAGCCTCTCACTTTGTTCCGTGCCCTTTACCTTCCTGCCTTATTCTTGCTCAGAAGGATATGCCTCATGAGATCCAGGACCATGAGGACAAGCCCATGGGATGAACACGGTAGAACAGCAGGCTGCCCAGCAACAACACTGCAATCCAGTACAACAGCTCTGAATGGACAGCCTCCAGGGTTCTTATTAGGTGGGGGGGGGGGAGGAATAAACCCCAAGCTTATTTAAATGACTATAATTTGAATTTGCCCTTTTTCAAACTTTTTATTGTGAATGAGGTAAAGGTTTCCAGTGCAAATCCTCTATGATATAGCCAATGGTTCACACACATATGGTGTCAACTCATCCACAGCTTCACCTGAATATACCATCACGTATCCCATCTCCTCTCGGCGTCCATTCCCTGCTGTCCTTTGTCCTTGGGTACATGCTGCCTTTTGATTTTAAGTAGTTGATTATTGCAGCACCAGGCCGAGTTCAGTTAGAGACCCAAAGAGTGACCCCGGACCATAGTCTTAGGGGATCCACCCGGTTCTATTTGGCCTGGGAGCCTCTTTTATGAATTCGGGTTTTGTTCCACATTTTTCTCCCTCTTGTCAAACTGGCCCAATGTGGAAGCATTCCCATGCCACGCGTAGCCAGGTTTGTGTGCCAGGAAAGGGTCTTCAGGCCAGCACTTGGCTGAGAACTCCGTTTTATTTTTAGTCCCTCTTAAGGAAAATGTTGTCTGGGTTGCTTTCTCCTGGAACTGAGAGGGCATGTCTCTGCCAGGGGAGACAGTGGAGCAGGGTGCCCCTGAGTCTCCCTTATGGCACAAACCGAGTTGTCAGGAGGTGGTCCAAGAAAAAGACTTAGTCTCTCACTTTGTTCCGTGCCCTTTACCTTCCTGCCTTATTCTTGCTCAGAAGGGTATGCCTCAGGAGATCCAGGACCATGATCAGCCCTTATGGGACTGTCCCAGCTTGTCGGCAAACATACGTGGAGTTCCCCCTGCACACCAGGCATGGAGTTTGCCTGGAGGACTACAGGAATCGGAAGAGGTCTGATTCAGATGGGCAGCTGAGTGCACAAAGAGGCATGCTGATCAATGTGCGTAGTGATGATTGGCTGGAGTTATCATGGCATTGATTCTCCCTATAATGGAGTAGCAGGAGGGTTCAAAAGAATTTTCTATGGAAACTGAAACCCACACACAGGCTCAAGGAACTGGTCTAAACGTCTGGGTAGAGAAGGAGCCCGTGGGAACGGAGACGAGGCAGCGTTTGGAGGGGAATATGGTATTGTGGTGGTATGGTATAAAGCAGACATGATGAGTCCAAGGCTGGGGGGTGGGGTGGGGCGGGAGGATGGTAGAAAGAAAGAAAAAGAACTTGAAGGGAAACAAGCCAAATGATAGGGCAGCCTATATTCTCCTGCTAGAAATAGGTGGTCTCTAACCTGGGGGCAATGGAGAGCCGTGGGAGTCTTTTCAGCTGTGAGCCATGGCGTCTCCGCTGCATGTTACACAGCGCCCTCTGATGGCCATGTGGAAGATGGACTGAGGAAAGCATGGCTGGATACGGGCAGACCAGTCAGGATGCCTACCCAACAGGTACCTGAGAAAAGGTAGAAATCGCATGGATGAGGATGTGCCAGGTGGAGAGCTGTCGGAGCAGCATCCTGGGCCTCGTGCACCAGCCAGCAGCCTGGTTCCTGGCCGTCAGCATCCATTTGAGCAATCCCTGCTTCTCCCCAGCATCCCATCTCCTCTGAGCGCGTCCGGGTCCAAGACATGATGAAAATGCCCTATCTCTGGGCTCACATTACATGTCTCCTCGTTTGCAGTAATCAAGTTCAGTGACAAATGGACTCCTTGCACAGAGCCCCGGAATCCCTATTAAACTTTTATAATATTAAACAATTAAAATATTCTCCTAGATTTAAAACTGCACCTTCTTCGGGAATATTGACAGTGAGATAAAATACTCAGAGGCATATTTGACAGTATGCTTCATGCTCTGTTTGATACCAAGGCAATAGGCCTACACTTGGGCTTCCAAACAATGTGAAGTTTTATGGCATCAAATAATAATAAAAGAAAACACCTTTTTTTGTAATAAGGCCACAATTGGTGCAGCGCAGCCCTGCTAATGGGGAAAGGGTGTGTTTATGAGTCTCTAGTCTCTCTTGATTAACAGGATAGGTGGATTGTGACAGGCGCTGCAAGCCAATTCATTGAGATTGTAAATTTGCCACCGACTTGCAAGACTAACAGTAAAAAATAAATATGCAGTATCTTCACCTGCTTGTATGTTTTGCATGTTCTTTATCACCATTGAGCACCTAAGACCCATGTTTACCATATTCAACCTTGTAAACTCTGAAGGGAATTTGAAAACTTTATTACAGCCGAAGAAATTCAGTCTCCGTTTTCACTATCCACTATGGTGGCCACTAGTCACACAGGCTAGTGTCCGCTTGCAACAGAACTAATCTAAATTCAGATGAACTGCAAATATAAGCTATATACTGCATTTTGAGACTGTGCAACCAAAAATGTAACCTATCTCAGTAATAATTTTAAATTGTTTTTAGTTGAAATAATAATATTGGGATAGCTTGGGTTACATAAAATATATTGAAATGAACCACATTTATTTCATTTCACAAGGTCCCTGGGTAGTGCGAATGGTTTACACTTGACTACGAATCTAAAGGTTGGCAGTTTGAACCCATCCAGTGTTGCCCTGGAAGAATGGCTTAGTGATTCCAAATTACAGCCAAGATCAATCTCTGGTGCACTTCCACGGTGTTAACACAGAGGGTCACAAGGAGTCAGAGTGGACTAAATATCACTGGGTTTGGGATTTTTTTTTGTATTTGGTTTCTTGTCCCTTAAAAAAATGTATATATATATATATGTGTGTGTGTGTATGTATGTGTATATATATATATATATATATATGACTAATAGAAAAGGTTAATTCACATTAGTGGCTCATATTATATTCACATCGGACAGTGGTGCAAACCGCATAAGTCTCTCAGAAGGATGTCATCAAGGACCAGCTGGCAGAGACGATCCTGCATCTCGAATAGCTGTTGGTCCAGTAGGTGAACAGAGCCGGATGGACACCTGCTGAGCAAGGTGAGGGAGCAACCCTCAGGGTCCCTCACACACCAAGTATCTCGATTGTGCATCTAGGCTCATCGGGTTGAAGGGAAGAAAATTCAATCACAATTTTTACGGGGAGCTGATTTTGCCGTTGCTCATCAGGAGCTGTGAGCTCAATTAATTGCAGCTTGATTGTCCCCTAATTGGAGAGGGACACAGCTTCAGCTGAATGTGCTATTATGTATGACACCTTGATCCTGCACAATCTTGTGCATTGGAATTTACAATGCTCTGCACAAGAGGGGAAACCAGTCTCAGGTAATCATGATGAAAATTACGGTTATTGACCAAGAACCTTGTAATAGATGGTAACGCGCTAGGCTGTAACACTTTTCCTCAGGAAAGACATTGGATGGAGTCTTCTCTGGGCGAATACATGAAAGCCTGATTATTAAGACCAAAGAAACTACCAATTGCTATTAAAGCTATGAAATAAGCCAATTATGGCACAGTAATACGTTATCAATTCTCCCAAAGACAGCAACAAACAAACAAGCCATAAACAAAGGCCCTAAAGAAAATCTGATACACCCGAATGGCTAACAAACACATGAGGGAGCACTCCCAATGACTAGCCTCTGAGATAGGAAAACATCAGTGAGATACCACCTTCTACCCACACTGAGAGCCTGATTGCAAACAGCAGCAACAACCATAAAAACAGAATGAGAAATGCTGGAGAGGGTGTGGAGAGATTGGAACTCTTAGACATTGTCGGTGGGCCTGTAATTATGTATAATCAATGTAAATGTGTGTAATCATTGTGGAAAGCGATAACTATGGCGCTACCTTAAACAACTGGGAATAGAAATTCCATACAGCCCAGCAATATCTTTGCTGGGCATATACCCCAAGGAAGTAAGAGACAGACGTCGACAGACATATGCTCTCCCGTGTTCCCTGCAGCACAGTTCACAAGAGCAAGACGCTGGAAACAGTTCAAATGCCCACCACCAGCAGAATGGATAAAGAAGCTGGTCCGTACACACACCATGAAATACTAGGCCTCCCTCAAAATAGCGGTGAAACCACGAAGCACCTTATGATGTGGACGGGCCTGGAAACCAGTGTGCTGAGCGAAGTTAGTCAGTCACAAATGGACAACAGTGTCTGAGCCCACTACTATAAGGATAAACGCAAAGATGAAGGCAGGCTCCTGCTCCCAGGTCATGGATCTTCCAATCTGATCTACCAAGCCACAAGGTCGATTGCGGGCTGACTGTCTATGACCCATCTGTCACCCGCTTTTTTGTGTACAACGTACAAGCCACTTTGACAGAGAAGCGCTCACCTCAACTGGGGTCCGTTTCTCAAGGGGGGCCGGGCGAGAGGGAGAAGACCACTCAGTTGCTGGCCTACAACATGATGCTCAGGCCATATGCAAATCAACAGACACTCCTGCAAGAGGGAGAAGGGAAGCTGATTGGAAGTTCAAGTCCAGAAGGGGGAGGGGAGCATGTGCATCTCGGAGAGAGAAATTACATTTCTGTTGTGGGTGCCCGAGGTGGAACAAACTCCCATGGGGGTGTGGCGGATGCATAACAACACTCAGATAGAATCCAGGTGGGACTGCACCTGGTACTATGTTCCTGATTGGACATTTTTTTACCTAGTTTCCATCCACCGCTGCTGACCCCAGTCTTGTGAACTAGACTACTCAGACTTTAGACTTTGACATTCTGAGACGCACACCATCCTTCATGGGCCACACCAGGAGGATTTGATGTGGGAACCCCACTGAATGAACTGGGCTTTACTTCAAACACACCTGCTGCGGATTTGAGGAACTCACATACTCCCTTGGACTGAAGGCGGAAACACCCCAGTGCAGTGTGGTTCTCAGCCTTCCTAATGCCGTGAACTGCACCCCCCAAAATCATACGATTATTTTTGGGGCTACTTCATAACTGTAATTCTGCTACTGTGAAAGGGTCATTCGACCCCCGAAGGGGTCGCAAGCTGCTGCTCCAGTGTGAGAAGCAGATGACTGGAGCCCTACGTTGTAGATTGGTGGTCGCTGGACTTTGACTTGGATCCCTTGCTTTGCAGGTGCCCAACAAATGGACGGCCCTATATTTACTGTTTGAATGCTGTCCCAGCTTTCTTATGACATGAATCAGTCTGGTAGGCCTGGCTCTGCCTTTGTGAACGAGTATTGTTGAAAGTGTCGCCCTATCGCTATTGTTCGTGTCAAGAACATCCAGTCCCTTAAGAGTTTAATCTGTACAAGTCAGTTATTCATGGATTGAGGCTCGTAGCTGGCCTATACTTGTACAATTTCCTTTTCTCTAAAGTGTTTTAAGTTCTGTACTATGGGCTACATTAACGACACGATCAATAGAATCACCTTATGTCTCAGGAGGTGATTTATAGTATTGTCTATCATAAAATGATAATGATGTCTCTAAAATGAACCAGAGACCTTCATAAACCATAGATATACGAATGGACTTGGGACGTACGCTTAATTCTAGCCCCAGTCTATGAACATTCAGTTCTTGCGACATGGCCCTATTCGATACTTGCCCTCATAAAGAGGTCACTGAAGATATGGGTGCTATTGCAAAGTGTAGTGGAGATATGGGTGCTATTGCAAAGTGTAGTGAAGATATGGGTGGTATTGCAAAGTGTAGTGGAGATATGGGTGCTATTG
>NW_022103912.1:8962726-8963003 GCF_000313985.2 Echinops telfairi | reverse complement strand
GGAGATATGGGTGCTATTGCAAAGTGTAGTGAAGATATGGGTGGTATTGCAAAGTGTAGTGGAGATATGGGTGCTATTGCAAAGTGTAGTGAAGAAATGGGTGCTGTTGCAAAGTGTAGTGGAGATATGGGTGCTCTTGCAAAGTGCAGTAAAGATATGGATGGTATTGCAAAGTGTAGTGGAGATATGGGTGCTATTGCAAAGTGTAGTGAAGAAATGGGTGCTATTGCAAAGTGTAGCGAAGTTATGGGTGCTCTTACAAAGTGTAGTGAAGATA
>NW_022103912.1:8952139-8961258 GCF_000313985.2 Echinops telfairi | reverse complement strand
CCTAATAAAATGTTAAAAAAAAATTTTTTTTTTAATAAAAAATTAAAAAAAAAAAAGACTCATCAGACACTGGTCTGGGGGCAGAGACAGAAAGGAGTGGCAGGGAAAAAAGCAGACAAACAAAGGCTTGTTTCAGACCTTTGTCCTGATCTTTACACAGAGTGTGGGGAATGGCGTCTGCCCCTGAATATTAGCAGTTTCCTTCAACAAGCAAAAGAATATACTTTTATAGCTGATGTTTAATGTCAGGCTGCCCATAAATGTACACCTCAGTAACATGATGCACCGCAGTGAGAAGTAAAAAGGAGTACCAATTCCTAAGAAATGCCTGAGAAGCCCAGGTGGCACAGGGGTTAAGTGCTGGGCTGCCAACCAAAAGGTGGACAGTTCAAGGCCATGGGAGGGAGATTCCCATGAAGATGATTGCTTGGGAAAATCCAAAGGAGTTTTGTTCTCCTGTGGGCTCCCTCTGAGTCAGAATGGACTCCCCAGCAACATTTTTCTGTTTTGTTTGTTTTTTAAGCATTTCTTCCAAGCCATTTTCTCTTTTCTTTCTCATTACTGGAGAGCAACGCTTCAGATGAGATAGATTGGGCTCAAAGGAGAAAGATCAGATTCTATTATGAAATCGATTTTGTTCTGATGCAGGAAGAGCTCCCGTCACATGCTCCGCTGGCCGCAGGATACAGAGAATTCGCCCAGGATGCTCACCCGACTTGAGAGACTTTGAAATAAAACGTTTTTTTAAAGAGAAATATATTTGTTAAGGGGAAAAAAAACAATTTTTTAAGTATAAAAATATACAAAAAAATTTTCACCTCGGTCTCTTCTCATTCCACATTCCAAAATAGGAATAAGTACTTTCATTATAAGGAGTTCTGGCAGCTCAGTGGGGATGCACTTGGCTGCTACCTAAAAGGCTACCGGTTCAAACCCACCAACCGCTCCCTGAAAGAAAAGACCTGGAAATATAGTTCCACAGAGATTGCAGCCTGGGAAACCTACGGGGCAGGTCTGTTCTGTCCTAAAGGGTCACCGTGAGTCTTAGTGAACTCAACAACACCAGACAACAACCGTGGGCACGGTTTTGTGCATCCTCCCACTGTTTCTTTTGTGCATGGGACATGGAAATATAGATTGTTACTCGTTATACCTTTTTTACACAAAAGATAGCCTAGCACACGCACACACGTGAGCACACATGTGTGCGCGCATGCACACACACAGAGCGTGGCTTTGCCTTTTACATATCATATTTACTGTCATGGAAACCGATTTATATTAGTACATAGAAGCACCCTCTTTTTTTTGCTGCTGTATTTTAGCTTATGTTGCTATTAACTAGGCCCCTATAGGTGGGCATTCAGCTGATTTTTAATCTATTACAAAAATTGTACCAGTGAGTCAATGGTAGGACCCTCGCCTTCCACGTGGGAGCCCTGCACTTGATTCCAGACAACGAAGCTCCTGCCCAGTCACCACCTGTGTTAGTCTTGGTAGACTAGAGAAGCCAATTCATGGACACACATACATGTATAAGATAGAATTTTATATAAAGGGTAATGGTACATTAATAAAGCATCTCCCAACCCAGTCCAGTCCAAGCCCATAAGTTCGACAGTAGCCCGTATGTCCAATACCAATCCATAAAGTCCTCTTCAGACTCATGAGACACATGCCATGATGCTGAATGCAGGACATCACAGGCCAGTGGGTGGAAGGTCTTGTGGATCCAGTGGCTGTGTAAGCATCTCAGTGCTGGCAGGGGTCTCCGCGTGCTTCTCCAGCACCCAGAGCTGCATCGGGGTAGATCCATGTGTCTTGTCCTCAGGGATGTCTCACAGGAAGTGAGCAGAGAGAAAGAGATAGTGTCTTCCATCTCCAAGGAGGAAAAAAAGGGTTCCCACACAGAGGCCTCATTGGTTATATCTTGATGGACAGGCCGGACTCCACCCCTTCACTCTTAATCCTCTCAAGTCCCAAACCAGACAAGGTAACTACCACACCACCCATCTGTCAGCGAGTGCTTGGCTGCTGCTATGGTGTGGAACAGTCTAAGACGGACTAGGAAGAGATGCCTGGTGATCTACTTCCCCAAATCAGCACATGAAAACATTCAAAGATTCCAACTTTTCTCCATCATGGGACAAGCCCGGGCCTGGGCAACATTTCATCCCACCATGCATGTGCTGATCATGACTGAGAGCTGACTGGATGGCAGCTAGCGGGTCTCATGACAACCCAGCACCAACAGCACCCCGTGAAGTTGTCTTCCTCCCCTCCCCCTCTTTTCCTTTCTTGTATTCACCCACCAATCTCAAAAATGTCCACTGTCTACTTTGTGCTAGATGCTGTGCTGGGTGCATCTCAGTACCCTGTGGAGGAGATGCTGCTTCGGCCCCTCATAGGTCCACGGAGGAGGAAGACGGAGACTTACAGCCGGAGGCAGGGAGCAACCCCGCATAACCCATGGCTGCCTTACTGCAAGCGGGAATTCCAGATACTGATGGGAGCACATCACCGCATCTGAGGTCATCAGTGTGTGTCCAGCTAACAGGGATGAGGCCGTCTGAACCGGACAAACCTCTAAAGCGGACCATCTCTTCTCCGTGCATTGGGAATATTCAGAACAGGACATACGGATCATCTCTGCTCCGCACGCCCCTCGACGAGGTAACAACCTGCCCTGTAGGACCCATCTGAGGCCAGCCCCTGAGGGTGAGGAGTCTGTGGGGCAGACCCTTCCAGGCACCCTCCTGCTACTCTTTCCCAGAGGTCTGCAGTCTGCTGAGAAGCCTAAATTAGGCAGGGGATGCACCGCTCCCCACAACTAGCACACGCCTCGATGCGGAGCCGGCAAGTGACCAGCGATGCTGGGAGCTTCAGTCCAACTCCCTGAGGAGCAAGGGGTTCATCTCTGCTGCTGGTCCAGAGTCAGGAAGTGGAAACAGACTGCACAGGTGGGTGGGGGTGGGTGGGGAGCTAGCCTGGGCAGAAAAGAGGGGCCCCCAGAGCATCCACTAACAATGGTGCACCAGGTGCTCTTCCATTACAATGAACCCTCGCCACTTCGCGCTTCGACTTCCGCGGCTTCGCTCTATCGCGGTGTTTGCGTAACAGCACCCACTGCCTACACCCGCTCCTTCAGAGGAAAAAGACGGCGACCCACCTGTAGAGTACATCCCTGAAGTCATTTCATAGGCTATGGATTACAGTATTGGTAAGAACTATGTATCATAATACTGTATGTGAAAGATGTAATACTGTAAACTAGATGCCATCAATAATATAATAAATAATAAATGATAATTGTAACGTCCAAAATGTTTTACTATATTTTCCCTTTTTCGTTCAATAAATTGGGTAATATGAGTGTAATGGTGACTAAAGGGTGTTTTTTCATGTCCTCTATGCTCTAACTACGAAAATATTTGATTTACAAATAAGGAATCCTACTTCGCGGAATTTCATTTATCACGGTAGGGTCTAGAACCGATGAACCGTGATAAACGAGGGTTCACTGTACTGGGTTATAGCAATGAACAAGGCAAAATCCCTTTTCTGAGCTTCTATTCTCCTCGGAGAAGCAGTCTAAAGGAGGCTAACGATGTGTTAAATATCAGCTAGGTGGGCAGCTAGCATTTGCTAGCAAGTGGCCGGCGGCAAGCTACAGGCTTGGGGGGCCTCAGGGACATCTTGAGGCCTCTGCAGAACACCCCTTCCCCTTGGTGGCTCGCCCAGCATCACAAAGCATGTTAGCACCAGAGTCTCTGGAGGCAGATGTGGTTTTATACCCAGCTGCCATCCACTCAATGCCGACTCACAGCAACGGGGTCGAATCGCTGCCGGCAAGTTCCAATAGAGGCTCTCCTCCACTCAGAGGTGCCTCGGAAGAAAGGGCTGATAGTCTACTTCCCCAAATAGTCGCCCGCACCCCGGGGAGCGCAGTTCTACCCTGCCTCACAGGGAGGTAGCATGCAGCTGACTGGAACCCAAAACAGCCCCCCTGTCTCCAGGAAGTGAATGATCTCAATGTGGGGACAGTGGCCGGCACACTTTTAGCTCCTCTTTAAAGACTACATTTTGCGGACACATTCAATGGTTTCTCACTCTGCATTTCTTTGGAAGCATGGTCTTTCTCACCCACGAAATGCAGCTCTTGTGTTTCGTGGGGCTCAGGGTGCACGAGGTCACGCGTGACAGGGCACTCAGTCTATTAAAGCAAGAACCCAGAGAGAAAGAGTTGTCTGCCTTTTTGGCTACTAAAATCGAAGTTTTTTCTTGTAGAGACCTATTGATCTTGACAGTAGATATTGTCAAGAAATAATGCCTTTAAAAAATTCCCCTGGAATCTATTTACTATCTCTAGGGTCAGGCCCAGAGGAGCGGATGCCAGTTGCTTCCCCTGTACTGAGAGGATTCCCCCTTGCATCCAGGCAGCGAGGCCCTGAGCATCACCACTAAGGGTATAGAAACCTGGAGAGCCTGGGGCTGGCCCTAAGGGCAGTGTGGAAGGTGGTGATCTGTCCAGCGAAGAGCTAGAGCAGTGGTTCTCAACCTTCCTCATGCCGAGACTCTTTAATACAGTTCCTCATGTGGTGGTGACCCCCAACCATAAAATTAGGCTCCTTGCTACTTCATCACTGTAATTTTACTACTGTTATGTGTCAAGCGACCCCTGTGAAAGGGTCATTCGACCCCCAAAGGGGTGTTGACCCACAGGTTAAGAACCACGGAGCTAGAGGGAAGAACTCACGGAGCCGGGTACCACGCCTCGTAGAGTTGAGAGGATGTGGACACATTGAGAGGATGTGGACACATTACAGCATGCGCCATCCGAGCCACACGCTTCCCCTGACACGTTGGGAGGGTCTGCAGGGCTGTAGGAGAACCTCAGCCAAAGGTTCCTAAAGGTACAAGGTCGATGGCATAGGGTTGGCCGTGACTGGTTAACGGGAGAGACAAGGCCGTGGTAGAGACCCAAGAGTTCTGACAGGTCACAGCAAGTTGATACAGGCCAACTCCAGGTCAGCATCAAGGCCAAGAGCAGGAGTTCCAGAAGTGGATGTGCCTTCATGTCCCAACCCCTGGCAGGACCAGTCCTGCCTCAGCACTCACGGGGCCAGGCTAGCCCTGCCTCCCCGGAGCTTGCAAGAGTCCAGGTGGCAGCTTTAGTCTCTGCTGCCACGGGGGTATCAGCACACCCCAGAGGCCACTTTGGGAAGAAGGGAAGGGAGGGTGCCACGTCATCCAAAAGAGTTGAGCAAGAAAGGGGACCTATTGGGCTAGCAGAGACAGAGGGGTTAGTTTCCAGGTCCCCAGGAAGAAAAGATCCCAAACTAAACTCACTGCCATTGAGTCAATGCCGACTCACAGCAACAGGGTAGAATCGCCCCCTGGAAGTTCCAAGACTGTAACTCTTTACAGTAGAAGAAAGTCCTTGCTCCTCTGGAGCTGACTGGTGGTTTTGAACTTGCAGTTAGCAGCCGAATGGGTAACCACTACACCACGGGGCTCCTCGTGAGTTAACGAGGAAGCGAATATGGCAAAGAAATATATATCCATGTCCTGCACACCAGAGTGCAGAATCTGCAGGAGATAGACGCCACAGAGGGCAGCCCCGAATCCCTTTCCTCCCTCTGCACGCACGCTGAGCCCTCACCTGGAGGCTGGGCTGACTCACTGAAGCACCTGACCAAGGCAGCAGACAGGATGCCACCTAACTGTAGAGATTTGCTCGATGAAACCCTGCAGCTTCCACCTGGGAGTTTGGGACTGTTCAATCTTGGGACACATCTCAGATGTCAACTACCATGCCACTCGGACGCCACCAGGAGGCGGGTACCACGGGGGGTGACCATCTTGGGCATCACCATAACCACAGGAAGCCTGAGACCTGTTCAGCTGAGCCTAATCAACCCACAGTTTCGTGAGAGATGGCAGCATGGTGGCTGTTTGAAGCCACTGAGTTTGGGGGAGGTCAAGGATATTGTAATAAATAATGAAAATGTTCACTGTCAAGTCTAAGTCTCCTGGATACCCAGAGGAATACAAAAGACACAACACTTGCATATATGTGTGTGCACATATATCCCGCATTAGAGAGACAGCAAGCATGTACGAGTAGAGGTATCGCTCACACCCTCACTTTTAACCCAAAGATTGGAGGGTCGAGTCTACCCAGAGGCACCTCAGAAGAAAGGTCTGGAAACCCTATGGGGCATAGTTCTATTGGAGGCCCCAATCGGCAGCATCTGTTTTGTGGTTGTTGCCCTTTGGGTTCTGAAGGTGTGCTCGCACTCTGCAGTTGTGCTGTGGTCAGGCACTAGAAGGTGGTTTATTCTCAACTTCACCCCCATCTCCACGAGCAACCTCTTAGGTGAAAAGTATGGCTAGTCTCATCTGACCCAGGAGCTCTCAGAGGCTCAGAGGCTGTATTAGTCTGGGTACTTTAGAGAAACAAATCCACAGCAACTCATGGATAAGAGAGTTTTATGGAAAGAAAGTGTGCATCACGAAAACATCCCAACCCAATGCTGCCCAAGCCCACAAGTCCAACATTAACCCATTAACCCAACACCAGTCCACAAAGTCCTCCACCTCACAAAACAGAGGCAATGACGCCGACTGCAGGAGGAAAGCTGAGTCAGTGAACGAATAAGCATCTCAGCACTAGCAGGGGTCTCCACACGGCTGCTCCAGCACTCAGGGCTGCATTGGGATAGGTCCATATAGCTTCTCCTTGGGGATGTCTTGTAGGAAGTCAGCCTTGCCAGCTGAAGCAGGGAACTGGCTAAGGCAGCTGCACCCTGGTGCGACCATCACAAAGCAAGAGACCCGAGAACTAGAAAGGCGAGGCTCACCTGACCCATTTATCCCTCCGCCTTTCAATTAGCCCCACATGTGATTATCGGCCAGGTTGGCACAATTAACTAACTCAGAGGGGTTTGGTGACGCTCCTAGGGCAGCACAGCTGACAAGGGGAAGAACCGTGATTCCAGTGCCAGAGTGCCCAACCTCAACTTTACCGGAGGAAGCGCCACAAAGACTCCTCAGAAATACCAGAGCACGTCCTCGGCAGGGGCGAGAGAAGAGGCTACCCGACAGGAGTTCCCTGGGAGAGGGGCCAGCATGGCCCACCCTCATCCTTTGGGTTCAGTGGTCTCTGCAGGAGGGGCTCTCCCAGAATCCCTTAACTCTTCCCCATTGCAGGGCTGGGGCGGTGTGCTGAGCCAGCCCTATTTAATCTGGGCCTGTTCTCCTAGAAAATGGTTCAATATCTTCCCTAATGATCTGTCCACTCTAGATTTACTTACAGCGCAGCACATGTAAAGTCTACTTGTGCAGAACAGTGCAGGCAAGAACGAAGAAAGATATAATTACCCACGTGTCCCTCAGATGGACAGAGAGCCAGGTGACAGCTTCCCTCCCTTGGGTGAGGAAAGGCGGTGGGGGGTGGACGTTGGACACGTGGCAAGGACAGGTGCTTGGTTTGGGGCTAGATGCTGAGGGGAAATGAGAGGCCACCTGTGACCACCGGACTGTGAGTCAGGCACGTCGCGGTAAGCACGCAGCTCAGCGGGACGGTGCTTCCAGCTGCAGCCAGACAGCCTGGACCAGTTAATTCATTTTCATGTGGAAACCTTTTCTTGGCTTTTTATAAGAGCGGCCTCATCCCAAACTGGCCCTTTTGTGATGGATCTATGTCCCTCGGTATATTTCATCCATTAAAACAATGTCACGAAGTCCGTCCTCCGCTGTAAAACAGGAATGGGAGGAAGGGGAGGCTTTGTACTTCTGCAGAGTCGCAGTCTCAGAAACCCACAGGGGTGGCTCCTAGGGTTGGCATCAACTGGACGGCAGTGAGTTTGTTTGAGGGGGAAGGACATTAGTAAGGCAACCTGCTACATCACGTGGCTGGGCGGGGTCTATCACGAATATCCAGGAAAGACTTGGCCACCGCAGCGTGTTGTTAGTGCCACGGAAGCGTGCGTCTGTGATGGTCTGTTAGGAATCTCTGGGTGGTGAAAGCGGTGGGCTGCCAGCATAAAGGTTGGAGGCTCCCGTCCACCCAGAGGTGTCTCAGAGAGAAGGGCTGGCAATCTACTTCCTACAAATCAGCCACAGAAACTCTCTGGGCACAGTTCTACTCTGACACCCAGGGGGTTGCCGTGAGTCAGCAGCAGCCCCATGGCAACCCATTTATTCTCATTGTTTCTGCCAAGACCATGCACGGCTCCCGACTCCAAATTACGAAAACCATGATCCTTCTGTCCCTGGAGAGATATCCATACCACGGCCCGTGAGCTAACCCACAGCCTGCTGTTGAGAACGTTTCCAGAGCCCTGCACAAGCGCTACTGGTGTGATTTAGTGTTATATAACCTTATCAACTGGGTTCACCACTAAAAAAACATTTTCTCTTCTGTTTCCAGTAGCATACAGAATTGATGTTTAAGATTCAAATACTCAATTTACATTAGTGTGGCATTAAAGACTGCACTATAGATTTTATTTTTAACTTATATTTAATAATATTCATATTATGCAGTCAGAGCTTGACTTATTTCCATGTGCCAACTGATGCACGCCATTTAATTTACTTTAATTATGTAAGCAAAGCCTGGTTTGTTGACAATAGGTTCCAAAGCACTATAAATCAGGCTTGGTTTGGGGAGAGGGCCGGCATGAACATGCAGACTGAAACTTAACTCTGCGCTGCCACACGAGAAGCAGGCAAGCACTGCTTCCACAATTTGATGAGAAATTCCACAATTTGATGAGAAATTCTTGCAATGTGCACGTTCAAAGTAAGCGCAACATTTTTTATCATTTTTGTCATTTCCCTTCTAAATCATGAAAGCTTTGGGTGGTCTTTTTTTTAACCAGCTTTTTATCTTGCATCTCTCTGCCAACAGTATATTTCTGGTCAATGAATTCTTGATTCCGGATAAATGAAAAGCCAAATTAGATAGAATCCTCCCTGTTTTCCCTTCAGAGCCAGTCACAGTCTCGGGAGTTCGCGGGGCCAGTTCTGCCCTGTCCTATAGGGTCACTCTGAGAGTCAGGGCCAGTTCTGCCCTGTCCTATAGGGTCACTCTGAGAGTCAGGGCCAGTTCT
>NW_022103912.1:8949880-8952039 GCF_000313985.2 Echinops telfairi | reverse complement strand
GTCAGGGCCAGTTCTGCCCTGTCCTATAGGGTCACTCTGAGAGTCAGGGCCAGTTCTGCCCTGTCCTATAGGGTCACTCTGAGAGTCAGGGCCAGGTCTGCCCTGTCCTATAGGGTCACTCTGAGAGTCAGGGCCAGGTCTGCCCTGTCCTATAGGGTCACTCTGAGTCAGGATGGACTGGGCAGCGGTGACTGGTTTTTCACATTCTGAAGCCATCCCCACCCGCTGTGTCCATGCAGGGATCAAATGAAGGTAATTAATGGACACTCCATCAGGTGAAGCCCATCTTGATACACAGTTGGAGAATTAAAATGCTGAGGTGCCCATTCATGTCCTACGCTTCTTGGTCAGCACGCCTTTTTCATTTTAGCCGACCGCTTGTGCTCGGGAAAGACGCTCAATCAAACCCAGAACAAAAAGAGCTTAAAGTCATGGCACAGTCAGACCAGCACACGACAAATGTACAGGGAAGACCAGCTCCGGCGGCCTGTCAGGACCACAGGAGCCCATGGTAGTGCGGCGGTTAAGTGCTCAACCCCTACCGGAAAGGCTGGCGGGTCAAGAACACCCAGAGGTGCCTCAGAAGACAAGCCTGGTGCTCTATTTACCACGGGCCACAGCCTGGAAGCACGGGGAGCCGCTCTCCTCTGCACACATGGGTGGGGGGCATGATCTGGAGTTGCTGTGTATGGGATGGGCTTAGTGGCAAAGGTAACCACCCACTGGTCCCCCAGGGGCCCCCACGGGGGACAATCACTCACAGGCAGGGGTGCACCGATTGACAGAAGTCAAACCTTCAATTTGCTGTGGTTAGTTAACACTGAGTCCTAACTCATGGGGACACGAAATGCCTCCCTCCGGTTAGGCACCTGCCCTGGACAAAGAGCTTCTCCATCACCTCTCATAATAGACTACAGTCCCCACTTCTCTGCTCTGAGCGTGGCTGGGGCATTTGTCCTGCAGGTGCTCAGGCCCATGAGCAGGTATGCAGGGACGGGTGAGCCAGTGCAGTGCGGGGGAGAGGACATGAGTTACGTTGAAGAGAAGATGAGCACCCAGGCAAGCTAGAGAAGATGGGGTGCCCAGGCAAGCTTCCGGACAGTTCTCTCTGGCTCCCAGCTCAGTGGCCTTCCCCTTCCTAGGAGAATAAACTAGCAACCTCCCATATACCTGGTCACCTTCGATTTCTGTGGGACCCCTTTCTCCTAGCTGGCTTTCTTCTTCTGGGAGACGGAGGAGCCCTGACAGTGCTGATTACAAATATGAATATGATTGTTATGCCCTCAACAAGACACTGCACTCGGGCCTCTGGGAGAAGCCCATTTGGCCTGTGGCTTCCATTAAACATGTGTGTCGGTGTTTGCTGTCCAGATGGAAGCTCCCTGCTCTCGGAGAGGGAATCTCTCCCTCTGATCAGCAAACCTGTAGGGACTGAGACCACTGAGCGATGGTTCTCAGAGGGACGCCTGCACTGGGGCCGGAGTCTGATTGCCTTCAGAGCTAAATGAAGGGTCACAGGAGGGGAAGGGCTGAGAATGATCTATGGTGCTGTCTGGGTTCAAGTCCAGTCCATGCGACTCTCCCAGTGTGCCATCTACTGGGGCATGTTCTTATCCGCTGCAGTCCGGTCCTTACCACAAACACAACTAAGGAAAAAAATCCATGGAAAACCCTCAGCGCCATGCTGACACCAGGACGTGCTCATAAAAGGGACCTGTCCTGATGGGGCTCTACCTCAACTGCCCAGCAACCTCCCCTGTTTCCTTTAAGGCCTTCGCCCGTAGAGAGCCCTTTCGCAGGTTGCTGAGCCCTGCCTTGTATTATTCCTTGATGTGGTTAGATGGAGGCTGAATCATAGGGACCCCATACCCCAGAACCCTGCACAACAACACAAAACCGACCGGTCCTGTGCCAGCCTCACACTTGCTAGGTTGGAATCTATGGCTGCAGCCACTGTGTCAGTCTGTCTCCTTGAAGGTTGTGTCAGTCTGGGTACTTTAAGAGAAACAAATCCACAGAAACTCATGTCTAAGAGAGAGTTTTATATAAAGGGTAAGTGCGCATCAGGCAAACATCCCAACCCAGTGCTGCCCAAGCCCACAAGTCCAACATTAACCCTTTAACCCATATGTCCAACACCAATCCACAAAGTCCTCCTC
>NW_022103912.1:8941235-8948793 GCF_000313985.2 Echinops telfairi | reverse complement strand
GCTTTACACAATTGATGTGTGTATGGATTGGGATAACAGTTGTATGAGCCCCTAATAAAATGTTAAAAAAAAAAAAGACTAAAAGAAAAAAAAAAAGAGTGACTTTGGAAGGTGGTCGTTTTTGTTGTTGTAGTAATGGTGCCATTGACTCAGTTCCAATTCATAGTATCGTTATGCACAACTGAACGAAACACTGCCTAGTTTTGCATTATACTCACCATTGTTCCTATGCTTGAGCCCATTGCTGCAGCCACCGTGTCAGTCCATCTGCTTGAGGGCTTTCCTGTTTCTTGCGGCCTCTTTACTTTATCAAGCAAAGACTGCTCTTTCCCGGCGTGTCCAAAGTTTGTATGATGCAGTCTCAATAGCCTTGCCTCTAAGGAGCACTCTGGACTTACTTCTTCCAAGACAGATTCATTTGTTCCTTTACCAGTCCATGGTCCCTTCAATTCTTCGCCAGCACCACAAATCAAAGGCATGGGCTCTTCTCTGGTCTTCCTCATTCAATGTCCAACTTTCACAGGCCTATGAAGCAATGGAGAATGCCAGGGCTTGTGTTGGGCACCATAGTCCTCAACGTCACTCTAAAGAGTTCTTGTGCAGCAGATTTACCAGATGCAATGCATCTTCTGCTCTCTCGACCGCTGCTTCCACGAACATTGATTATGGATTCAAGCGCGTTAAAATCATTGACAGCTTCAACCTTTTCTCCATTATCATGATGCGACCTATTGGTCTAGTTGTGAGGATCTGGGTCTTCTTTACATTGAGTTGTAATCCATACCGAAAGTTACAATCCTGGATCTTCATCAGCAAGTCCTCCTCACTGGTCGCATACTACATAAACAGTATGCCTCGCTGGTACTAGGCTACCTGCATTCTTAAAATTCTCCAGTCACCCATATCTTTTTCTCTTGCTTTCCCCCACCTAACCCAAGCCTTTCTTCTGGCATTGGCCTACAAAGACCAGGTCAAGGGGGAGTCCAGAGGGTGGAGAAATTCTGCAGAAAGAAGGAACAGAAGGAGCGAGCTCAAGAAAGGCACAGGCACGTCTGGGCTGCTCAGGGAGCGCACGGGTTTGGGGAGCCCCACAGCAGTGCTTTCATCACGGGTCTTCCAGCCGGTCACGCCGTGGTGGTCGTCATGTTGCTTTGATTCTGGAAGGCAGGCCACCTGCATTTCAAATTTCAGTAGCGTCATTCGTGGTCGACAGGTTTTGGTGAACTTTTCGGACTAAAGTAGACTAGGAAGAAAGGCCTGGTGATCTTCCAAAATCAGCCAAAATCAGCATTATTACGTCTGTTTTGTGAGATGGAGCAGGACTTTGTGGATTGGTGTTGGACATATGGGTTAATGGGTTAATGTTGGACTTGTGGGCTTGGGCAGCACTGGGTTGGGATGTTTTCTTGATGTGCACTTACCCTTTATATAAAACTCTCTCTTATACATGTGTTTCTGTGGATTTGTTTCTTTAAAGTACCCTGCTAAACACGGTCTGGCTCTTTTGGAAATGTCCTCAGGAACAATCATTCACCAGAGAAAGGTGTCATTTTTGTTAAATGCGTGCCACCAAGGGGAAGGTGGCGGCCTTTGGTAAGGTGGGCTACCCCACTAGGTGCAAGGACAGAGTGGAGCCTGCTGGTTCCTGTGAGCATGACCTAGGACAGGGCAGCCTTTCTGTCTGTTGTTCTTCCGTGAGCTGTAAGCTGGAGTTGACTTCACGGCAGCCACCATCCCTATCTCCTGGTTATTGGGACTCATCTACAAATGGGATTTGGCCTCGTGATGCACACACCCTCGATCCACCGGGAGATGACGATGAGCTGGAGCTCCGGTTCATGCGAGCGCAGGTGTACTCTGACCATCATGCATTTAAGCACGGCTCACGGCAGACACGTTCTCTTGGGAATAGACGGGGCTTCTTCTCCTTGGGGCGCCTTCCAGAAGAAAGGGGCCATCAAAACTTGGAGTCGATCTGCTCAGAAGACGACGGCGATTTTGTGCTGAGGCTCATCTTGATCGGTTTTCTTAAAGGACAAAGGATGTTCACATGTGCTTGCTATGAAGGCATTTTAAGAAAATGGAAAACTGCCTTGGTGAGAAAAAAGGCCAGGAATGTTGCACTGTAGGATCCCAGTGCCCCCCCACCCCCCGCTCACCCACCCCCACTGCAACAATGCACCTGTATCATTCTTCAAAGGTAGCAAGGCTGATTTACAAGAATTTCACTGAGAAACCTTATCCATCCACCCTACAAGACAGCCCTTGGGCCTTCAGACTTCTTTTTGTTCCCCAAAGAGCATCGAAAGGGGTGTGGTCTGAGTCCCTTGAGGGTGCCAAAAGGACATCTTTGACTCAGTGTCAATCACAGAATGCAGAATCCATCCGTGAAGGGTTCGCAAGGCAGAAATACCACCTGCAGAAATGTACAGACCCAGATGGAGGACATGTTGAGAAACAATAGATTCACAATTTGACCTTTTTTAAAAAAAAATAAAGGTTTCTGGAGCAATATGTTGAATGGACCCTCATCGACACAGATCTCTGCCCATTTAACGACACATCCATCGAGGTAAGCTCCTCTGGAAAATCCCAGCAGTGATCCCTGTCTCCCAAGACCACCTGCCAAGGACATGTATGAAGCAGGACATCATCACAGCATGGGCCATCAGGAGAGCATGTTCCCACGGCGGCGGCCCAGTCATGAAAGCACAATCCCTGAACCAAACAGGTACTAGGATGGAAGTCAACAGCTCTGCCTCCTGCCACCTGCTCCTCTGTGCCTTGGGAGCTTGGTAGTATCCACCAGCTCCCTAGAGCCCTGGGATCACCCTCCTGGGATGCTAATGGCGCCTGGTCCCCAGAGAGCTTCCATATTGCTGAGATTCCCTAGGGAGGCCTGCCCTCAAGGCCAGCACCACACAGGCAGCCCAGCTGAGCAGGGCAAAGGGGAGCTGACTAGAACCCACAGTGAATTTGCATATATTTGCACAGCATGTCCAAACCCTTTCATCTCAAACAGACCTGGAGCCCAGAAGTGGAGAGAAAGCAAAATGCTTTAGTGGAGGGATCACGGGAGCTTGGCGATGACCCGCAAGTGCTTCCACAGATGACCCCCATTGCCTGCCTGGCGGTCACTAATGAAAGTCACTGCAGGGTTATTTTTCTGAGGCAGCTGCCTTTGTCTTAAGGGGGGCAGGGGAATGCTGATTTTTCTAGACCGTGTGCTTCCTGCAGCAGCAAAGCGAGCTCTGATCCACACATTTTCCTGCTAGGGGTTGTGGGGGGAGGCGTTTCGTGTGTCTTCATCCACTTGGGAACGTAACAAGTAATTAGAGGTTCCACGCAGGGCACTTATGGCCCTGGGTTCTAATATGAACCTTTCCAGCAGGAGAGATGGGTCAACCTGCTGAGCCAGGCCTTACCCACGTCTTCTGAGATGAAGAGGCAGGAACCAACATAGCTCAGGGGTGGGAGAAAAAGGCAAGCAAGCAGCCTCCGGATTCTGCATACCGTCTGCACTTTCAGAGAGCACTAACAGGGATCAAGGCATTGCTCCTGCGACCTCTGGGACTGAGACCGGGTTCCCCGGGTGTCGTCTGGCAGAGGTGCAAACGGAAAGTCCAGGGTGGAATGGCTCCTTAAAGGACCCTTGGACAAGAGGGTCATTCTCTGAATCTTGTTTTTTCTTTTTTAATCATTTTATTAGGGGCACATCCAACTCTTATCACAATCCATACATACATCAATTGTGTAAGGCACACTTGTACATTCATTGCCCTCATCATTCTCAAAACATTTGACGAGTACCCCGGCAGGCTATGTTACAGGGAAAGGCTTGCCAAATGACGTTTGAGGTGCACATTGGGCTGCGGAGCCCAAGGTCCACCATTCAAACCCGCTGGGCACTCCTGGGGCGATGAGCCTTTCTACTCTGGCAAAGAGGTGCCGTCTCAGAAACCCACAGGGACAGTTCTTTCCCGAGCTATCGTGTCACGGCGAGTCGCAATCTGTGTTTGGTTGTGGTTTTAGTGCGGAGTCCAATCGAAGCAAGGGTTAGGAAACGAACAGCGAAGGGGCGAGGAGAGGAGATGCATGTTTTAGCCAGAGCCAGATAAAACCTCTCCAGGACTGCTTGTCTGAAGGACCTCTCACCAGCGGCTCCCTGGCAGGAAATTTTAAGCTGTCAAGAAATTCCATTTCTTGCTGGCTGATGAGTTGACAAGGAAGGTATGCTCTGTGCACCTTGAGTGGAATTTCATTCCAGTCTGGCCTCTCGGCGGCTGCCGAGGTGGGTGCAGAAAGCAGATCGGAAGGAGCAGCAATGAGCATGCTTATCCCACAGCCAGGCCAGAAGACCCTCAGCGCCCACTCTGACCTTGGCAGAGGCCCCAGGCTGGCTCCAAATGCAGGTCCAAGAACTGACTTCTACAGGTCAGCAATTCCAATTCCAGTTGGTGCCTCCTTCCCAGCAGGCACTAATCCAGGTGCTGACCCCATGGCCACTGCCACGCATCACACTTTCTCAATAAACAAGTGGTTCGCCCTTTCTAGTTAGATTCTATTTCTTCTGCAAGATTGAACACCTCTGTCCCATGAAGCCTTCCAGCCTCACAGATCTCTCTATTCTGATGCCCCTGGTGGCGTAGCGGATTATGAATTGGGCAGCTAACCCCGAGGTCAGCAGTTGGAAGCCCCCAGCCGCTTCCCAGGAGAAAGATGAGGCATCTCCCCCTGTAAAGACTGAAACCCAGAAGTGCTGTTCTACCCTGCTCATAGGGTCACCAAGCGTTGGAATCAACTCGATACAGGGTTTGTTTTTGTATAACCCCACCTGCACCATTCATGCATGATGATCAAAGTCTTGTATGAGTTTGCTGGCTTTAGGCTCTTCCGAATGTCTCTGATACATCTCCAGCCAGCTGACGTTTCCTGTAACAGTCACCAGAGCAGTTACAGCACTTACATCATCTGGTGTCAACTTGAGACTATTAGGAGTGAAGGGGTGGAGTTAAGCCTGTCAATCAGGTCGCAGCTTGATGACCTCGTTTGGAGGTGCGAAGGAGATAAATAGCTCGCTGGAGGCAGGCCGCACACACTCTCCCTGCAAGACTTTCCTGTTGACAAGCCACCTGGAGCTATGCTGATGGAGGAGCTGGAGGAGCCCCATGGAGACCCACACCAGTGCTAAGATGCTTCCACTGCCACTGGATCCACAAAACTTTCCACCCACTGGCCTGTGATCTTCCTGTACTTGGCATCATTGCATGTGCTGTGTGAGTCTAAAGAGGAATTTAGGAATTTATTGCCTGGTATTGCCTGTGGGCTAATATCAGGATTATGGAGTTGATCTGGACTGAGCTGGGATGTTTTCTCAATATACAATTGTTCTTGTATATAAAACTCTTTCTTATACACATATGCGGGTCTATGAATTTGTTTCTCTAGTCTAGCCGGACGAACACAGCAGTGTATCTCTTCCCCTCCTCAGCCTCAGAAACCCCTTCACCTATGACCTCAGCCTCCTTCCCCTCTCGCTTCTTCTCATTCTCAAACAGCAATTTCTCTACCATACAACTCTTTCCATTTACTGTCCTATCACTCCCATCACCGGAGGATAACATGTATGTCAAGAAGCTTCTGGTAATGCAGTCTGGGTAGGAAAATAAATATTGAAAATAATGAGAAGAGAAATAAATTGAAGCAAGGGATGTGCTGAAAGGATTCACATGCTCGTGCAAAAGTTCTATTGTTGGCTAGAAATGGGATGTACATTTGACTCCATGTTCTCGTGGCCAACATCAGGAGTGGGAAACCTGAACTGTGACTTAAAAACAATTCCACTGGCGAGAGAAAGGCCAGGCATGGGTAGAGAGTCCCACAGTCTACTGTGAATCCCATGACGGGAACCCTGTGTGAGAGACAGACTAACAGGATGGAATGCCATGTCACGGCAGCATTCCTTGACAATGGGGACCCAAAGAGGAATGAGCCAGGAAGGTCCTTGCCTTTATTATGTCTCTGAAATTTTCTTAAAGGAGAGAGGGGCAGTAAATATGTCTGTGTTCTATGGCTTCTTGGAAAGAAATGGGAGCTGGATCCTGAGACAGGGTGCCCAGAAGGTCTCCCTTTTGAGGAGGTATCAGTCAAATGAAGAGGCAGACAAACATTGGCCTAGCCAGTGAATCCCAACCTGATGCAGTGACAGCAATTCTATGAAGGGCCTGTACCTTGTCTCACCTTCTCCTAGGTTCCTGACAGAGTTGTGTGCATATGCAGTCTCTTTCCCCCCCAGCTGTTCCCCAGCCCTCTGCCGCCTGCCTTCTGCCCCGCCCCCTGCCTCCCCGCTAGAGAGACCAGGGGACCCCAGGACCATAGTGTCTCCCTCTAGAGGAACTGTGAGACCGCCGAAGCCAGACTGCCCCCCAGAGGCATTTTCGATCTTTATCCAATTGGAAGTATTCGGTGCACTTGTTGCTGTCGGTCATTCCCGTTTTACAAATCCTTCCTCTTTTAGTTTCTATGACCCTCATTTGTTCCTGGATTTTCCTCCCGCCCCTTTAAATACCCTTTAAATCACCATCAGACCTACAGTCTCAACCTGATGCATTTGCTGCTGAAATATCAACCAGCCACTCAATGCTTCCTGGACCCTCCATCTGCTCATGCTACAGCCTCTCCCAGTTCGGAACAACACCTAGATCTGAATCGAACACAGCCTGATGCTGGTCGTAGCTGGCGAGTTGGTCCTCGCCCGTGGTGGCTCCACAAATAGCAGAGCACACACTGTGCCCCTGATCAGTCTCTGACCGCACCTTCGAGCTCCTTAAGGCTTTCAGAAGTAGACTGTCCAGGCTCTCTTTCTAGAATTAATCCGAAAGCTCCGATGCAACCTGTTCAACATTCTAGAACACGGAAGCTTCCATTGACAGACAGATGGCGGCTACACAGGAGGTACCTTGGCCAGGAAAGTAGCCCAGGTCTCCCACCCACATGGAAGGCAAGAAGTCTATCCCCGAACCATGACTGTCTCCGCTTCAGTTGACAATGGTCTCCTCGTGGGCCCTAGTGACAGAGTGGTTACTCACTGGGCTGCAATCCACAAAGTCAGCAGTTGGAAGCCAACAGCACCCTCCATGGGAAAAGACTCCAGTAAAGAGTTACACTCTCAGAAACTCACACAGAAGGGCAGGTCTACCCTGTCGGCAGACTCAACGGCAGTAAATTTTGTGAATACCCAGATCTACCCTGTTTCCCCGAAAATAAGACAGTGTCTTATATTAATTTTTGCTCCCAAAGATGCACTAGGTCTTATTTTCAGGGGATGTCTTATTTTTCCATGAATAAGAATACGGTACACATATATTGTTTATTGTTTTATTAAAAGAGACCTCACACTTCCTGTCTGCTCCTGCTGTGCTGCGACCAAAAGTGAGCTGCGTGGCCCGCCGCTACGGTCCAGAGTCGAGAGTTACGGTAGCTTGGGGGGGAGTCTTATTTTTTGGGAGGTCTTATTTTTGAGGGGATGCCTTATATTTCAGTGAGAGGCAAAACTGTA
>NW_022103912.1:8930618-8941135 GCF_000313985.2 Echinops telfairi | reverse complement strand
TACGGTCCAGAGTTACGGTAGCTTCGGGGGGGCCTTATTTTGGGGGAGGTCTTATTTTTGGGAGGATGCCTTATATTTCAGTAAGAGGCAAAACTGTAAGTAGGTCTTATTTTCAGAGGATGTCTTATTTTCGGGAAAACAGGGTAGTAGATCAATAGCCTCCTGGAAAACCTCCCCACAACATGGTTAGAATCCACATGCCAAAGGACAGGAAAATGAGGTACAGGGAAGTTGTGTCCTCTCCCCAGGTCACACAGCTAGAAAATGTGGATGTAGGATTTGAATATTGAATATAGACCCCAGGGCACACAGACCATTACGACATTGGATTAGACCCTACCTCAATTGTTGTACTAGCTCCCTGACCAGTCTGCCACTAGACCCCTCTGCATTTCTGCCCCTCAGTGTGATGGAGCTAAAGGTCCCATCAAGGCTACCTACCTGCTGCTTAACCTTCTCCTAAAGTTCCTCAGATTTAGCAGAATGAATGTCAAGTTCCCAGTCCTCTGTCACCACCTCCTCCCCAGCATTCACCTACGCATCTAGGTACTGTGGTTCCTGTTGTCAAGACGATTTTGAATAAATAGGCAAACCAAATGTACCAGTGGAAAGTTACAGTGAGTTAAAGCCTACATTATAATAAAAAATGGGGTCGCGAGGCAGGAAGTTGGGTTTCGCGGTAAGAGGGCTTTCACATCAGCCAAAGCTGAGACCCTGCACAGACAGAGAAAGGACACCTAAGATATGCAGAAGCCCCTGCCCCAAATTATTCCTCTCCATCCTAAACCGGGCACCCATGAATGATCAGTTCAATTCTGCTTCCGTTTGAAAGATACTTGAATATTCCTATATTGTTCCAGTTCAAAACTTTCAGAAAATGAACAGGCTTGGTTCTGGTTCAAACTGGCTTATGAGGGATTTCTGTTTTGAAAAGTCCTTGATTTAGTGTTCAGCTAGCTTAGTAGGGAAGAGAAACAATTAATTTGGTTGGGGTTCCAAAGTATGTGAGGACACACAGGTATGTGCTCTTGGTTTGAAGAGATTTTATTTTTTCCCCTTCCATAAAGGCTCAAGGATTGAGACCGGCAATTTTCTCTGTCATCCCCTGGGACTAATTCTCAGAACGTAGCTCTTTGGGGTCCTAATTTAATGAGAAGTGGGTACTGGAAGTTGCTAACGTGACTTCCCATTTCGGACAGACCTGGCGCTTTTTCATCTGTCCCCCATGGCTTTAGAAGTCATGAGCAAGTTCACCAGATCTGGCAAGGGTCCACAAGAGGTCATAATCCCTCTTCCGCTGTCCACTTTCACTTCTCCTGCAGCCTCTGAGGCTTGTCGCTGTATGACAAGTCATCTAAACCTTCGGAAAACAGGTTGTCATTGTTCGGTCAGCAGTACAAAAAATGAATTCTTTGAACCAAGGAAGTTAGCATCCACCTTTTTGTCTGCTAAACAACTGGATGACATGAACTCTCTTGAGAGACCGTTAACCTCCAGCAAGAGGTATCTTCTTTGGGACATTGGCCTCCAGAGCTGGCCACGCGCTGATTGCTCGTGCAACACATCGGTAGTCAAGAGCGAAGGTGGAACGATACTGGAAAGTGGATGTATAGCTTTGGGGAGTTGCCCAGGGGACTGCAGATGAGTCAGGACCCCAAGCGAGATCCAGGACTTGCATTCTTAGTCGGTTCATGGGGGCTGAATGGACACACCCGTGTCAAGGTCAGGAAAACTCCAAACACTCTGATTCATAAACAAACCGGAGGGCAGCTGGGCATACTATTTGGATGCCAAGGGCAGCATCTCCCCAGTCAAATGGGGAAATTTACCGTCGCCTCCCTGTAAAGTACTCAGACAGGTGACTGTTTTTAACGAGGGGCTGCTCCCTGGTGGCACCGTGGTCAAGACACACAGGTGCTAACAGAAAAGTCAGCAATTGGGACCCAGCAACCTCACCATGGGAGAAAAATGTGGGAGTATTCCTCTGATTTAGAGCCTTGGAAACCCTCTGGGGCAGTTCTAATTTGTCCTAGAAGGTGGCTCGGAGTGGGAATCCACTCAGATGGATATGGGTTTGTGGTTGGTTTGTTTTAGGATCTGCTGCGAGCAATGCAGTGTGAGAATGATGAATGTGGATGTCATTCGGAAGGCAAAAACCTAAAGACCAACTGGTCTTGGAATAAAACCAAGCCAGCAATGGCTAAGGGCGACTGACCATGTAAGAGGCATCTGCAGCCTGTTGGTGGTCTCTTTAGCACCAAAACCTAAAACTGGCCATCCCATCCTGAGAACAGGACTGCCGACCCTGGCCTGAGTGCTAGTCTTCTCTGGTTACAGTGTGCAAGGGCATGGAAGTCCGCCACCATTATGTGGACATGCAATCAACAGAGAGCTATCTAGGTGACCTCATATTTGTGCCAGGCGTCTACCAAGGAGTTGGATAAGGCAACAGGAAAAGAACACAAGAGTGGCCCCCACCCATGGGATTCTACTGACGTTACCTTGTTCCTTGGCTGTTCCTACTCCCCCATAGACAACATGCCTGAATTCCCCATGCTGTTCATCCTGGGCCATGACGAGAATAAGTCATAATTCACACACTCTATATGCATAGGCCTATATACTACTTCTCTGAGCACATCTAAGATTCATAGCAACTGTATGTGATATTTTCCTTATGTCACGGATAGAGAAACGTAGTCACAAAGAGATTGATAATCTTATTCATGCTATTCGTCGCTAATATATGGTGGAGTTAAAATCCAAATTGGAGCGATGTGGCTCCCGAGCCTACCCTTTGCTCACTACTGTTTGCTCACTAGACAGGAGCGTGTGACATGCTGCCTGTAGGAGAACTCAGTAAGCAGCCAGTGGCTCTCAAGTCATCTCTGACTCAGGTGATACTATAGGTGTATCAGGATAGAACTTTCAGAGGCTTTTTTTTTTTTTTGGTAATAGATCACCAGGCCTTTCTTCCAAGGTGCTTGACGCTAATCTCGAATGCCAACATTTCTGTGGTAACTTAATAGTGTCCCCCTACCCAGTGATTCCTAGATAACTCTCTAGATCAGAGTCAACAGTCAGTAAGCTTTTATAAGTATTTCATCTTATAGGACACCTGCACATGGTTCACTTCTATTAAACCAAGATAAAGCATTGGAACATAAAGTGGCATTGTTATCAGCTATTCTGGTCCCTTCTGATTGATAAGCTATTTATTCCATATAAATTTATATGGACTCTATCAGTAATAGGTTAATAAAAGCAGAAGCCTTAAAAATAGTTTTACTGGCTCCCAAAAGAAGTTAACTGCTTAGACTGAAAATATCAGTGCTTCCAAAGATCTGGGGCAGTCAGTGGAAATCCGCCTCCAAGGATGGCCACCACAGCAATTTCTCTCTAGGTCATGCCTGCGACTGCTCCTATCCAGACAGAGAGCCCATTTCCTTGCCTCCTGGATCCAGGTCAACCTTCCACTTGCTTTGTGGCCTAAGAGATATGGAGGCAGTTCCAGCCTTCAACCTTAAAAAGGGCTGGCAACTACTCTTTTTGTGCTCTTGGGAGGGAGCCATCGTCTGAGAAACCCACCAATTCACCAAAAGTCAGCATACTGTTTGGAAGGCCAAGCCAGTCACCTGGCGCAGACACACGGAGGCGATCTGGAGCAGCAGACGCACCAGCGAGAGTTTGTTGAGCTGCCAACCTAGCCCAAGGGGGCTGAGAAAACACTAGCCTGACCCGAAACAGACTCATGAGAAATGGCAACTCACACTCATCTTAAACCTCTAAGTTTCAAGGTGAACTGTTACAGCTATCCAGAAGCCAAACTCATGGCCACTGAGTCAATTCTGGCCCAGAGTGACCCTGTGGGACAGAATAGAACTGCCGCTGTGGCTTTCTTCAAGATTGTAAAGCTTTACGGGAGTAGAAAGCCTCATCTTTCTCCCGAGGAGCAGCTTGTGGCTTCAAACTGTTGACCTCATAGTTAGCAGCCCAATGCGTAACCCACAACACCACCATGAATAACGGAGGAGTTGGTCTCTTTTACAAAAAATGTTCTTGGCTGAGGCAATTGTGACTATAATGGCCTTACGTACGGGACAAAGTAGGCCTGCTCCCTAGGATTCCCAAGACTGTAAATCTTTATGGGATCAGACAGACTCATCTTTTCCATTCAGAGCAACTCCAAGGTTTGAACCATCAATTTAGCAATTAGTAACCCACAGCTTAATAAGACTTAGTAAAGTGATAAGTAAGTCAAATATGTACAAATGTCTGAATGCCATTGCCAAAAGAACCTGCCCCATTATAAACCCTGCTGCCTCTCGGGTGCCAGTCATCTGCCCTCAGAGGCTACCTTGAATTTGTGCAACCCTTAGTTGATGGCTTCAGTCCTTTGCCTGCCTTACACACACACATACACGCATACGAGCACACCCACACATTCTAATGGTGTCAATCAATTTTAAAACTATATGAAACGACTCGAGATTCCAGATCTTGGCGAAGAAAAGGTATGTGGAAACATCTCATTAATAGGGGGCTTAGGGAAACCAAACGAGACATGCTGTATGTCAAAACCTGGGATGTTTCAGCCAAACATCTGACAGGTCTGTAGAAGAGACGCTAACAGGGAAAGATACACATCGTAGAAGCAATGATCATTTGCAATCAAAAGGGCAGCATTTACCCAAGGACAAAGGTGAGAAGGACTAACTAGGAAAGAAGAAGAAATGGAAACAGTAAACACGGTGGGATGAGGGAGACTACATTGTAGGGCTTATAATCAATAAGATGAAACAAACTGTGGATGAAAGTTGGTCTACTTGGGAAACCTAATGCTCAATAAAATGTTTAAAATAAAACTCCTTGAGTCCATGAGGCGATGACACTCTCACAAAAGAGGCAATGGCCCTACATGGTGCCAAGAGAAAGAAGTAGGTTAAATACTAAGGTCTGCCCTGATCCCTTCATAATCCAGGCTGCTGAGAGAGGCAAGGCAAGAAGAGGTGTTGAGTGCTGACCCCCATCTGGGACTCTGGGGGAGGTTAATGGAGATTCATTTTGGGGGGATGCCAGCAACACAGAGAACAGGATTTCGAGTCTAGAAGGGTGTTCAGTTTCCCTCCACTGTGGCTTTGCTGCTGAGTGTCAAACTTTAAATAAGGTAGTTGCCCTTGGCCTAGAGTCTGCAATTACAGATTTAGTCTGAAGGGAAAAGCTGTTTGACAAGGTCATGAGGAAGGCCTTGGAGGGCTAGCTAAGGTTGGACTTTGTTCTCACCAAAGGTTGAGCAGTAGAGTTAAGAGAAATAGGCTGGAATTGCCCCCAAAGGTAACTTAACTTTGATGTTTAGCTCTTTCTTCCAAAGTTGCGCCTTTTAAGGCCTCCTGCCAGCCATTTAATCTGTCCATCATACCTCATTGGCTCTTCTTTTAACAAAATAGCTAACTTGATAATGACTATTAATGAGGGATAATTTTCCATGAGAGATAGCTCATCCAAGTGCTATGAAACAAGAAAATGTTATATTACTCCTCACATAAATCTGTTACCTACTCTCCTCAGATGTTTTTAATTGATGCCCTGAGTGAAAAAGTTTCAACCTATTAAGTGTGTATCACTTAATTACTGCTCACTTGTGATCAAGGGCATGCATGAATTGTTAAAAATCAATGACAACTGTTCCGCCTGTTCAGTCATAGTTTTCTAATATTTCGATTCTCAGAGAAGCAGAGAATCTCAGCTTGTCCGCTGACAAGGGAAAACCTGAACTACACCCTGAAGTGAGCCAAACAATGTAGCCGGAAGCTTCTTCTCCCCATCAACTTGACTCTTGGTTGGACTGTTAAAGAGTTCATCAGAAATTTAGTGTTTGCCAGCAATCTGTAAGGGTTTTCTGGTTGGCCTTGAAGCAAAGTAGAGCTCCCTCATCTTCCTAGAGAGAGATGGGAAGAGTAACTTTGCAGGAAGACTGGGACATTGGGACATTGGGTCTCCTTTCCCAACCTCTGCCCTCCATGGTGACTGTTTGTTGGTACCAAATGAGGAAAGCACAGAAGACAAGACTGGAGAACGGAGAGAGGAAGTATTCCCAAATGGAAGAAAATTAGATTTGGGGGATGGGTTCAAATTCCAATTCAGCAGCTCATTGCCTGCATGCCCTTAGGCAATTTATTCAATATCTCTGACCCTTAATTCTTTCTATAGTATCTGTTCACAGAGTTGCTTTGAGAATGAAGTACAGTGAACCCTCGCCACTTCGCGCTTCGACTTCCGCGGCTTCACTCTATCGCGGTTTTTGCGTAACAGCGCATGCTCTGTTATTACTGCCACTGATTGGCTCATACTGTACACGCTTGATGCCATAAATAATATAATAAATAATAAATGATAATTGTAACATCCAAAATGTTTTTACTGTATTTTCCCTTTTTTGTTTAATAAATTGGGTAATATGAGTGTAATGGTGACTAAAGGGTGTTTTTTCATGTCCTCTATGCTCTAACTACGAAAATATTTGATTTACAAATAAGGAATACTACTTCGCGGAATTTCATTTATCACGGTAGGGTCTAGAACCGATTAACCGCGATAAACGAGGGTTCACTGTACTTCATTAAACGTGTTCAGCATTCCGCAAACGGTACATTAGGATGCTGATGACTGACTTCAAGGCCATGGTATTCTCCAAATCGCTGTAAGGGGTCTAACTTCTCTATTCTCCAAGCACTTCCAAGATTTTTATGATTTCTCCCTTCCTCTCTCAAAAAGATTGTGTGATCTACACTTATTTTCTCACTTGTTAAAGATCAAATGCCAGCACAAACCACGTATCATTTAGCGAACATTTAGCTTATCACCAGCCCAAGTGGAACATTCTTTATAACATTCTGAAGGGTAACTGCTTACACACACAAATGGAGACTTGAAAAAGATAATGAGAAATGGAATTGAAAGATAATCGAATTTTTTCTTGTACGTTTTGAAGCTCCCTTCAGATGTTCTCCCATATGAGGCTGCTGTGGTCAGGGGCCAGCAAGCAGGTTCTGCCTCACAAGGACCCCAGGCACAACAGTCAAACACCACCAGGCTCTGTTGTCACCCTCCCAAGCATTCTTATGTTTGAGCCTAATGTTGCAGCCACTGTGTCAATCCATCTCGTTGAGGATCTTCCTCTTTTTTGCTGTCCCTCTGCTTTACCGAGCACGATGTCCTTCTCCAGGGACTGGTCTCTCCTGACCACATGGCCGCAGTACATGACACAACGTGGCCACAGTACATGACGCAAAAATCTTTCCACCCCGACCTCTAGGGAGCATTTTGCTTGTCCTTCTTCCAAGAGAGAGTTGTTCATTCTTTTGGAGATCCACAGTACTTAAAATATTAGGAGTTTATTAAAGCTTATGAGAAAATTCCGTTATCTTTTCATTCCATTTCCCCACAAACTCTTTGAAGCACCTTCATATGTATGTGTGTGTGTGTGTGTGTGTGTGTGTGTGTACATAGGCATCCTCATAGGTACACAGGCAAAGAAAAAAGCATTGCTAAACTTCTCTTATATGCTCGGGTTTATTCCAAGCAAACTCGATTTACACACGTCTCTGTGGTCAGTGGAGGGCTGCAGACAAATTCTCTCAGTAAGGCTGTGGTCTTGTTCTCATCAGGGTGTCTCCAAAAAAGAATCCAAGCAAAATGGCAACTTCTGAGGGGATCTGCTGGCCAAGTTCAAGGCAGAAAGGTCTGCTCAGAAGGTTGTGGCCACTGCTTCTGGGGAATCCCAATGTGTAGACATGATAAATTCCCTCAGACAACAAGGATGGTCATGGGGGGTTATCACGAAGAAGTTTTAAGAAAACTGAAAACTGCAGGGGAGAAAAACACCAGAAAGTTGTACTGAGGAATCATTTGCCATCACCACAATGCACCTGCACATTCTTTGAGGATAACAAGGGCTCTCAAGTAAGAATTTCATGGAAACATCTAAGTCAATAGTCCCTGAAGCTCTGTCTTTCCCATTCAGAGTTCTTTTTGTTCTCCAAACTCAAAAAACATTGAAAATGAGCAGGATTTGCGTCTACTTCCAGTGATTCTGAATAGGGTTTCCCAGACTGTAAATCTTCACAGAAGCCCATAGGCTCAACTTTTGCCCAGAGACCCCCCCTAGTGGGCTTGAACTATCAATCTTGCTGTAAGACAGAGCCGGGTGGCTGAATTTTTAATGTCCAAATGACAGCACTGGGTGACAAAAGCAGTGAGGCAACAAATGATAGGAACCATTAAACCAGGGAGATAGGGTATGAACTAAGAGCACCAAATGGAAATAATCCAAATGTCCAGCAAGAACTTATTTGTGAAATAAAGCCAACTATGTAACTTCTAAAACTGACATTTAAAAATCCAGCCATGTGGAATGGTATACCTAATAGATTAATTGGGAAAAGCAGGCTACCTGCAAATTTTCACATAAGAAGATTGCAGGAAAATGGACGCGTTTGAATTATGGTGTTGGTGAAGAATATTGGCAGTACCCTGGGCTGGCACAGGAACAAACAAATAGGTCTCAGATGAGCTCCACCCTAAATGCCCCCTAAAAGGGCGAAGGCAGATACTTTCTCCCACAGCCTTTGGACACCGTATCAGGAGAGGTCAGTCCCTGGGAAAGGGCATCATGCTAAAGCAGCATCTCAGTGAGAGACGAAGACCTTCAACAAGATGGATTGACACAGTGGCTGCAACAATGAGCTCAAACCTAACAATAAGAGAGAGGGTGATGCCGGGTGAAGCTGTGTTTCATTCTGTTGTGCACAGTGTTACTATGAGTCAGCACCTAATGACAACAATTACACACACACACACACTACCAGAAGGTAGTCTGTTAGTGGTTGTTCCAGTGTAGTCGGAATTAGGCATTTTCTTCATCTATATTTTCTAAAACTTTTCTAATGAATAGGTATAGCCTTTTCAATGAAGATAAAACAAGTTATGTGCTCTTTATTACAGATTCAAATATTGTTTTAAAAACTCTCATCTCAAGAGGCAACCTGCTTCCGCCAACCTTAGGTGAATTTCCTAAAGCTTTGACCCTTTGGGGGAGCGGACATATTTGTGTGTACAGAAGCTGTTTCCAAAAAGCTCCGTCTCACTTCGGCATTGGTAGCCACTTACCCACAAATGTCAGTAACGAAAATTCTCCCTCACATAAGTGGCACAATAAAGACCATCAAATTGCATCCCACGACAGTGCCATAATCTGGCCTTCGAAAGGGTCCCCAACTGTTTCTTTTACCTCCTGGTGCCGGCAAGTGTTAAAAAGACACACTTTGAACACGCAGCAGGGTGATTGTCTGTGCAGAACAATCCACGCCAGGGCGAAACCGGCCTACTTTCTTGGTCTCCTTTCCCATCCTCAGCAGAACTCCCTTGACTGAGAAAGCAAAGAGTTGGAATTCCAAATGTACTACTGTCACCCCTCTGGGAATCTGGAGGTTGTGACCTTATAAAGCAGGGACACGAATATATTTGTAAACCTCTGGTCCCTGCAAAATTCCTGAAATAAAGAAATACCGGTAAGCTTAAAATGCTGGGGCTGCCTCTGGCTTAAGTGAGAGGTATGCTATACAGGGAACCCTCGCCACTTCGCGCTTCGACTTCCGCGGCTTCACTCTATCGCGGTGTTTGCGTAACAGCGCATGCTCTGTCATGACTGCCACTGATTGGCTCATGCTGTACATACTCGATGCCATCAATAATATAATAAATAAATGATGATTGTAACGTCCGAAATGTTTTACTGTATTTTCCCTTTTTCGTTGAATAAATTGGGCAATACGAGTATAATGGTGACTAAAGGGTGTTTTTTCATGTCCTCTATGCTCTAACTACGAAAATATTTGATTTACAAAGAAGGAATCCTACTTCGCGGAATTTCATTGATCACGGTAGGGTCTAGAACCAATTAACCGCGATAAACGAGGGTTCACTGCATATGGGGGGGGGAGGCGAATTATGTTCATTTGATCTGTGTAGAAATAAAGCTTCTAATGGAAAGGGATATTTAAAAATGTATTTAAAGACAGGGAAAGCCTGTCTTTAACAAAGGAAGCCCTTGTAAGTCCCCCAGTTCCCCATCACTCCTGCATAACATGCAACCTCCGAACCTCAGACTGCACGTCGTGACGAAGACATGAGATTCCCATACTAAGTTGTGCAAACTCCCTAATCTATGAAGAGCTAAGAACGAACTATTTCCCCAATCCCAACTATGTGGACACCCCACTTCAGAGGGCAGCACTGGGGCTACAGCATGGGGAGAGGGTATTATCTGATTAGAGCACACGGGAGACACGAAAAGGGAGGGAGAGGGAGGGGAGCACATCCTGGCTCACCCAGCCGCAAGGACGATATTTCTGCTCAGAGCAGACAATGCACAGAGAGGACCAGAGGGCGGGCCCCACCACGAGACACGACGTCCCTCACTAAACCATAGCGCTGTGGGGGACAACACTGGAGACACA
>NW_022103912.1:8911346-8929704 GCF_000313985.2 Echinops telfairi | reverse complement strand
ATCTGGGGTCTTAAAGGCTTGAAGATAAACAAGTGGCCATCTAGCTGAGAAGCAACAAAGCCCACATGGAAGAAGCACAACAGCCTGTGTGATCATGAAGTGTCCGTGGGATCACGTATCAGGCATCTAAGACCCAGAAAAAAATCATACCCAAGGTGAAGTGGGGCGGTGGGCATGGAGTGGAGACCAAATGCCCATTTGTAGACAACTGGACATCCCCCTACAGAGGGGTCACAGGGAAGAGATGCACCAGTCAGGGTGTAGGATAGCACCGATGAGACACACAGCTTTCCTCTAGTTCTTTAGTGCTTCCTTCCCACCAATATCATGACCTCAATTCTACCTTACAAAGTGGATTAGAACAGAACATGCATGCTACTACAGATAAGAGCCCGTAACACAGGAAGTCCATGGCCAGATAAACCCCCCAGTGCCAACAATGAGAGTAGAAATACCAGGAGGACTAGGGGAGGGTGGGGGGAGAAAGGGGGAATCAATCACAAGGATCAACCTCCTAGGGGGATGAATAATGGAAAAGTGGGTGAGGGGCGATGGAGGATGATGTAAGATACGAAAATAATAATTTATAACTTATCAAGTGTTCGGGAGGGTGGGTGGATGAGGGAGGGGGAAGAAATGGGGAGCTGATATCAGGGGCTCAAATGGGAAGAGAATGCTTTGAAAATGATGATGGCAGCATATGTGCCAAGGTGCTTGACACACTGGATGAATGTATGGAATGTGATGAGATGTAAGAGCCCCCAATAAAAGTATTTAATAAAAAAGAACTATTTAAAAAGGCAAACTAAGAAGCTCATGGTCGGACACATGGAAAAATTAGAGAAAACATAATCTAGACAGACAAATGGCTGCCTGGGTGGGCGAATCAAGTTTCCGAAGGTTCTGAACACAGTAGAGGGACAGCAGCTCTCCCTTGATTTCTAATAGCACAGGTTGGGAGCCACCAAGCCATCGCGTACTCCTGCTCCCTCAAACCCCACATCCAGCAGGTGCCAAGCCTTGCCAATTGTATCACGATCATTTTTCCTCTTCTGGACTCCGCTCTGGTTCTCACTAGGCCTATCACAACAGCCTCTAAACTCACTTCCCCGCTTCCTCGCTCTTCTAACCTCAACTCAATTTACATTGCACTGCAACATTTCCAAGAGTGCTGGCGGCTCAGTGGCTTCAACATTGGGTTGCTAAGTGCAAGGTTGGTAGTTCGGACCCAGAAGCCACTCCTTGGGAGAAAAATGAGGTTTTTGAAAGATGGACAGCCTGGGAAACCCTGCAGAACAGCCCCCTGTTCTACAGTATCACTACGAGTCCAGTGGGCTCAATGGTGGTGAGTTGGGGCTGGGATTTGGCTACATTTCTATTTTATTCCCTGTCTCTGTTCAAATTCCTTCCCTGCTTAGAACTGCCTAAAGCATAAAATACAAATCCATGCAAGGACCTCCACAATCACACCACATCCATTTTATTTTGTCCCATAAGGCTTCCATACCAGACTAATTAAGTACCTCATCCTCCTCCAAGCAGGTCTCATGGTTCCTCTTCCTCATGCAAGTATTTGTGACTCAACTACCATCTCCCCAAAGAGGAGCATTGTGTTTTCAAAGAAGTCTAAATTCCTTCTTTATTTGTTGCTTGCTTTCATGGCATAGACTGCATTTTACCCTCTCGACACAGATTTACTCTCCGGTCACCTCTTCCTTATTGCAAAGAAAGTTCCTGAATTCCATTCACGGAGGCCTGTGCAAGCCTGTCTTCGAGTGGCTGGCACAAAGTAGATTTTCATTAAATTACCGTTGCCTTGAGGGAATCAATAGTTTACGTAAAATATCAGCTGTTTAAGCCCTTCAGATTGCCTATAACTTCAATTGAACAGTAACGTTTTTGTGTGTGCTAGGGTGGGGGAAAAGAACGCAAAATCCTCACTTTTAAGTCATCCAGACTCATCCTAATTCTTGATCACGTTATTTAACTTCTAACTTAAAAAAAAAAAAAATTTGCATACGAAGAGCAGCCTAAATCCCGTAATTAAACAACCAGCTGCTATATTTCCCCTTCTGGTGGCTGCAACCTGACATTTAGATAGTCCTCTTCCCTTTCCAAATATCACCCACCTGCACCTGGTCAGGTGGGTTCTGAAAGCACGTTTGACGGAGCACATTTCAAATCTGATTCTGGAAAAAAAAACTTCATGGCTTCATTTTCATTTTACTCACTAAATGGTAGCTTTCTGCCCACGTACAATTAAACTCACTTGAAATTAGAATTCACAAGAATGCATGTCATTTAGATTTACTAGAAGATGTCAAACACCAGTTAATTGGCCTTAAAGCAGCATACCCATGAGGTTCCTCCCGACTGGGCTCTCCGTCTTTGACATGTAGCTGTTCTTGCTAGATAGCATTGATTGTGCAGGGAGGTCTTCTGGTATTGAGGACTAACCAATGGTGATACAACACTGGGACATATGATGTCGATTTTAAATTACTTAGGTGCACCCTACAGGGCCTATCAATAGTGTTATGTTCTGTGACCAGAAAATTCTCTTTCATCTGAACTGAAGGATTTTGGCCAGAGAATCCAGCAAACATTTACCAGGAATTTATTTTATGCCAGGAACTATTCTCAAGACTTGGTTTATTTACTTCCTTCTACATGCCAAGCACTGAGCATCCCAAGCCTCTTTCAGATATGACTCCTACCTCAAGGATTCTACGCAGACTTCTGCTGCTTCCTCAGGAAGCATGGTGTTTCAGTGTCCATCAGTTGGAGGTTTTAAACAGTTGCTGTAAGCTGAGTCCAAACTAATCTCTGATGTTCTAAAGCCCTGGTGGTGGTTGTCAAGATGGCTTCTAAAACCGTCAGATTCCAAATGGCTGGTCCTGTACCCATGAATATATCAGACCGTCTCTGGGTTATTAATATGATGAGTATGAAGAGGATAGAATAAATTGTCCTTGCTTCTCTATAGGCTATAGCCTTGATTTTAAATTTGTAAGTTGCTGGAATTAACTCTGGTTGGCAAATCATGATATCGAGTACCTTTCCAAAGAATGAAACCAGCAATCTATGTTTAAGTCGACATTATGCGATCCGTTCTTTGGGAGACACAAAGAGAAGATGAAAGGAGACAGGCAATTTCCATAGATTAATAATTAACATGGTCTCTATGAATAACCCACATGGCATTCGAGTCAGCATTATCTTTTATGTCTACCCCCCACATAAAGTCCCATTCTCGTCAAGTTCATTCTGACTGATGGTGACCTCACCCAGGCGTTCCAGAATAGAGCTGTCCTCTCTGAGGTTTTTGATGCTGCTTCCTTTCAGAGGCAGACTGCAAAGCTTCTCTTCCAGGCTGACACGAGGCGGACTCAAACCACCAAACTTGCGGACCTGCTGACACCACTGAAGGACACATCCTTTACATTGGTGCTGGTGGCGGCAGTTGTTGAGTAATTTTCTACCCACGCACGCGGAACAGAGCCAGTCCGTGGCGTCTCCAAGGTTGTGATCTTTCAGAAGCAGAGACAGATTGCCACTCTTGTCTTCTGAGGGGCTTCCAAGGGGGTTCAAACCACCAATCCTCCTACTAGTAAGCACGTGCCTCTTTGTACCACCCAGCGCTCCTCCCTTTTATCTTAGGGGTCTGTAAAGGGCCAGGGATGCTTTTAGAACTTCTGGTGACCTAAGAAATGCCAGGACCTGCTCTCTAAAGTAAAGAAGAAACCATTGCAACGAGTACATGTGACATGACAAACGGAACACAGTACTTGCTGGAATTCTTTGAATGTTTAAGACAGTGTATAGCTCGCTGCTTCGGACATGTTATCAGGAGAGACCGATTCAAGAACAAGGGGTGAGTCAGAAAGGCCCCTTTCCCCAGTGCTCCCATTGTGGTATTTGTGCTTCTGATGCTTGGGCTGGTGCAAGCCCCAAGGCAGATCACACTTAGGGGCACAGCCTGGGTCCCACGGAGCTGGAAGTGGTGAACACCACCACAGTAGGCTCCTCATGGCAGTAAATGGGCAAGAGTCACACATCCCGTTATGTTAGCTTTATTGCTGAACAGAGGATAGATACTATAATGCCGCGACCCTTTCATACAGTTCCTCATGTTGTGGTGACCTCCCAACCATAAAAATTCTTTTCGTTGCTACTTCATCACTGTCATTTTGCTACTGCGATGAATCGGGCAACCCCTGTGAAAGGGTCATTCGACCCCCAGAGGGGTCCCGACCCACAGGTTGAGAACCGCAGCTTAAGGTAGAAGAAAGTAAATTCCTTTCCTTTCCTCCACTTCCTCAATGGACACTGCAGGACACAGATACTCTGCATGGCTATCCAGAGATGTCTCACATGACCAAGACACTGGTTATGTAATGCTACGGCCAGCTCAGTAACAAGCTCTTTTTGCTTCCAATTTGCCTCCTTCCCGGTCTTGCTCCCTCCCAGTCGACCTAACACTATCTCTGGCTTGCAGTCCTCAGAAGGCCTGTAAGGGACCCTGATTAGGTTCCATCCATGGAGCGTAACTTGCCAGGAGACCATGAAGAGGAATTAACTCTTCAGTCAATGTTAATGCCCACAGATCCTAAACACATCAAAGGCAAGCAGGCCCACCCCACTTTCCTAAGAATCCAGAGGACAGAAATTGACCTTCTCCTTCTTAGGTGACAGGGAGCACAAGGGAAGTCAGGGGAGAGTTGTCGTCATCTAAGACGCGGGTTAACTATATCAATACTTCCTCCAGTATGTCTTTTCCTGCCCTCTGTCTCCATCTCTGGGGCTGGATGCCGATCACCTTTGTCTGTCTGTCATAATCCCTTTGGTGATGTGCATTGCACGTCTTAACCTCTATGCCCAGCGCTGCTCCTTCTCTATGTGCCCTCAGACATGTTTCCGTCACATAAGAGGATCAGTGCATACAACTCATTATACTGCAATTGTCTATTTGCATATCCCTCAACAACTACCACTCTGCTCCTCACCTCCAGGGCAATGGCTCCCAATGTCACTCAGAATAAAGGCCAAAGTTCTTACCAGAGTCTGTCTCCGATAATCTGTCTCCAGCCCCATCTCTTTTATCTCCCTTCCTTGCCTACTTTGTTCCACCCACACTTGCTATTCCCGGAATACCCTGTCCCAGTCCTGCCTTAGGAAGGACCAGGACTACCAGTGGTACCCTCTTCCTGGGACGGCCTTCCCCCAAACTTTCATCACTAACTCTCACCTCCTCAAGGCTTTTTGCCAATGCCACAAACTTAATGACACCAATGCTAACTACCTGACCTAATATGCAAACGTGCCTACCTTCATCACCTCCACGCCCACAGCCCTCTACTACCAACCCCACTGTGACGAAGATGGTAGCCTCCACTGACCGTCAGAATGTTTTAAAGCCACAAAATGATTCATTCACACCTATCCCCTCAACCTCAAGTACCCTAGACGAAACCAAGAAACCCATCCGATTGGCAGGACAGAGTTGACCTTGGCTCCATAGGGCTTTCAATGGCTGTCCTTCTGAAAGTGTATCACCTGAGGCACATGGTGGTGGGGACGGCGGGGGTGGGGTGGGGGGAGGCTTAACCTTTTAGTTAAGTTGAGCAATGTTGACCATTTGCGCCACCCAAGGACAGCAACCAAACCCAAAAAGAGACAAACTCACTGCCATTAAGTCAGTGCCATCTCACAGTGATTCTGTAAGCCAGGGTAGAAGCGCCGCCATGAGTTTCTTAAGACTGTAACCCTACGGGTATAGAGAGCCTCACCTTTCTCCCATGCTGCAACTGGTGGTTTCCAATTGGCGATCTTCCTGTTGGCAGTCCAAGGCATGCCCATTATGCCACCAGCGCTCCCTGGACTGCTACAGCCTAGACCAGCAGCTCTCAACCTGTGGGTTGCAACGCTTTTGGGAGTCGCCTGATTCATAACAGTAGCAAAATGACAGTTATAAAATAGCAACGAAAAATTTTTTTATGAGGAACTATATTAACGGAAGGTTGAGAACCACTGGCCTAGACTAAAGTGACCATGTCCACTAGAGGCCCTTGTGCACATGGAGAGCTAGCTTCTGAGGGTTCTAAAAGGCCAAGAGTCACTGTTTGCTTTCAGCCTACACCAGGGGTCCTCAAACTAAGGCCCGCAAGCCACATGCGGCCCGCCAAGGACATTTATCAGGCCAGCAGGGTGTTTTGCAGTGTTGCCTGTCCTGCTTAGCAGCCAACTTGTCCAGGGCCGCAGTGCGCATGTGTGGAACGTGCGCCGCACTCTCCGGGTCCCCTCCTTCTCTGTCTCTCCGCTCCTCCTCTCAGTCTTGGGTGTGATCAGACGAGTCAGGAGCTTGCCTGTGCAGAGCCTGCCGCTGCCTGAGGACCGAGGTAAGAACAAGTTAGCATTTCTTTTCTTAAGTTAGGAGGTCTATTGCAGTTAATAGGGCCTTTTTTTGGCAGTTGGGTGGGGTGGGGGTGGGGGGGCTTTTTCCCCTGAAGTTAGGAGGTCTTTTATTTTAAAGTTGGTTAGTTGGTTGGGGGTGGTTTCTAAGGGGGTTGCATCACAATGATAACAGCAAATCACGCTCAGTGCTAATGCAAATTGTCAGTGCTCAGAGGTAAAGCAAATGGCCAGCGCTCAGAGGTAATGCAAATGGTCAGTGCTCAGAGGTAAAGCAAATGGTCAGTGCTCAGTGGTAATGATAATTATAAGTGCTCGGTGTTAATACAAATGGTCAGCGCTCAGTATTAATGCAAATTGTCAGCGGTCAGTGTTATCGCATGGGGGCTCCAAACTGGTAATCTGCCTAGGGCCCCATGGGAACTTACTCTGGCTCTGCAGACAGCCGAGGAGTGGGAAACCCAATTTAATTGACAGTAAGTGCATCTATATTCAGATTGCTATTCAGTTGTGTATGATGTTGTATGTTGTGTGCTTCATAAGCCACGGCTCACACTGTTGCGATCTCTGAGCAGTGCTAGTTCAGCCATATGCTTGTATGGCTGAACTCGCATTAGATTCAGAAGAAAAAGGGCATACGTGCCTTCTTTTTTCCTGCAGTGGAATCTGATTGCACGGGTCTTCTCACCCATGCGATCAGATTCCTGTGCGAGTTCACAGATTGCAGTGCAGTTCGCACAGGGTAGTGTGAACTGGAAAGGTGGTGGAGGAACTGGCTCTGTAATCATGCTGGTTCCCGCACCAGTGTGAACCTGAGGTAAAAGCGGAGTTCCACCAATATGGGCACTGGTGAAATGATGTGGACTGGCAAGGCTGCATTGATGGACACTGATCAGACTGCATTAATGGGCAGTGCAGTCTATATGTCTCTGTGTGGGCAAAGTTTTTGCTGGTATATTTTTTGTAGCACTGTATATATATATATGTATTTTACTACTAGCAATTTGGAATCCCTAGGAGACAAGGATATCAAAAAGAGAAAAATTGACTCGGAGTGTAGGATATTCAAAGAATAGTGGACTTATGATTACTTTTTTGTGCAGTACGAGGAAAGAGCTGTATGTTTGATATGCCAGAATATAGGGTCTGTGTTCACAGAATACAATTTGCATCGACACTATCAAACTCAACATAAAGATAAATATGATCGTTTGGTTGGGGAAGTGAGAAAAGATAAAACATTGACAACTCAGCAAAATACTTTTGTGAAGCAGAAGCAGCTAAATATTTCATCACTGCGAGCAAGTTTTCAAGTTGCCAAGCTAATAGCGTGCACTAGCACACCATTCGTGGAGGGAGAATTTGTTAAAGAATGCCTTCTTTCTGTTGCCAAAGAGATGTGTCCAGAGAAGGCCGATTTATTTAGTACAGTGAGTCATTCAGGACCTACAATTACACGAAGGATTGAAGAAATGGGAGACAATTTGCATCAGCATTTGCAAAACTCCGCAAAATCTTTCCTATTTTTTCTTGGCACTTGATGAATGTAATGATGTTCGTGATTCTGCACAACTTCTAATTTTTATTCATGGGATGAATGACTATTTCGAAGTCACAGAAGAGCTTGCTGCACTGCAAAGCATCAAAGGAACAACTACAGGAGAGGATAGCTATAAAAAGGTTTGCCAAACTATTAATGGTGTGGAGCTGGACTGGGCTAAACTAGCCAGTGTGACAACTAATGGTGCTCCTAGCATGGTGGGGTCTAAGATAGGAGTAATTGCTCGCATTAACCAAGAGATGGACAAACATAACCATTCTCATCCAATAGCCATACACTGCCTCATCCACCAACAAGCGCTGTGTAGTAAATCACTGAAGTGGGACTCTGCTATGAAAATTGTGATATCTTGTGTTAACTTCATTAGAGCTAATACACTAAACCACAGACAATTTCAGGAATTTCTGTCTGAGCTAAATGTTGCCTATGAAGGTGTTCTGTACCACACAGAAGTCTGTTGGCTGAGTTGAGGGAGAGTTTTGAAACATTTCTATGACTTACCTCCACAGATTACAGCTTTTCTGCTTTCCAAAAACAAAGATGTACCAGAGCTCAGTGATGCAGAATGGAAATGGGACCTTGCCTTTCTGACAGATGTAACAGAGCTCCTCAACAGTTTCAATGTGCAACTTCAAGGAAAGGGGAAGCTCATCTGTGATATGCAATCACGTGTGAAAGCATTTGAAATTCAATTAGGCCTCCTCATCAAACAAGTGAAGGAGGAAAATTTCTGCCATCTCTCCACAACTCAAAATCTGTTAGCGGAAAAACCATTGGTTGCATTCCCAAAAAAAACATGTGTGGATTCACTGGAAAAGTTGCAAAAGGAGTTCCAATTTAGATTTAAAGAGCTTCATCTCCAAGAACAGGACATACAGCTTTTCCGTTACTCATTTTCTGTTGACATTGAAAACGTGGATACAATTTACCAAATGGAACTGGCTGAACTGCAGAATTGTGACTCTTCTGAAAGACGCATTCAAGTCCAGCAGCCTTCCTCAGTTCTATGCATCTCTCCCCTCTGAGACAGATCCTAATCTCAGGAACCATGCACTCAAAATGGCAACCATCTTTGGCAGCACTTATGTCTGTGAACAGACTTTTTCCAGAATGAAATATCTGAAATCTCCAGCCAGATCTAGACTAACTGTTGCACACTTGCATCACTTGTTACGACTAGCAGTGACAAATATGGAACTGGACGTTGACCATCTCATTAGCAAAAAGCAGGCCCATAGTTCCCATTGAAATACTGGTAAGTTTGTTGATTTAACTTTATTTGTTCATCATTTTAAATATTGTATTTGTTCCCGTTTTGTTTGTTTTACTTCAAAGTAAGATATGTGCAGTGTGCATAGGAATTTGTTCATAGTTTTTTTTTTAAACTATAGTCCGGCCCTCCAACGGTCTGAGGGACAGTGAACTGGCCCCTTGTTTAAAAAGTTTGAGAACCCCTGGCCTACACCATCTTCCAACCCATCACTTCCCAGTACATATAGATCTATACTCCCTGAACTTAACAGACTTTTGTCAACTGCTCTCAGAGTATGCAGCTTTCTCCTGACAATTTCTACCTGCTGGCATTTTTCTCCTACACACAAACATTGGGAGGTGCAGCTCTCTAAAGATAAGAAGTTGCAGCTGATTGACTTTCCTATTGCAGGGTGTACGTGGGGCTAGTCTCTAGCTAGGGCTCTGTATTAGTCTGGGTATATTAGAGAAACAAATCCACAGAAGCTCACGTATAAAAGAGAGTTTTATGTAAAGGTTTAAGTGAGCACCAAGAAAATATTCCAACCCAGTGCTGCCCAAGCCCACAAGTCCAACATTAACCCATTAACCCATACGTCCAACACCAATCCACAAAGTCCTCCTCCATCTCACAAAACAGACACAACGATGCCGACTCCAGGAGGAAAGCCGAATCAGTAAGCATGTAAGCAAGCATCTCAGTGCTGGCAGGAGTCTCCACACGGCTGCTCCAGCACCCAGGGCTGCATCGGGGTAGGTCCATGTGGCTTCTCCTTGGGGATGTCTTGCAGGAAGTGAGTCTGGCCAGCTGAAGCAGGGAACTGGCAAAGGCAGCTGTACCCTGGTGCCACCATCACAAAGCAAGAGACCTGAGAACTAGAAAAGCGAGGTTGGCACAATAAACTAACTAACTCAGGCTCAAAGCAGGTCCCCATTATTGGTGATGGGCCCTCTGGATGTTTAAAAGGCCAAACCAGCTACTGAATTCAGACACTCCAGCTGTAGTGATGGTTAATTCACTCACTGTCTGGGGTGGAGAGACCACTCCATTAGTTATTCAGCCCCACCTCTTCTCATAACCAGAGGGCCCTTTACACACACATGTTCACTGTCTTATTAAAGTTAAAGAGGCACCAGGCCTCAGTCTCTCCACCTCTTTCAAAAATGTGCAACTTGTGATTCAATCTCAAACTGGTTTACAGAAGCAATAAAGGGCAAAGGGAATCACCCTGTAATGTATTCCAAAAGAGCTCCCTGCACACACACCCTCCCAAGGATAACAATTTGCCCATATAACTTTTAATTAAATGAACAGAAATCACACAGACCCCCTGGTGCTGGAAGTCACCAAATAGAGAGGAAATTATAGATGAGTTGCCCCCGGCCACTCATTTTAGCTTGAACAGGATCTGTGAACAGGAGCTGGGAAGTGCTCAAAGATAGAAATAGGGAGCTATTCGGAGATCCCCTTGCAGAGGGGTCTCGGGGAGGAGACGAGCCAGTCAGGGTGCGATGTAGCAATGATGAAAAATACAACTTTCCTCTAGTTCCTAAATGCTTCCTCCCACCCCCCACCCCCACCCCCCACTATCATGATCCCAATTCTACCTTGCAAGTCTGGCTAGACCAGAGGATGTACACTGGTACAGATAGAAACTGGAAACACAGGGAATCCAGGGCAGGACCCCTTCAGGCAGGAATCCCTTCAGGACCAGTGGTGTGAGTGGCGATACTGGGAGCGTACAGGGAGGATGAGTTGGAAAGGGGTAACCTATTACAAGGATCTGCATGTGAACTCCTCCCTGGGAGATGGACAACAGAAAACTGGGACAAGGGAGACGTCGGACAGGGCAAGATATGACAAAATAATAATTTATAAATTATCAAGGGCTCATGAGGGAGGGGGAGTGGGGAGGGAGGGGGAAAATGAGGACCTAATGCCGGGGGCTTAAGTGGAGAGCAAATGTTTTGAGAATGATGAGGGCAATGAATGTACAAATGTGCTTTATGCAATTGATGTATGGATGGCTTGTGATAAGAGTTGTATGAGCCCCTACTAAAATGATTTAAAAGGAAAGAAATAGGGAGCTACTCTCTTTCTGCAGCTTCGGGCTGTCTAGCTGGCACCACAACAGGTCTCTGGCCATGACCACTGTGGGCAAGAGGAGGACTGGGGTTAGGAAGACCCCACTAAGTCTCCAGAAGCCGGGACAGCCCTGGCTCCAGAAGCATGCTGCAGAACCTTTGAATACATGGAACAACTTTCCAGCAAGGCAGACCCTTGCCCTGCATTCAGAATCGCTGCCAAGAGAGTTGCAGTCATTGTCAACTCTCAAGAGCAGCACTCCTTGGCTGCCAGCCAGCAACATTGTGGACCCAAGTCATCACACGCCATTCGGTCAGCCTGCCATGACTGCCTAAGCAACAGTGTCTCTTACCTATGGGAGGAGAGAAAACAAGCAAGAAGTCCCCTTCTTGACTCGCTCAACCTGCCTCTCCCTGGTGGATTCATTATCACGAACACCCATGTAGCTTCCATCACTTAATGCAGAGAAAAGGGCAGCTAGACGCCAAATCCCTTCGTCCACCCACCCTCAATTTTCAAGCCCCCCCTCCCACCAGCACCCATCCACTCCACATACATGCTCTAGTCCAGCATTTCCCAATGTGGGAAGATCCCCTGGCCCTGAGGGTGCTAGAATAATCCAGGCAGCTTGCAGGAGCAGATACCTACACTTTTTCATGGGCTATCATACAAACATTTGTAATTGCCAGGAAGGTGCTGAGTCATTATGTGTGGGAAACAGAACCAGGAAGCGAGTGTGTGTGGACAAATTCTCTACAGTCATACGTTAAGGACTCTGGGAGGCGGAGGCTCCCAAGGAAGGAGACCTTCACATTTGGGTTGGAGATGTGCTCCAGTCACATTCTCCTAAGTAAGAGTTATTCCCCACGATGTCCACCCATAATAATGCCAGTTTTAAAGTGCTATTTGCAAGCACATGGTTGCTATTATATCCGCTTGAAGGTCAACTGCTATAAGGGTACTTGCCTGAAGGTTGTCTGCCATCTAAAGCAATCAGAACCTATTGTCTGCCCCCCCGAAGTAGGCCCCACTCCTTTCTGATCAGGATCACAGATTATTCCCCTGGATGAGAGCTCAGAGACAGCCGCGGACAAGCCAGCTCAGAGACTACTAAGAATAGGCCACCATCTTAACTCGAGAGCCCACCCATCTTGTTACATTTGTACCTTCCTGTCACATGTATGCCTCTAGTACCTCCCCTTCCTATTGGGTATATACCCCTAGCTCATCCCCCTTCTGTTACGTATATGCCTCTAATACAACCCCTTCTTGCTACATATGTGTTACTGTGGCTTGCATGCCTGAGATTATAGAAGACTGTGAGAGAATACATCACTGCCTCCTTCTGATTCCTGTCTGCATGGAAGAGGAGAGCCTTTGCATGCCTTGACTCATGACCCTTTAATTTATCCCCCAATTACACAACCATCCCCTTAGGACCTATCCAGATGTAGGGCTGAATCCCACAGAGTAGGGGTCAGTAGGCCCACTCAATGTAGGAACCTGTGCGCTCATCAGAACAAACTACCTAAAGTTCATCTCCCTGTTCTGCTCAAATTCCTGCCCACATTTTCACTGCCCAGAAGAGAATGGTTGGAAACTTCATCCATCAATATCTAGCTCCTTAATCCTAACTCTGCTTTCATGTCTAACTTGCACTATAATTATGGTTTCCCTCTTTCGAAGGTAATTTTTCTCTCACAAATGAAAATACGCACTTCTGCAACTATTTTAATTTAAATATGTCACATTCTAATATTTCCCGAGGTTTTGACATTCAGATAGCTGTACATTTTTTCACTCTTCATTCAAGGGGCGGGGGGACTCGAAAAACATAAGCAAAACCAAATCTACTGCCACCAAGTCTATTCTGACTCGTAGCTGCCCTAAACCACAGAGGAGAACCACTCCCCAGGGTTTCAGAAGGTAGAAATCTCCACAGCAGTGGTTCGCAACCTTCCTACGGCTGTGACCCTTTAATGTAGTTCCTCACGTTGTGGGGACCCAACCATGAAATTGTTTTCATTGCTACTTCATAACTGTAATTTTGCTACTGTTATGAGTTGGGCGACCCCTGTGAAAGGGTTGTTCAACCCCCAAAGGGGTCACGACCCACAGGTTGAGAACCGCTGCTCTACAGGATCAGACAACCTTGTCTTTCTCCTGGGAGTAGTTGGTGGGTTCAAACCGCTGGCCTTGAGGTTCACTGTCTAGTGTGTGACCCTCTACTCCACCAAGTCTCCTTGATAAATAATTTGACACAGAATCAAAAACCTTAAATATGTTCAAATCCTTTAACGCCGTTCTCTTTATACCTGAAAAATACCCCATTGCAAGAATGCATCACATTTTGTCTATCCATTCATCGGTTGATGGGCACTCAGGTTGTTCCGATGATTTTGGCTTCTGTGGCGAAGGGCCACTTTTTTGAGGGATGGGAACAATTCATTGTAGACCATCTAGGTTACATGCACCCAGTGAACCCATAGTTACTGGGAAACTGTTGGTTACATGGACTTCCATTCTGGAGACTCTTTTTGTGGGGTTTGCACCAATACTGGCTTGATTTAGCAAAGAGAGGAGTTTCCCTTCATGTCAAGCACTGGACACAACAATGGGGCTGAGGTTTCCAGAAATGGAAGGCATGCTAGACTCCATTTCAGGGAGGGTGAGACAAGGTGGAATTTAACAATTAGATTTTATTAGCTCATAACTACTGGGGGAAACTAATTTCTTTGGGGAGATTTTCTGAGGTTTAAAGGCAGTAGATGCAGATGAATGCTAAAGGGGTAAGAAGAGTTATTCAACAGAGATGTCTATCGCCAGCCCCTTAGGACCTCAGTCTCATTCTAGCCTAATTGTTATGGGCCACAGCGTCCCTCGCCATCGCCGACTTTAGTACTGCAGAGCTTCGCATTAAATTATACATAGCCTTTAACATGAGCAAACGTTTTAGGATCGTAACCATATCTCACCAACTTGTCTATGGAGAGATTATGTCCGGTTTCCCACAACAGCCAACAACACCCTGCTAAGTACAGGCAGGATGCTGACTGACTTGTGCTTCCCCTGAAGACTGGGCTGAGAGGCCAGTCTCTAGTCCCTCTATAAAATGGGAACAGAAACTTCTGACGATATTTGTTCACTGTTTCTCCAAGTCAACAAGTACAGTGTGGTAGTTAGCTACCCCCAAGTGGATCCCCGTTCACGGCATCCTCATGTGTGGTAGTTGGATGATGTCATGTCCACAAGATACTGCTGGCTAGGGGTGGAGTCAAACCTGTCAATCAAGTGGTAGCTTGGTGACACTTCCTTGGGGATGTGGCCTTTGTAAGTGAGGGACTCTGGAAACTACATCTCTCTCTGCCCCGTCCTGCTTGCAGGCAGTCTTCCACTGACCTCTGGAATTGTCTGCACCCTGCCACATTTCTACTGACCATGGATCCATGGGACTCTGCACCCACCAGTCTATGATCTGCCTGCTCCCCAGTTTACCATTCTGCGTCACCTGAGCCTGAAGGGGGACTTAGGGACTAGTATTGGATTTACGGGCTTCAGTTGGGCAGGGATGGGATGCTTTCTTAATATCTAATGATATCCTGACCTGAAGCTCTTCCTTATACTTAGATGAGTATCCCCGGCTTTATTTCTCTAGACAACCCAGCCACATACAGCATGCAGGACTCACGCAAATGTTGCCTCTGCTTGGATCCTTCCTGTGATGAGATGGGGATCAGGCAGCTGTGGGTCAGAGGGATCCCACTGGCCAATGGCTGGGCCTGCTTTACTAATCTAGCTCAAGCTGGAAACTTTGCTGCCATCCATTCAAGCCATCACTGACCAGCAGGGGGAAGCTGCACGGGACATGCAGGGCTGGGCATCGAACTAGGTCTCCTGCAGAGAGGTGCACGCAATGCCCCTGAGGCGGTAAGTACGATTTTCTGACAAGTGCTTTTGAAGATGCTCAGATTTCCCCAATAGGAAGATACTGAGCAGTCGGGCCAGCAGCAGGAGTTAGCTATAGTTCATCATGAAGGGGAAGTGCTTACGTCCCTATCTATCATTTACATCGCAAGGCTGGGCGTGCCGGCTCTGGGAAGCGGGGGAGAGGGCGAGGGCTGTCTGAATGTAAGCCCCTTTCTCTGCTCTGGGGAAACGGTCCATGAAAAAAAGGCACGGCTATTCTCAATCCTCTTTCTCTGCCTCGTTTGGTAATATTGAAGTTCTCACTCAACTCACACTTCGCCTGCATCGACTCTTCTGAAAAGAGCCCCAGCCTGGCCCCCGGGTTCACACTATCCTCTTTATAATTCCGCTACAGGAGAGAAGCAGCCCTGAAGCCTGACACCCCAGGGGCTGAGAACAGTGCCTTCACAGAGCTCAGCCAACCTCACCAAGGGTCTTCAGAGCTACAAAGCTCTCGTCCAGTCCTGCAGCCCACCCTGGGGGCTTATGTCAACTCAAAGCGATCCTCTTTCAGTTTCCCAAACTGTCCATCCATGAGGGGGTCTGGCAGTGAGCCTGCCACTCGTCCGCCCCCGCTCCCTGGCACCTCTTCTTTAGCATTCTTATCACCACTGACAGGATGAGAACCAAGCGAAATTTTTCTTCGCATTTGTCTCACCACCTAGACTCTAGACTGGCCTTGGGACATCCTTTGGCCAACAACATGGCAGAAGTGTCATGGTGGTGATGCCGCCGCCAAGAGTGGTAGAAGGAACCGATTATTTTCAAACATTCCAAATCACTGCTGGTGCCGGTTCGCAACTCCAAAGGCCAATCCCACGTGATGAGGTCTGCCCTGGCAGGCTCTACCTTTACCACCCTGCAATGCAGTCCGGAGAGTGCCACGCTGGCGCAGCAGCCTCTTAACATCGAGCGCAGGTTCTCCACCTTCCTCATGCCACCGCCCTTTCGTACGGTTCCTCAGGGGGTGGTGACCCCCCAACTACAAAATTATTTTTGTTGCTACTTCATCAGCGTATGTTGCTTCTGTTATGAATTGTCATGTAAATATCTGATAGGCAGGATGTATTTTCATGGTTGCACACTGAACACAATGAAAGCATCGTGATTCATCACAAAACAATATGTCATTATAAATTGTGAAATACTTATTGCTAATGACAAATTCATGAAATGTTTTCTTGAGGCATGGTGTAGCACGGGTAACAGTCTTCACGCCGGGTACTCGGATGTGGGTGAATCTGCACGTGGGTGGACCCGCCCGGAGATGATAGAGCAGTGGTGTGTCGGTTCCTAAGACCATCGGAAAGATGTGTTTCCCCATGGCCTCAGGTGACCCCTGTGAAAGAGTCGTTGGAGCCCCAAAGGGGTCGCGACCCACAGGTTGAAAACCGCTTACGTGGAGGAACGAGGCGGTGGTGAGCCAGTGTAGCCCGCTGTAGACTGCACCCACTAATTGCCAGACACACAAGGGAGTTTTGGGGGGATCTTCCAGCACCGCCAACCTACAGCCGAGGGAGTGATAGCAGGCTTTGACACTGCCAGCAGGGCTGGGACAAAGAATGCTCTTGTTTCACACTAAGAGATGTTCGGGTACTTTGTTACACTGTAATGACATCTTTAGCGGTGGGGTTTGCTTCTCTTGATGATTTCTCTGGACTTTGTACATAGGGGCAGGCAGGGAGAAAGCGAGCAGCTGACATGCACATGAGTTATAGGGGAAAGGACAGGAGAATCTTCGATGGTCTTACATCTCTAACACATGGGCCCTTGGCAATTGGCATGTGGTTTGAGTCATCAGGTGGCACCTGAATGTAGTAGAAAAGGTTGGAATCGAAGGACAGGACTCCCGTTCATTTGGTGGGGTTCCCACTAACTTGTGACAACAGTTTCAAAACCCTTGTGAAGTCAAGGTGACCACGTTGATGGCCCTCACGAGAGCCTGAGCCTATGGTACTTACCAGAAGCTTGGTGAATTAATAAAATAAAATGCTTTAATACCATGGTTAGTAAATGCTCAATGATTACACTCTTTGCAAATATCCAACTGCCATTAAAGTGGTTCTGGAGGAAATTACTTACTACAAAAAAAAAACAACACTTTATGACTATAGCAAGATATTGAACTACATGTACAATATGGTTTTCACTAGATTTTTTAAAAACTTGAATGGATGAGAAAAATGAATGGAAGATCATAGACCAAAATGAATTACAGCGGGTATGTTATTGACCTGGGGTGATTAAAAGTTGTCCGTCATGCTATTTTTTTAACTATGGTATGTAGCTTTCAGAATACATGCATTTTGAAAATACACTCAATAATATTGAAAAGAAATTCCTCATAGGCTGGAGTAATGCCTAGCAGCCTTTCAGCTGGCATGACCTCTAGTATGTCTAGGTGTGTGGCAGGTACGTCTGATGCCTCGTGACACTGTTGTAAAAGCACTGGGCTGCTGAGCGAACAAGGTAGGCAGTTCAAACCCAGCAGGCACTCCTCTGAAGAAAGATGTAGCGCCCAGTGTTCATAAAAAGGGTTACCTTGGAAACCGATGGGGCTTCTCTAGTGAGTCTCATAAAGATGCACTGAGTCAGGATCTTCTGAAAGGCAATGGGTAGCGGCTTAACTAGTACTGAGGAAGTCACAACGGAGGGCACACAGAGAGGAGTGCTCTGGGACATACAGGGGAAAGGCTGTGAGCCAAAGAACCCTAAGTGCAAGATTCGAGGCTGAGGTAGTTAATTTATTGTGCCAACCTGGCCGATAAACACATGTGAGGTTAATTGAAGGGTGGAGGGATAAATGGCTCGGTGAGCCTTGCCTTTCTTGTTCTCGGGTCTCTTGCTTTCTGATGGTCGGACCAGAGTGCAGCTGCCTTAGCCAGTTCCCTGCTTCACTGGCAAGGCTCACTTCCTGCGAGACATCCCTGAGGAGAAGCCACATGGACCTACCCCGATGCAGCCCTGGGTGCTGGAGCAGCCACATGGAGACCCCTGCCAGCGCTGAGATGCTTACACGTTCCCTGACTCAGCTTTCCTCCTGCAGTCAGCATCATTGCATCTGTTTTGTGAGATGGAGGAGG
>NW_022103912.1:8905893-8910178 GCF_000313985.2 Echinops telfairi | reverse complement strand
AAGCAAGAGACCTGAGAACTAGAAAGGCGAGGCTCACCACCCATTTATCCCTCCGCCTTTCAATTAGCCCCACGTGATTATCGGCCAGGTTGGCACAATTAACTAACTCAGAGGGGTTTGGTGACTCTCCTAGGGCAGCACAGCTGACAAGGGGAAGAACCGGGATTCCAGTGCCACAATTAACTAACTCAATGATGAATTTGCCAAATAACTCATAACACAAACAAATCAGAAAAACATTATGCTTAATGAAGTAACTTGATCAGAAAAGGTAAATGCTGGATGAGCTCACTGTTGGTAAAAATCAAGAAAGAGTTTTATACTTAAAGAAGCATTCTTTGATGGTTACCAAGGATGGGGTGGGGGTGGGGAGGGAGAGAAGCTACTGGTAATGCATAGATACCTGCTAACTTGAGTGAAAGGGAAGACAAAGATAAGAGAGAAGTTCAAGGTGTAAAAATCGAAGAGCAGAAACAGAGAGTGGGACTTCTAGTATTGGCAAAGCTTTCCAAGCCATCATGTTATAAGCCCATGTCCCCAGAAAATTGGAAATTACCCTTACCCCTTCTTTTTTTTTTTTTTTTTCTCATTTGGAGAAGCAAAGGCTTGTTCTATAGCGTCTCCAGTAGGCCAGGGTGAAAGGGGCTGCTCTTAACTTGAATGACCGTGTTAGCTTCTCTAGACCTTTATCCTGCGTGACAATCTCAGCTGAGCAGGAACTCATTGATTGGTTGGTGTCACATGCACATTTTCCATTCTGCTCTATGGGATCCTCTGCTCTTTTCTGAAAGGGTATCTTCTTCCTCCGCCCAGCTCAGCCCAAACGCCAAGCCTGACTTTAGCATGGGATGACCTTCAGACCCGCCAGAGTCACCCAGCAGAGAAACTGCCCATCTGTGTGTGGTTTGTGGATTGTCAGGTGAAGGGCAAGGTTACAGCAAAGCCAGTCAGGAAAATCCTCAGGATCTGTGTGACCTGCTTCTTATGGTTAAGATATGATAGGCATTGGACTAAATCGGTAATTTTTGCCGGTCTGGTGGTGGGGGTGGCAATGCTGTTCAGAGGTTAGCTAAGGATCACCCAGAAGTTAGTTGGTTTTCCAAACTAAACACTCTCCAAAAAAAGAAAATCCCAGATTTTGAAATACTCCTATTTAATTGTAAGGGGAAGAGGCTATGAAAATTGTTGGCCTCCTGGAGATCCCCTTGCAGAGGGGTCTCAGGGAGGAGATGAGCCAGTCAGGGTGCGATGTAACAATGATGAGAAATACAACCTTCCTCTAGTTCCTAAAGGTTTCCTCCCCGCTCCCACTGCCATGACTCGAATTCGACCTTGCAAGTCTGGCTAGACCAGAGGAGGTACACTGGTACAGATAGGAACTGAAAATACAGGGAATCCAGGATGGATGAGCCCTATAGGACCCGTGGTGTGAGTGGCAAAACAGGGAGGGTAAAGGGAGAATGGGTAGGAAAGAGGGAACCGATTACATGGAACTGTGTGTGACCTCCTCCCTGGGGGACAGACAACCGAAAAGTGGATGAAGAGAGACGTCGGACAGGGCAAGATATGACAAAATACCCATTTATAAACTATCAAGGGCTCATGCAGGAGTGGGGAGCGGGGAGGGAGGGGAAAAATGAGGACCTAAGTTGGGGGTTTAAATGGAGATAAAATGTTTTGAGAAATGATGTACAAATGCGCTTTACACAATTGATGTGTGTATGGATTGGGATAACAGTTGTATGAGCTCCTAATAAAATGTTAAAAAAAAAAAAAGAAAAGAAAATTGTTGGCCTCGTGAATGGTCTAATGTTTTCGGCTTAGTCACATTCCACACTTTGGAATGTGACTGAAGCTTACAGGATGTAGTCTACAAGGAACATCATCGCATGATGACAACGTTCTTATGAAGCAGTCCTGACCCACAGGACCTTAGAGACAAAGGAAGATGGTCTTTCTAATGACATTTTGTTCAATGTCATCTAAGTTCAAAGAAGATATTTACCCATAGTTCTTTATTAGAGGTATCCTACGAGTTATAAAGCCTTCAATCTTCAAAATGTATCATATATAATGCATACAAAGTACACGATATATAATGTCATAAGAATAATGCCCAGAAAGATAACATATAAACTCTTAAAGGATGAGGGAGGTTTCCAAATATCATAGCAAACCCCAAGTGTCAGAGGATAATCCCCAAGCATTTGTGCAACTCCCACCGTGTGGATATGTGTGCTGGTTTTAGGGGAGACTCAGAGAACTCAGACCAGAGATCATACCCCTAAATGTCTACAATTTTTTAAAAAGCATCTTATTGGGGGCTCATATAAATCCTATCACAATCCAGACATCCATCCATTGTGTCAAGCACATATGTACATTTGTTGCCATCATCATTCTAAAAACATCTGCTTTCTACTTGAGCCCTTAACATCTGCTGCTCATGGTCCCCCCTCCCTCCTCGCTCCCTCCTCCCTCATGATCCCTTCATAAGTCATAAATTATTATTTTGTCATATTTTACACTGTCTGTTGACTCCCTCTGCTCTTTCTCTGCTGTCCATCCCCCAGGGAGGAGGCTATACTTAGATTCTTGTAATCAGTTCCCCCTTTCTACCCCACATTCCCTCCACCCTCCAGGCATCGCCACTCTCACCACTGGTCCTGAAGAGGTCATCTGTTCTGGACTCCGTGTGTTTCCAGTTGCTATCTGTACCAGTGTACATCCTCTGGTCTAGCCAGATTTGTAAGGTAGAATTGGGATCATGATAGTGGCGGGGAGGAAGCAATGTCTACAATGTATGTTAGTGGGTGTGGGTGTGTGTAAAATGGTACAATACAAAGAAGCAGATGTTTCTAGAAATTTTCCATTATCTTTTAAAAAAATTCTTCATTTCCCCACAAACATAGTAAATCCCCCTTCTATGTTAAAAACCAACTACAATACTAGGAACAGAATCACAAATTCTGCCTTTTATGAAATCAGGAGGCATGAGATAGCGAAAGACTACAACAGAGGTGGAGAAACATCAAATGCTGGGAGGATCAGAAGCTTAGAAAGGATAGCGGCTACGGACTGAATGGTGTCTTCCCAAATTATACCACCTGTGCTTGTGGATGTAATCCTGTTTGGTACAAGGGTTCCCTTTCTTAGGTTAATTAGATCAGACCCAAATAGGATGGGCCTTAAAGAACAGGCCCAGAGACAGAAGTGGAGAGGAAAGAAAGACATATGATAGACACAGGTCATCTCCAACGACTGCTGGCAGATACAGGAAACTGATCTAGACAAGGGAGGGAGGGTCTCCCCTACAGTCAGCCCCGAAATCCAGACCTCTAACCACCTACACTGTAAGAACATTCATTTCTGTTCTTTCTGAAAGCCATCCACTTGTGATATTTGTACCACACAGCACTACATAATTCAGACAATTCCTTAGGCTACCATTCTCAATAGGAGTCCGAAAGGGACAGTGCAGGGTTGAAAACATCTACCAGTAAAGCATCGTATTTGACCTTTTGCAGCCCTGGCAATGGCCACAAATGCTGCCAGGTCAAGCCTCCCTGGGCCCACCTCTGTTCCAAGAAGCAGATGAGTATGGGCTACATACGGAGGTGCCCGGACATCTAACGTGTGCAAACAGGAAACTTTCAACATGATAGGGGAAGAGAAAGACTCAGAATTATCAATAGCTCTATAATCACAGAACATCGCTGACTGCAGGAAATAAAGGCCACAATGACTCACACACATACTGGAATTAAAGCTCCTTGAATGCAGCATGGCTCGAGTTCCTTCCCTATACAAACTCCCTACAAACAGCCAGTTCAGGGAAAATAAACACCGAATTCAAAATTAAGTCCTCCAAAAGAAATACGTAAGGCTCTACACAAAGATGTCACAAGGAAAAATAAATGAAAGAACAGGACAAAGAATGACAAATAAAAATTATTCATCCAAAAAGTATTGCCACTGATTAGATACAAAATACTGACTAAATAGTTTGTCATGACTTTTTAAAACTTAATGAAGCAATGACCCATGCACACCCCCCACACACACACATACACAAAAGATAATGAATACTATGCCTTTTCCCTTCTTATTTAATTTTTTTTAGTTTTTTTTCTTCTTCGTTTTTATTTTTTAAAGTAATTTTACTGGGCCTCATACAACTCATCACAATTCACACATACATCAATTGTGTAAAGCACACTTACACATTCGTTGCCCTCATCATTCTCAAAACTCACTTTCCGCTTGGGTTCCTGGAATCAGCTCC
>NW_022103912.1:8843418-8905645 GCF_000313985.2 Echinops telfairi | reverse complement strand
CACCACTGGTCCTGAGAGGTTCATCTGCCCTGGATTCCGTGTTTCCAGTTCCCATCTGTACCGCTGTGCATCCTCTGGTCTAACCAGGTTTGCAAAGTGGAATTGGGATCATGACAGTGGGGTGGTGGGGAGGCATTTAAGAACTATAGGAAGGTTGTGAGTTTCATTATTGCTACACTGCACCCTGAATGACTCATCTCCTCATTACCCCTCTGCAAGGGATGTCCAGTTGTCTACGGATGGGCATTGGGTCCCCATCACGCGCCTTATTTCATTTTTGTTGTTCTTTTTTGTGGTTTATTAGATGTATATCATCAGGGTTTATAACATTCACAGACTATTTTTTAATCACCAAATTCTATCTGAGATGTGGTAAGATGCAGAAAGAAATGTTATTTAAAAAGTAAAGAAACCATTAGAGAAATAAGGGCAACACTGAAAGCAGCTCAATGGAAATAGAGCACTGCTTAGAGGTGGGCGAGGAGCCCTGGGAGCATCCTGGCTATGCATTGGGCTGTGATCCTCAAAGTCAGCAGCTCAAAACCACTTACGGCTCCATGGGAGAAAGACTGGGCTTTCTACTCCCATAAGGATTCCCAGTCTAGGAAACCCATAGGGGCAGTTCTAACCCATAGGGGCAGTTCTAACCCATGGAGGCAGTTCTAACCCATGGGGGCAGTTCTAACCCATAGGGGCAGTTCTAACCCATAGGAGCAGTTGTCACCCATGGGGGCAGTTCTCACCCATGGGGGCAGTTCTCACCCATGGGGGAAGTTCTCACCCATGGGGGCAGTTCTAACCCATGGGAGCAGTTCTAACCCATGGGGGAAGTTCTAACCCATAGGGGCAGTTCTAACCCATAGGAGCAGTTCTAACCCATGGGGGCAGTTCTAACCCATAGGGGCAGTTGTAACCCATAGGGGCAGTTCTAACCCATGGGGGAAGTTCTAACCCATAGGAGCAGTTCGAACCCATGGGGGAAGTTCTAACCCATAGGAGCAGTTGTAACCCATAGGAGCAGTTGTAACCCATAGGGGCAGTTCTAACCCATAGGGGCAGTTCTAACCCATAGGGGCAGTTCTAACCCATGGGGGCAGTTCTAACCCATAGGAGCAGTTGTAACCCATAGGGGCAGTTGTAACCCATAGGGGCAGTTCTAACCCATGGAGACAGTTCTAACCCATAGGGGCAGTTCTAACCCATGGAGGCAGTTCTAACCCATAGGAGCAGTTCTAACCCATGGGAGCAGTTCTCACCCATGGGGGCAGTTCTCACCCATGGGGGCAGTTCTCACCCATGGGGGCAGTTCTCACCCATGGGGGCAGTTCTAACCCATGGAGGCAGTTCTAACCCATAGGAGCAGTTCTCACCCATGGGAGCAGTTCTCACCCATGGGGGCAGTTCTCACCCATGGGGGCAGTTCTCACCCATGGGGGCAGTTCTAACCCATGGGGGCAGTTCTAACCCATGGGGGCAGTTCTAACCCATGGGGGCAGTTCTAACCCATAGAAGCAGTTCTAACCCATGGGGGCAGTTCTAACCCATGGGGGCAGTTCTAACCCATGGGGGCAGTTCTTCCCTGTGCTATCGGGTCGCTGTGAGTTGGCATTGACTCAAAGGCAGTGAGTTGCTTTTTGTGTGTGCAAGGGGATGGTGATAGAACATATGAGGGGGGAAATGATGGAAATAAGTGAACCGTTTAAAGAGATTATGGTAGAAAGAAAATGGCTTTTCAGGAATATTAGCAAAGTACAAAAAAATATGTAAAAGATAAAATACAATAAATCTTTCCACAGTGGGGGTCGGGGGTAGGTGAGACGACTCTATAGACCATCACAAAAATGCAGAGAAAATTGGTACACATGATCTGGTAGATTTGTGTGACTGGCCACATAAAGAATCCTTTGGGCAGCATGAAACTTCTCGCTAGAAAGGCAATACAATACAATGGTCAAGTGTGCAAGAATCCAGGGAGAATTGTGTTCTCAAGAGTCTGTCGTGAAGAACTAGTAGTGAACGGACTTCTCGTCTACACAAGAGATGGATGGAAGCCAGTGGTGATGGCCTAGCAGGTCCTGCTGAATGGATTTACACATAGGACTAAAACGAAAGCAATTGGGAATCTATTATTTGTAAATGGGCTTTAAATGTTAGAAACTCTGGTGATGTACATTTACTATAACTAACAAAAGTGAGACAAGGCCAGGAGAAGCATTGTCTACTCTAATTAGAAGTCAAAAGAAATGCTTGTTTAAAAGTACAAAGGTAAGCCCTAAAAGACTAAAATCATATAACCAAATGAAATCAAATAGAAGATGAGAAGAAAGGGGAGGAAGAATGTGCTAACCGGAGTCCACGCTGGCAGCTTTGCTTCCAGCAAAGCTGTATCTATTTGCTGTCTCAGAGACTCAGAGCATTTACCTGACCACCCAGTCTTTCCTTCAAATGATGTTTTTCTGAGGTACTGATCAGGCTCAATTCGAGGCACTGGGAATAAGAGTGGTGAGCAAATAGACAATGCCCCTGTCCTTGTGGAATTTATATTTGTCTACACAGATTAAAAATCGCTACCACACCAGATAGCATCCAGTAGTGGTGAGCACAGCCCCTAAGTTTAAGGGATACAAATGGGTTAACATGCTTGGTTGCTTACTGAAAAGTTGGCACTTCAGAAGAAAAGATCTACCATTATACACGTGTATAAGCCGAATTTTTCAGCACATTTTTAATGCAGTTTTTGTGGTAAAACTAGGTGCCTTGGCTGATATTTGGGTCGGCTTATACTTGAGTATATACGGTATTTCCCAAACAGCAGCCATTGAAAATGCACAGAGCACCATTCTCTCCTGACACCCCTGGGGTTGCCATGCCAGAATCGATGACAATGGGTTGGTTAGCAGTGGGTAGTATGGCAAGAAAGAAAATAAAGGCAAGTGGAGAGAGAAAATTATGTGAAAGGGGAGTAGAAAAGGTCTCAGAGGTCACATCATTCTGAAAGGAGGGGACTATCTAAAGGCAAAACATGGCAGCAGGTGGGACATGCAGGGCAAAGCCCCTGAGATAGGAAAGTATCTGGCAAACACATGTGCTGGCCAGGCTTGGGATTACGAAAGCCTGGTGCCCACTCTAGGTTTAGGGAGTACTTTTACCATCTCTGTGCACTGAAGTGCCCTCCCCGACACTGCAGCCTCTCTCTCTCTCTCTCTCTCTCTCTCTCTCTCTCTCTCCCTCCCTCCCTCCCTCCAGCTCAGAGATCTCTCTCTCTCTCTCTGTTAGGGCCATGTGCTGCCGGCTTGTCTCCAGTTCCTTCCAGCTCCACTCTGAGAAGTGTCACAATCCCCTCCACCTCTGTCCTCAAAGCAGTTGGAGCAAGTAATGACTCCACCCATCCTTTCCCTTGGGTCTTTCTTATGGAGAACACAGGGAGAGGTGGGGTGGGAGAAAACTTCCCTCAGTTGAATAAAGTCAGGCTCCTAAGGAGAACTTAGCCACCTCTCTCCCCATTGGTTCCAGAACATTTTACAAGCAAACTAAAAACTCAGCCCTGTGCTTTGTGGAATCTGCTTGAAGCCCTGGATTGGGAGATACCAAGTAAAACAGTTGATGTGAGTGATCTTATGTTCGTTCAGCTGGCTGGCTGAGTAGAGGGAAGAAGTTCAAACACAACACAGAGCCTTTCTTGTCATTTCTCCAGTGGAGCTCAAGCTGCTCCCTGGGCACGTAGTTGCACCCAGTACCCTGGCTGGAACTTCAGAAGGTGTAAGCAAGGGAAACAGGAAGGCCCAATAAGCAATTACCCAGAAATGGAATTGTGCCTGGCCTTGTGCTAGGGATGTGGCACGTGCTTTCTCATACCTTTTTACAAATCCTACTTGTAGGTAACAGCAATAATGCAGGTAAGACTGGAAGCTCAACTGGAATTTATAACATTCCCAAAGTGCCCAGGGCTGACAATGGGACTTCCGAATCAAATTTCCATGACAGAGTGGATGCCAGCAGTAGACAGCCTCACTGCATTTCAGTCCCATGAAATGGGGTTGGCAGAAGACACAATGTTGTTGGCCAGCTGCTGCATCAATTCTATGTAGACCAGGGAGAGAGGCCAGAGCACGCGTGGTTACCACCTAGGGTCTGAGGAAGAATAACTTTATCAAGACACCTTTCAGATGCCCCGAACTCCAGCACACCCAATCCAAACCTCAGCCCAAGAGGCTTTCCTTCACCTTGCTGGGACCTGGACCATGACCCAAAGGATATTGGAACTGACCAAGGGCACAGGAGCCTGATAGATTAATACAACACAGCTACCTGCAGAGGGCTGGCAGGCAAAACTCTCTCCTCTTTCTCTCTGCCTGGGGTACCTCCTTTCTGTTCCAAGCGATCTGACTTAACCTCAACCATTTCTGCACTAAAGAAGTTGAAGGGTCTCCCTAGGCATGTGGGAATCCTTAGGTGGTACCAATGCTCAGTTGTGAACAACAACAACAATAATGGAGGTTTTCATCAACCCAGAGAAACTTGGGAAGAAATGATGTTTCTGAAAAACCAGCCACTGAAAATTCTCATGGAACACACAAGTCTACTCGGATACACGGGGGATTACCCTGAGTAGGAACTGATACAAAGATACGTGGTAATGCCCTGTTTCCCCGAAAATAAGACAGTGTCTTATATTAATTTTTGCTCCCAGAGATGCGCTAGGTCTTATTTTCAGGGCATGTCTTATTTTTCCATGAAGAAGAATACAGTACACCTTTATTGTTTATTGTTTTAATAAAAGAGACCTCGCATTTCCTGTCTGCTCTGGCTGCACTGCAGCCAACAGTGAGCTGCATGGCAGCGCCCACCACTACGGTCCAGAGTTACGGTAGCTTGCGGAGGGGGGTGGGGGGGCTTATTTTTAGGGAGGTCTTATTTTCATATAGGGGATGCCTTATATTTCAGCAAGAGGCAAATCTGTAAGTAGGGCTTCTTTTCGGGGGATGTCTTACTTTCGGGGAAACAGGGTGACAAGAGACCAGTCCCTGGAGTGGGACACCATGTTTGGTCAGGTGGAGAGGCAGTGAAAGAGGAAGGTCCTCAATGAGATGGGTTGACACAGTGGCTGCAACGGAGGGCTCAGATGGAGGCACACTTGTGAGGATGGCGCAGGACTATTCTGCTGTGCATGGGGTCAGAGCCAACTCAACGATGACACCTTGTTCGATCACATTGGGGTAATCGTGAAGGTTTAGGCAAAGGATATAGAAAGAAAAGAAGTGAGACTATCTCAGGCCTCTAGGAGGAGAGAAAACGTAATTCCAATTTTCCTCTGTATTCCAGGCAGCAGGCAGCCAGAAAATGATCCTAAATGCCCATCAATAGACCTGCTGAAAAACACTTTAAAAAAGAAAGGATCAGTGCTTTCTTAAAAACTCACGTGCTCTCAGTTCTACCGAGGAGCAAAAGGATGAGAATTGAAGTGGAATGTTTTTTAAAATTATATATATATATATCTGATGAGAAGCTCTGAAATCCAAGATAACCCAATGAAAATTCAAACCTCTCCATTTAAGAAGTGGGTACTGGGGTCAATTGTGGGGGTGGTGGAGGTGGTTGGGGAGAAAGACGATTTGCAGAACCCTTGTCGGGTGTTGATGATGGGTCTGGCTACCGCAGGCTCTCACCTGTGATTACAAAGAAATTCAATCGCTTATTTTGAGTCATGTCCAATGTTCCAACTGGGCAGCCAGTAGATTGCTCAGTACCATTGCGGTGGCCTTTGAAAAGCTGCAGTTTGCAAATGGCCTGGGGGGCATTGTGGAGAGCTGATTGGGAGAGGCAATATTATTTTTTCCTGAAATTTGCAACACAGCACTATAACAGGGGCAACCTCCCATACCGCCAGGGGAGGGGACCTCCAAGCTATGTGTGGCTGCCCTGTCCAGACAGAAGGTAAGGAAGATCAATTTGATTCCTTGGGGAACATGTTGCCGCATGACAAAAGAAGGGAATACTTCCTGCAATGTATTTACATTTGAGTTGGTAGCCTCTGCATCAAATGGAAGCTGTTGCTGTTTGGTGACTTAATGAAATCTGGATAAAGTATGCTGGGGTTATTTAGACATTTTCATCTGGTGGGTCCCTGCGTTGGCACACATTCTCTGGAAGGATGAATGTCAAGCGAAAGGTCTGACATGGAGACAAAGAGAGATTGATGCTCACGGCCTCACGGAATCGCAGCAGACGGGGTTCAGTTATGAAGGAAGAGCAGAAAATCCCCACGGGCACTTGACAGGTCCCTGGCGGCTGGCACCCAGGAGCCTGTCAACAAGCTCATCGCCTCCACGGAGCACTTAGTCATGCACAGAAAGAGGCCTCGGCCTCCGGAGGTGCCTGTGCCAAAAGCCAGACTCCTGAACCGAACTGCAGAGAGAGCTGATCTGTGGTCAGACACCTCAAAATAGCCTCTCCTGCCATCAGGTAACAGGGCTTGACCCACAGGAGCGAACCGTCCATTCTTCATACAGCTTCCTGATTCCGTGCGCATGACCTTGACATTCCGCAGTCATCATTGGCATCATCTTACTGCCCCGGGAGGAGCAGCAGCAGTGGTCGAATCCTCACCTTCCAGGAAGGAGACACATGTGCGATTCCCAGCCAATGCACCTCAAGCATACCCACTGCACCCCAATTGTCAGAGGGGGCTCGTGTCGTGTGTCGATGGACAAGTTTCAGTGAAGCATCCAGACCGAGAGACTCGAAGGAAACGCCTAGGGCTCGACTTCTGAAAAGTAGGCGTTGACAGCCTGCTGGCTCTCAGGGGTCCTATCCCACTGGGCCTGTGGTTACCCCGAGTCACAATGGCCAGCTCACTGGTGACTAGGAAACACTGTGCCTGGACAGGTTCAGCAGACCAATAGCGCGTTTGTTCATTACAGGAACTTCCGGAAGCACCAGTGACCTCCTTCACAGAAGGCTCTCTCTGACAGCTTGTGCCAGAACATTCTTGAAATACCTTCTGTGTGAGTCTGGGGACTTTAGAGAAACAAATCCACCGAAACTCACGTATAAGAGAGTTTTATATAAAGGTTAAGTGTGCATCAAGAAAACATCCCAACCCAGTGCTGCCCAAGCCCACAAGTCCAACATTAACGCATTAACCCGTATGTCCAACACCAATCCACAAAGTCCTCCTTCATCTCACAAAACAGACGCAATGATGCCGACTGCAGGAGGAAAGCCAAGTCAATGAACATGTTAGCATCTCAGCGTTGAGAGGGGTCTTCACACGGGTGCTCCAGCACCCAGGGCTGCATCGGGGTAGGTCCATGTGGCTTCTCCTCAGGGATGTCTTGCAGGAAGTGAGGCTTGCCAGCTAAAGCAGGGAACTGGCTAAGGCAGCTGCACCCTGGTCTGACCATCACAAAGCAAGAGACCTGAGAACTAGAAAGGCGAGGCTCACTGAGCCATTTATCCCTCCGCCCTTCAATGAACCCCACATGTGTTTATCGGCCAGGTTGGCACAATAAACTAACTAACTCACCTTCCCTCACAAATCGTTAGCTTGCTATTTCCCCTGACCCTAAATGGTGACCTCATGATCCTAACTAATCCTAGTCAAGTCCCCTCAAAAAGCCAAGCCCTGTTCTATTAACTCCAGACTTGTAAATATTTTGCCATTTAATTTCAATTTCGGATTTCTCTGTTTACTCAATTCTGTGCAAAAATATTTTTGGAACGATGAGTGCCGTGCTTAGCCAAGGCTCCCAAAGGGCTTCCTTTCCCTCTCGTAGCATGTCACCCACCAGGGTAGGTGTGGCACACGCTCACTTCAGTATTGTATGTGGTCAGGTGAGAATTTTGTGAACCTGGCCTGTTGAGGATCTCCATAGGTAAGAGAGAGAAAAGCTGCCTTCCCCAACAAGGTAGACAAGAATGAAGGCGGCCTCTGACCCATTGCCAACAGCCACACTGCATGTTGAGAAGAAGCCTACGTGAGAAAGCTGCCAAAGGAAGGGGTTCACGTAGTTGGCATTTTGGAAAAGACAAAACCACGGCAGTGACAGTAATAAAAGTGGTGCCTGCTTGGTTACTAACCAAAATGTCAGTGGTTGGAACCCCCCATGTCCCCGTGGGGGGCTCTGACCCCTGGAGTTGCTATGAGTCAGAATCAACTCTCTGGCAGTGGGGTTTGAGAGAGATCATAAAAACGATCAGTGTCTAGAAACACAGGGAATCCAGGGCAGATGACCCCTTCAGGACCAGTGGTGAGAGTCTAGAGGGTGGAGGGAATGTGGGGTGGAAAGGGGGAACCGATTACAAGAATCTACCTATAGCCTCCTCCCTAGGGGATGGACAGCAGAGAAGAGGGCAGGGGGAGATGTTGGGCATAAAATAATAAGAATTTATGAATTATGAAGGGTTCATGAGGGAGTGGGGAGTGGGGAGGGAGTGGGAAAATGAGGAGCCAATATTAAGGGCTCAAGTAGAAAGCAAATGTTTTGAGAATGATGATGGCAACAAATGTACATATGTGCTTGACACAATGGATGGATGGATGGATTGTGATAAGAACTGTACGAGCCCCCAATAAAATGATTTAAAAAAAAAAAAGATCATTGGCTGTCCAGTGGCGGGGATGAATGAACAGGTTGGGCTGGGGCATTTTAGAGCAGGGAGACTATCCTCTGTGCTAGTGTTGGGGTGGACACGGGACACCGCAATTCTTAGGAGCCCCAGCGCTGTACAACACAAACCACGAGCCCTAATGGAAACGACGGACTTTAGATACTAATAAGATACTGTTACTGGTTCATCCGTTGTAACAAACGCACTGCACCCATGCAAGACTCAACAAGAACAGAAACAGCCCACCTCTGGGCTTACACACTTCCTCCATCCTCCTCCATTTGACACCTGTGGTGGGTGTGGCGAGTTATCTCAGACGTAACCTCCTCTTGTCAAGGTTCTTCTTGACCCTCTGCCTTCGCCACTCATCAGTACAGTGGCCTTGCCCTTGCACTGCAACCGATGTAGGTATCAGCAGAGCACCATAGGGCAGCACTCCTTTCCCCCTAGGGGTAGTTCTGTACTGGACAGTTACCCTGCAAGGCGAGGTGGTTGTCCGAGAATGAATGAGTAAAATAAATAAATAAATGGATCCCAAGTGTGATCCACACTTTGTCACAGAAGCCAAGACACAACAATAAATCTCTAAATACAGTGTAAAGGCCTCATAAAACAATGAGAGAGAGACCTAGGAGACAGCCATAAGTGTCCTACACACATCAAGTACGTGATGGCTCCATATACAAGACGACGTCCACGACACCATTAAAGTTGACCGAAAGTAAACATGCTAAGTTGAATATATACATGAATCGGTGAAACCTTCCTGCTTGCTTGCCTTATTGAAATGATTAGCGGAGTTAAGAAATGATTTCATGACCCCAAACTAATAAAAGCTCAAAGCTATCATAAGTAAGCACTTAAGATCATCTCACTGTAACATGCAGAGAGTAACAATTGGAATTATGAAGCATAAAACATAGAAAAACATGGGGATATAACATCTGCTACAAAAAAAAGACACAAATATGGATCCACACTGGGCTAATCTGCGTGCGTGCGTGCAAACATCTTTGCACCAAGGTGCTACTATTGGTCTCTCCCTCTTCAAAGCAAAGACAGAAAGGAGTCCAAGACACATGGCCACCATCAGTACAAAGGCCGAATGGACCAGGAGTGGGTCGACCTCGAACACCATTGGCACAGAAGGACTGCATGGTGCCCGGATGCCTGTGCTACCGACTCTAAAAGGAAGCACAAGAGGGGGCCTAGGTAGAGGGGGGGAACAATATGAAATAAAAGGCAAACTCATGACAAGCACCAGGCTTTCTGGGTATCTAGAGACTGGGGGCACTCCTTCATGACTCTTCGTGGCCGAAGCTAAATTCACCTTCCCAGCTCAACCTTCAGCCAAACAGTAGCTCAGGGTGGAACACATTCCTGAGAACGGGTAACCTTTTCAGATCCAAAGGGCGGCCTTTGCTCCGAAGGCAGGAAGGAAAGGGAAAGGGAAAGGGAAATGGTAGATACAGGAAGTGGGTGGAAAAGTCCTGTTGCCTGGGGGAGACTGTGATCAAAAATGTGGATGAATTGTCAGGTGGAAAGCCAACTTCCTCCCTAAACTTTCACTCAAGTCACAACAAAGAAGGAAAGAAAAAAGACATGGTTTGATGGGTATAGGTTCTGTGCATATTAACAGGAAAAAATCAATTACATTAAGAAAACATTATGCATATAGACAGAGTCAACATACACACCCCATTTAGTGATTACAATGAATCACTTGTGATTCATCAGCCTGACACAACTGTTTCCCCTGTTTGCGGATTAACAGCGAAAACAGTTGTTCAGGCTGGTGAATCACAAGTCATATGAAATAACTTTTGTGATTTTTAAAAGCTGCTATATCGCTGTTCAATTTTAAGAGAGGGGATTGGGAAGTGGGGTCAAAGGCACTCTACCGACGTGAGCATGGGGCAGTTATCTGGAGCTTAACCTATGGGATGCGCTCAGAAGGTGTTCTTGTCTCTACTAAGGGCTGACCCACTGTGCACTGGGGCTTCTCCACTGTTCTCCGTGTATGCAGATCTGTGCGGCCTACTGCTGCCTAGAACTAAATTATTGCAAAGCCAAAGGGAGCAACTACTAAGCCCTTCTCCTTCTTCACAGCTTTCCTGGCTAATAGCTCTGGGTGCCTCATCAACAGGGAGCTCAGAAACAATTACCAGACCATTAGCACAAGCTTTGAAAAGCAACCGCAAAACTTACTCTCCCAGTTCCACGGGAGGTATAATCTAGCCTCTAGCAAGCAGAGGAGTGTCATTAGATCACACTTAGAATGGAGGAGTCCCCGGAGGTACTCAGCAGTTCACGCAGAGGTTGTCCATTCCATGCTACCTGTATTAGTCTTGGTACTTTAGAGAAACAAATCCACAGCAACTCATGGATAAGAAGAGTTTTATGGAAAGAAAGTGTGCATCACGAAAACATCCCAACCCAATGCTGCCCAAGCCCACAAGTCCAACATTAACCCATTAACCCAACACCAGTTCACAAAGTCCTCCACCTCACAAAACAGAGGCAATGAACTAGCATCTCAGCACTAGCAGGGGTCTCCACACGGCTGCTCCAGCACCCAGGGCTGCATCGGGATAGGTCCATGTGGCTTCTCTTTGGGGATGTCTTGTAGGAAGTCAATCTTGCAAGCTGTAGCAGGGAACTGCTAAGGCAGCTGCACCCTGGTGCGACCATCACAAAGCAAGAGACTAGAACTAGAAAGGTGAGGTTCACCACCCATTTATCCCTCCGCCTTTCAATTAGCCCCACATGTGATTATCAGCCAGGTTGGCACAATTAACTAACTCACTACCCATAGGCACCTCAGAAGAAAGTCCTGGCCATCTATTGCCACAAAACCCGCTACTAAAATCCCTATGGAGTGTCGTCCTAGTGTGACAGACGCGAGCCCTCCATGAGTGCGCACTGCATCCACATCAACTGGTGCTGTTACTGGTTGGAAGGCCATCTCCTAACCCTAAATACAGACAAGTCACAGACTTCAGCAGGTGACAGTCGGAGCCGTCCCACAGGTCGGTCGGTGGTTCCGATTCAGAGGCCTGCCTCCTCCATGGGCGAGGTCAGTGAGAAAGGGGCTTCAGAGAGTTCCATGGTCCCCACCCCCTGCCCTGTGGTCATGATTCTGTCTTAATTTTCGGAAACATTTCTTTTTTCCATCTGAGGAGTAACTCTGCCTTTCCCCCGGTCATCCGCGTCTCTTCATTTCCACCTGCTTTTAAAGACATTTGAATTGCACCCTTTTCTTTCAGAGCTTCTCATTCACCAAGTCATTTCTCCCTCCTGGCAAGGACGGAGCACCCAAAAGCAAAGTATTTATTGGGTGATGGGCCCTTAATGACCCTGTTGCCCAATCCCTTCTCTTTTTCTTGTTTTGGCCTATGTGTGTCTAAAGTTTTCTCTATATTGGTATATCTCCATCTCTCTCTCTTACTTATTTCTTCCCACTCACCCCCCTCCACCCCTCCCAGGCTCCCCATAACCATCAAAATCTGTTTCTTTTCATGTGAAAACCATTTCTCTTGATATTTTCTTTTTCAATAGATTCCATTATCTTTTCATTTTATTTTTCCACAAACTTTGTGAGGACTCCTCATATTTTAAAAGTTACAAATCCACCTCGAAAACTGTTCGAAAATACGCAATCTTCCTTCACTGACAAATATAAGTTCACAAGATAAATTTTTAAGTGTGTAGAGTTATGGGTTTTATATACCTGCCAATCATAAGATATCAAAGATGACTGAATTTATTCATGATTGGACATGCCTGGCTATCTGATTAATACTCCACTGACATCTGAATAAACGATATAATAAAAATATACATACAGATATTATATGTCTTTTGTTAAATATATTTTCTTGCTTTCATTTCACTAATTATGTTGTTCAATGCAAGCGTGTCAGCATTATGTATTGTTGTGCAGTGACTTACTTTCGATACCTCTTCCAGCCCTATCATCAAAGGACTGGCTGGGTCCATGCTGACTGGGAGTACTTCCTCTTTTCCTGGTGGGTCTGGGTAAGAAACAGTGTGGGGAAGACACTGAGGGAATTAAAGGACTCAACTGCGAGTTATTGCTGACAAGATTCACTGTGACAAGAAACACTGGGAGCGCTGAGATAGGGATTGGTCAGTGTTGCCATCTGCTGGGTATAAAAGGAGCCATGTCAGAAGCAGGAAGGAGACTCTTACGACCATTCAGCAAGAAGAGCCCAGAGTGGAGATCGTTTCCAGGATCCTGCGTTTTCTGCGCACACGGAACCTCCTTGATCCAGGAGTTAGATCTGTTAACACCAAAGCAGCACCGGAAAAGCAGTGGCTAAAGAACCAAGAGCCACAGTACAAGACAGAGCCCTGGGCTCCCAGCCCACGGAGCCAATAAAGCAGAGTGCCTTAAGACAGAGACTTAATGTGAACACTCCTATACCTTCAGACACCTCATCGGGAGAGCTAGGCTTGCTGACCACACACAGTTGGGCCGAGGTTGATAACGGAATAGCCCACCCTATGTGCAGTTATCAAGAGCGCTAAAAGCGCTTTCTACCACTTGCCTGAGCAAGACAGAGATCAAGGTGGTGCATGGCCAATCACCAGAAGGAAGCACACTTGTCTGAAGAGCTAAGAATAAGTAATCCTGACTTGAAGAAGTATATCCTGAGCATTTCTGATCCTGAATCATAATCGATCCACTTCCCTACTACACCCTCCAATTGTGCGTAGGATCTAAGGGTTCTGTGTGCGCGCTGCAATGAATGATTGAACCCAGCGGAGACACAGAGCTTGCTATGGGAGGGCTGGTTGGTGTCAGGATTGGTGAAGACGAGAACGAGGCTGGAAGTATGTGTGACCTCAGCCTCAGAGGGATTAGCTTTGGACTGATGCTAATCTAAATCAGTTCTCTTTCCCTTTACCCAATTAGAGGAGGCCAGATGGCAGGCTCATGTCATTTCTACACTTGTATATTCTATCAACAGTAATTATCTAACCAATTAAAAATGTGATGGTGCTCAGTGTATACATTTTTAACATATTCTAAAATACCTATATACTCGAGTATAAGCTGACCCGAATATCAGCCGAGGCAACTTATTTTACCACAAAAACTGCATCAAAAATGTGCTGAAAAACGCGGCTTATACACGAGTATATATGGTACATCAATTATAGTAAATATAAAATTAAAACTGCTATAATCAAGGCAAAATATCTGATTGAACATGGATGGATAATTTAAACTGCAATCATTTAAATGAATCAATAATTTAAATTGTAATGATTTAAATAAGGCTGATTTTCATTTAATGTTGTAACTTAAATGAAATTTTATTAAATATTTTTAAGTAAAACCATTCCTAATTGTAGGAGACCATGACTTTCAGTTGCCAAGGTAAAGACACAATGACACCTAAGTCTAGACAGCTTTAAGAGTGGTGCCACTTTCTTCCTTTTGCATAGCACAAGCTTTATTTATTTATAATTGGTAGTTAATACATATATCACTCCACAATTCCATCATGTCAAGCATCAATGTCCAATTGCTACCACAATCAGTGTCCAAACATTCTTTTCCTCCCAGGACTCCTTGACATTGTCTTGCTTAAGACCCCTTTCCACCACCACCACCACCACTGTACCTCCCCAACCAAGAAACCCTTATTCTACTCGCTGTCCCTTTAGGCTTATTAATGATGGGTCTCATATACCATAAAACAGGAAAACATGTAACAAAACCAATGACATAACACCTCTGACACAAACCCTAATATAAACATACAAAAAATATTGAAAATCCGATCAGGTCCAGCGTGCATCAGAGGTCAACTGACAAGATGTTAACTGTTCAAGTCAGGCTTATCCCTTTGATCTTCTATACTCTTCTCTCAATGCACTGTGTTTAGTAACCACTCTCCTCCCATCCCTCATTATGGATAGAGGGAGATCACTAGAGGCTTGTATAGTTCCCACAAATGTATCTTGGGCTCCCACTGTTAGCCAAAGCCTTCTGCAAACCGGATTCCCCCAATTTAGGCTCTGATACAAATCCCTTTATCAACTTCAGATTATATGGTTTATAGTCCTTTGATGACTGATGCTGGTGTGCTTCTTCCATGTAGACTTAACAAGTCTTTAAGACCCAAGATGCCAGTTTATCTGATAGCCAGGCACCATCTAATTTCTACACCACATTTTGCTATAACACCTATATCTTCTGTGTTCTCTTCCTGGGGGTGAGTATTGAACAGGGCTATAATGTAAGAACTAATTGTTATTAAGTTGGAGCTAGGATTTAGTGTGAGCTCCAAACCCATGCCTGAATCTGTACTTGTTTATTTGTCTGCCTTTGGCTCCCTTTCAAAGCCTCCTTCTTAATTTATGGTAGAGTCTTATCAATCATCCCCCTGGGGCATAATGATCTTCTGTTAATATTGCCATTGGTTGATTAGCCTCTGGCACTAATTTTTTTAAAGCCCTGTTGAGAGAGGGATATTGGGCCAAGGTAGGCCAATTCCATATCACAGTACCTGAATTGTTCACTTGCACAGAATCAATCCTTTCGTAGATGGATGATATTTGCACAAACAATGAAATTGTCAGGGACCACTTACAATAATGATCACTGAGAATGCCAGTAACAGGTTTCCAGAATAATACATATCTTAATACAGCATATAGTGCATTAATATAGCAAGACCATGTTTGTCTGCCTATCAACAACAGTTCAACAGTCTTGGCACAGCTGTCTTCTGCTTCCCTGGACACCATGCATTTTCCGACATAAGTCCTCGGGTTGCAAGTGTGTCTAAGGTGGAATCCAGTTCACCCAGTGGAGCTTCCGCATCGGATCTCGCCGATGCAGCCTTTGGAACATGCTGTGTATCTTGAAGATCCAGGATTCACAGCACCCATCCTGGGTACCAGGATGCAGCCAGAAACCTGGGTCCATGTGGCCCATTTGGTGTATACCACCAAAGACACACCCCCAAGGTCCCCAAAAGCATTTTATGTCATTCTTCCCCACAAGTGGAAGTCAGTCATGTCTTTTCCTACCAACAGACCCCTATTTGTCTTCCCCCGGAGGTGTCTGCTCCCTTGCCCCTCTCCTGACTTGTTTTTCCCATCAGTATCCCTCTTCCCTCTGATAGGGCTGCCTACCTGTCCAGGGGGACCTCATCATAGGTTTACATGGCAGCCACTCAGTAGACAGCATCCCCTTCCCTCCCTTGACTATCTGATCCCAGCTGAAGTGAGGCATCCTCCGGCAAAGCAACCTTCAAAATACTTACCTAGAGCGAATGCTGGATGGTTCCTTGGCATCACTCAGGCTCTCTACCAGCTGTCTGGCCCCCCTGGTCAGCAGACTGGATACTCTATAAACCTGCGCTTGTGTCCGTTCTGCCGCTGTTCCTACATCAGTGGACTCACGTTATTTGGGCTTCTGTGATTGACTAATCTCACTCAGCATAATGTCTTCCAAATTCCTGCATGTCTTGAGGTGTTTCATAGTCTTGTCACTGTTTTTTAGGGATGCATAATATTCCGTTGTGTGTGTATATACCAGAGTTTTTTAATCCAATCGTTTACTGATGAAAAGTTAGGTTATATCCAACTTCTTGCTCTTGTCAACTATGCTGCAATGAACATGGGGGAAGCAAAGGTCTGTTCGTAATCTGCTTATTTCCTTTGGGTATATGCCCACTATGGTATTGCTGGGTCATATAGTATTTCAATCACCATCTAGTTTAGGAATCATCATAGCATCTTCCACGGAGGCTGTAGGCATTCACAAGCCCACCAGAAGTGGATAAGGGTTCCAATCTCACCACACCCTCTCCAGCATTTGTTGTTCTCAGCTTTTTTGTTTTTGTATTAGGCCACTGTTCGGTGTTAGATGAAGACCACATTTTTAATATTGAAAAATGTTCCCCAGTCAGAAGCCCTGGTGGCATGGATCTGCTACCCACAAGGTCAGCAGTTTGAAACCAGCAGCCACTCCAGAGGGGAGAGATGGGGCTTTCTACTGTCACCAAGAAACCCTCAGTTTACGTGGTGGCCGTGAGTCAACTGGGGGGGCAAGTGAGGGCTTTCCTTTGGGGTTCATTCATCATGAATGCACCCGGTGGGAGTCTGAGTTCCTCTGGAAACACAACTTGGAACAGAAAGAAAAACGAGCACTCGGTACTTCTAGAAACCACGGCATTTTATGAGAATTCATGGCTTTTGTGCCACCCCAGAGGAAACGTTTGACAAGATAATCGATTTGCTTTTCCCCTTGCCTAAATATTTCTGCCAGTCCCATCTCCTGTATTCCAAAGCAGGATCTGATTCTGCCTCGTACAACAGTGAAACCCCCAACCCCCAGCTGTCCTCACCGTCTGTGGAAAGCACACGGGGCAAAAGGTGTGGAGCAGCGTGTCCTTGGGTCCAGAGCAGTGAGAATCCCAAAGGCGGCAGGGTGGGGGGTTATCGCTCTGAGTCATGGATCAGACTCCAACCAAAAGAGCCTCTGTGTGTCCTTTGTGGGGTCTGCATGCATGTGAGATCTGGGGAGACCGCGAAAGCACAGGGCCAGGGCTGAAGCCTCTCAGACACAGACGTGACACCTCGGGGGCCGGATGGACCTGTGTCACTTAACCAGCTGGGAGTGAGTTGCGGACTGGGCCAGAGCATCGTGTTGTCTCAATGCGTGGCAACCCGTGCCTGCCTCTGTGCAGCTGCACCGACCACCCCTTTGAGTAGAATTTTAGTTTTTAAAGATTCATATTGTGATACTTCTTAGTATCAACGACTTGGCTTGCTGTCCAGCTGAAAAATCACATAAAGCCTTCCAACACAAAGGCAGCAGTGGTTGGCACTGGAGATCCCCTTGCAGAGGGGTCTCGGGGAGGAGATAAGCCAGACAGGGTGCAATGTAGCAATGATGAAAAAGACAACTTTCCTCTAGTTCCTAAATGTTTCCTCTCTCCCAACCGGCCCCCCAACACCCCCCCCCCCCCCCCCGCCACTATCATGATCCGAATTCTACCTTGCAAGTCTGGCTAGACCAGAGGATGTACACTGGTACAGATAGGAACTGGAAACACAGGGAATCCAGGGCGGATGATCCCTTCAGGACCAGTGGTATGAGTGGCGATACTGGGAGGGTAAAGGGAGAGCGGGTTGGAAAGAGGGAACCGATTACAAGGAACTATATGTGACCTCTTCCCTGGGGGACAGACAACAGAAAAGTGGGTGAAGGGAGACGTCAGACAGGGCAGGATATGACAAAATAAACAATTTATAAATTATCAAGGGCTCAAGAGGGAGGGGGGAGCAGGGAGGGAGGGGGAAAATGAGGACTGATGATGGGGCTTAGGTGGAGAGCAAATGTTTTGAGAATGACGAGGGCAATGAATGTACAAATGTGCTTTACACAATTGATGTGTGCATGGCTTGTGATAAGAGTTGGATGAGCCCCGAATAAAACGATTAAAAAAAAAAGAAAGAAAAGGAAGTAGTGGTTGGCTTGGAGTTCCTGAGAGACAGTAAGTTGGTCTCCCACGTGGTAGCTTTCTAAGTGATTTACAAGAGCAATTTTCAAGAGCCAGGACTACACAGAACTGAGCCCCCAGCAGGGATGACTCAACCCTAAAGGGGAAGGATCCTAGGAGGAGACATCGGGGAAATTAAAGCAGACAAAAGAAAACCCCTCAAAAGTGAAGCAGGTGAAATGCATGGGGCTGAGAGCGCAATGAGAAGCTCCTTACTCACAGAGAAGCCTTCGTCCAGGGCCAGACCCTAGAAGGTCCTTGTCTTTATTAGACGGCATCATTAAAACACGTCCAATTGTCTTTCAAAATTGTGCCTCTCCTGTCCCCCATTCATCAGTCAAGTTTAAACACGTTACTTTTCCCAAACACCACAGTTGAATTGAGGAAGTGGAAGTTTGGGGTCGGCTGAGAAGGGGGAGGAAAATAAATAAGTCATTCAAATACATTAATTACCCCATTCATTAAGGCCCCGGCTGGTGCCCTCAGATAACCACTTTCAATTACAGCACCCATCCCACAATTCCACTGTACCGATTTGTTAAGTCTTTACTCTCCCACGGTAGGTACTCTATAAATGTTTGCTATCTGAAAAATAAACTGTGGCAAACATCAAAAGAAGGTATCTTTTGATAAATGATAAATCGACTTTCTAAACTAAGAGTTTTGAAGCTTACCTTTAGAATGCACCGTGTTTGTAAACTGGGAGCTGGCTGCCCTGACCACCATAGCTCACATGATTGTACCTCCTAGTTCCTGCTACGCTGGTCCATTTCCTGTACTGGACACTCCTGGGCACTGCCCTTACTTTGGGCTCAGAGCAGGGAGCTAGCATATAATAGGCAGTCTATCGTTCTCAGTGTAAATACTCAAGAAATGAAGAATGGGCCTTGCCCGTCAAAGACAGCTTACTTATGAGCGTGGCTACAGCTCAGTCTGCCCTGGGTTTTCAAGATTAACAGTAATTGCTGTTGGCTCAGGCCTTCACTCACAAAGAAAGAACAAAGACCAGAGTGTCCACCAGGAAGGCAAGGGAGCGCCGGACAGATGGATCATCTGGAGGCCTGGGGTCCCAGCAGGGCTGCTCCGAGCCACTCCCGACCCAGAGAACCACGCCTCTCCTCTCCGGCCTCTTGCCGGCTGCAAGCGAGCCACTTCCGTCTCTTTTTGTTTTTTTTTTTCCTCAAGGGCAGCCCTGCCTTTATTTTCTTAAATCCTAGAAACTGCAAAAGTGTCAAACCAGGACACGCTCTAAAGTGCTTTGGCCACGCTGACCGTTAATTCTCCCCTGGCTCCAACATCAGCGGTTGCTACGCTTTGTTAAATGGTGGGTCTCGTCCCCATTTCTACCACCTTATTCATCCAAGCCCTGGGCCGGTGGTTAGTTACCGCTCCTAGAGCCCAAGTTAATGTCAAGGGCACCTCCAGGTGCAGCTGGCCTGCTAACCACAGAGGCAGCAGTTCCAGCCCTTTAGCTACTCCAGAGAGAAAGAAGAGGCTTTCGGCTTACACAGGAGCGGTGTGAGCCAAAATTAACTTGATGGCAGTGTAGGAAGTTGTCAATGGGTCCCAGTTCAGACCCCTGGGCAAATGTAGAATTGGAACCACAAGTCCAGCGCCAGGGTCAATGCAGCTTCTCCTTGTTTCAACGGAGCTAACAAGCACAGTCAGGCAGCTGTGCAGCAGGGGGCAGGGGACTTCCGGACCTTTGCACCAGAGCTGAACTTACTACAATTAGACACTGTCAGAACACTGTCGCTGCCTTTAGTTAATATTTCTTCCAGCGGTGGCACTAATGAAAAAAGGGCTGTCCGTGGCAGAAGGCCGGCGTTGTGATGCTATTAAGATAATGGGACTCTGGGATGTTTCTGGAGAAGCAGGGCTCAGTTTCAAGTAACCACCCAGCTTTGTGCCAAGCGGTCTATGACCAAGGATGCTGAGGGTATGTAGGGGCCATGCTTCGGTGGAACATGTAATTTAGATGCCATTTCCTTTACGGACAAATATACAAAGCAGTCTGGTACAGTAATACAGTGAACCCTCGCCCCTTAGCGCTTCGACTTCCGTGGCTTCACGCTATCGCGGTTTTTGCGTAACAGCGCATGCTCTGTCATGACTGCCACTGATTGGCTCATACTGTACACGCTTGATGCCACAAATAATATAATAGATAATAAATGATCATTGTAACGTCCAAAATGTTTTACTGTATTTTCCCTTTTTCGTTTAATAAATTGGGTAATACGAGTGTAATGGTGACTAAAGGGTGTTTGTTCATGTCCTCTATGCTCTAACTATGAAAACATTTGATTTACAAATAAGGAATCCTACTTCGCGGAATTTCATTTATCACGTAGGGTCTAGAACCGATGAACTGCGATCAACGAGGGTTCACTGTACAGGAAGTGGAGACACCTCTTATAAACTGCCAGTGAAATGTGTTGTCCAGTAGTGTGCAAATGAAGTCATCCACAACAGAGGCCACTAGAGTACACATGGACAAAACCCTGAGTAAACAGTTCTCCCAAGAAAACAAATGACCCACAGCACAGGAAAAGGTGCCAATGTCATTAATCTTCAAAAACCAGAGCTAAACCTGCTGCCTCCAAATTGATTCTGATTCACAGCAACCCTACAGGACAGAGTGGAGCTGCTTCATGGAGTCTCGGAAGCTATAAATCTTTACCGTTTCATCCTTCTTCTTAGCTCAGGTGCACCGTAATCCACGAGGGAACATCCTTTCTTTGCAACACTCGAAAGAGGTTTTGTGCGGTAGATTTACCCCAATACAGTGATCTCTTGACTGCTGCTTCCATGAACAGTGATTGCAGATCCAAGCAGGAGGAAATCCCCGACAACTTCGGTCTTGGCTCCATTTCTCGTGATTTTTTAAAAAAAACTTTGAGTTGTAATCCATACTGAAGGTTGCAAGCCTTGATCATCCTCGCCAAGTGCTCCAAGTCTTCCTCGCTTTTAGCAAGCAAGGTATGTCATTTGTATATCTCAGGTTGGGAATAAGCCTGCCTCCAATCCTGCTGCCACATTCTGCTTCGTATAATCCAGCTTGTCTGCTTATTTGCTCAGCATACAGACTGAGTAAGTATGGTGAGAGGGTATAACCCTGACGATCACTGTTCCTGAGTCTAAACCATGCAGTGTTTCCTCATTCTGTATGCATCACTGCTTCTTGGGCCATGCACAGGCTGCACATGTGTCCAATGAATTGTTCTGAAGTTCTCATTCTTCTGAAGCCTATCCAGAGTTTGTTGTGATGCATACCCTGGCACAGTCAAGAAAACAAAAATACGTTTTCTGATATTCTTTATTTTCAGCCAAGATCCACCTCGTGTCAGCAATGATAAGCCTTGTTCCATGTCCTCTTCTGAAATCTGGCCCAAACCTCTGGAAGTTGCCTGTCAATGGTCATCTGCAATTGATGTTGCAGGAGCTGCAGCAAGATTTTACTTGCATGTGATATCAGTGATATTAGTTTATAACTTGTGCATTCTTTGGGTTACTTTTATTTGCAATGGGTGCAAGCATGGATCTCTTGCAGTCAAGTGGGCCAGGTAGCTGTCTTCCAAATTCCTTGGCATAGATGAGCGAGTGCTTCCAGTGCGTCATTAGCTTGTTGAAATATTTCCGTCGGTCTTCCATCCACACTTGGTGCCTTGTTTTTGTCAAGGCTTTCAGTGCAGCATGACCATCTTCTTTCAGTGCCATGGGTTCTTGATACTATGCTACCTCTTGAAATAGTAGGATGTTGACTGGTTCTATTTAGTGCAGCGACTCTGTGTATTCTTTCTATCTTCTTTGGATGCTACTCCCCATCAGTCAATATTTTGCCCATAACATCTTTCAACAGTGCAACTTGATGCTTCAATTCTCTCTTTAGCTCCTGCAGTTTGAGCTCTTTTGAGCGTATTCTTTGGTTTTTAACTGTAAGTCTTTGCACGTTTCATGATAATATTTTACTTTGTCTTCTCAAGCTGTCTTTTGAAATTTTCAATTCAGCTCTGACTTCATTGTTTCTTTCATTTGCCTTAGCTACTCTATGATTAAGTACAAATTTCAGAGTCTCTTCAGACATCCACTTTGATCTGTTCTTTCTTTACTGTTTTTAATGACCTTTTGCTTTCTTCATGAAAAATGTCCTCCCATCAGGTCATCACGTCTTTGGTCATTAGTGTTCAATGCATCAAATCTGTTCTTGGAATTCAGGTGGGATAGACTCAAGGTCATATTTTGACTCTTGTGGATATGTTTTAACTTTGTGCTAGACTGGGTACTTTAGAGAAACAAATCCACAGAAACTCATGTGTAACTGAGTTTTATGTAAAGAGTTTTATGTAAAGTGAGCATCAAGAAAACATCCCAACCCAGTGCTACCCAAGCCCAAGTCCAACATTAACCCATATGTCCAACACCAATCCACAAAATCCTCCTCTATCTCACAGAACAGACGCAATGATGCCGACTGCAGGAGGAAAGCCGAGTGAGTGAATGTGTAAGCATCTCAGAGCTGGCAGGGGTCTCCACACGGCTGCTCCAGCACCCAGGGCTGCATTGGGGTAGGTCCATGTGGCTTCTCCTCAGGGATGTCTTGCAGGAAGTGAGCCTTGCCAGCTGAAGCAGGGAACTGGCTAAAGCAGCTACACCCTAATCCGACCATCAGAAATCAAGAGACCTGAGAACTAGAAAGGCGCGGCTCACTGAGCCATTTATCCCTCTGCCTTTCCATTAACCCCACATGTATTTATGGGCCAGGTTGGCACAATAAACTACCTCAAACTTTCTTTAGCTATAACCTGAATTAATGGTATGAGCAATTAATGGTATGTTCCACAGTCAGCCCTCTGGTCTGCTTTTAGCTGCTGATATTGAACTTCTCCATCACAGATATAGGCAATTTGATTTCTGTGTATTTCATCTGGAGAAGTCCATGTACAGTTTTCATTTGTGTTGTCGAAAAAAGGTATTTTTGATGAAGTCATTGGTCTTGCAAAATCTATCATGTGATCTTCCTAATGTCTATCACCTAATGTCTATCACCAAGTCTATATTTTCCAACTACTGTTCCTTCCTTCTTTTTCAAACTTTTCCATATATATATATATGAATATAATATTTGGCAACATTACATTATTCACAGTATAGAAAATAATTCATTTCAATACATTATTTAATGGTTCTTTTAGTCACAACTTTTACTACTCCCATCAAATGACACCGGCTTTCAAGGTGGTCTGGGTAAGGAGGTGGGTGGAAGATACAGATTCTATTATATGCATTGACGGTGAGAGCTTGTTAATGGGGTTAAGTGTGAATGCTACTCTGCTAGTAGACAGTGAGCCATCTCGGAAGCAAGAAGAGAGTCTCAGGGGAGAACAGCCAAAGGTGGAGCATGTCTTTTGCACCATGAGATCCCCACGCATTGAATGTCCTTGATCCAGGAGGCAGCTTTAACACCAGAGCCGCAGCAAAAGGGCAACATCAGCAAAACCAGGAAACAGAGCATGAGACAGAGTGGTGGACTTCCCAGCCCACAGAGCAAGTAAAGCGGAGTGCTTCGGGGCAAGAGACTGGCTTGCGGAGTGGAATGCCTCTGGGCACTTAACTGAGGGAGCTGGGGTTGTTGACCCACAGAGCTAGAGCTGGGTGCCTTGGGGTTGAGATTTACAGTAGAGTGGTATGCCTTTTGGGCATTTGTTGGCAGTCCCCGAAGGGCTTTGTGTCAGTTTCCAAGCAGAGAGATGGCAGGCCTGGGGGTCGGGAACCACTGAGAGTGGCATGACTGAGTAGACACTGTCCTGCATCCTGAGCATTTCTTATCTGAATTTTTACACCTAAATTTCCCTAATACATTTCCCTAATACATTCCATAATCATAAGTATCATCTGTCTGTGAGTTCTGTGTGGCCATTGCAATGACTTCTAGAACCCAACAGAAAAATAGAGAGTATCGTGGTAGGGATGATTGGTGCACTGGTTGGTTAGGTGGGGTGTGTCTGACCTCAGCCACATAGAAATCAAACTTGAGTGATGTATTGTTTTTGTTAGGTGCTGTTCAAGTCAGTTCTGACTCATAGCAACCTCATGCACAACAGTAAAACACTGCCTGGTTCTGCACCACCCTCAAAATTGTTCCTATGACATTGTGCCTCCACTCAATCACTTAACTCAATGCAAGAATATGTTGTTCTATTAAATTGGCATTCCATGATGCCCACCTTCCTGACATGATTGCTGAAGAAAAATGTGTGCATAAGCAAATGTGGTGAAAAAAGCTGATGGTGCTGGGCTATCAAAAGATATAGTATCTGGAGTCTTAAAAGCTTGAAAATAAACAAGCGACCATCTAGCTGAGAAGCATCAAAGCCCACATGGAAGAAGCACACCAGCCTGTCTGACCACGAGATGTAGAAGGGACCAGTTATCAGACATCAAAGAACTAAAAAACTTATCAGTGGGTGCCCACCTTCCTGATATGATCACTGAAGTCAAACATGTGCATAAGCAAATGTGGTGAAGAAAGCTGATGGTGGCCGGCTATCAAAAGATATAGTCTCTGGGGTCTTAAAGGCTTGAAGATAAGCAAGTGTCCATCTAGCTCAGAAGCAACAAAGCCCACATGGAAGAAGCACATCAGCCTGTGTGACCACGAGCTGTCAAGGGGATCAGGTATCAAGCATCAAAGAACAGAAAAATCATATCATTGTAAATGAGGGTGAATGCAGAGTGGAGACTCAAAAGCCCATTGGTAGGCAACTGGACACCTCCTCACTGAAGGGTTGTGGGGAGGAGATGAGCTAGTCAGGGAGCAGGGTAGCAATGATGAAACATATAACTTTCCTCTAGTTCTTAAATGCTTCCCCCACTATCAAGATCCCAATTCTACCTTACAAACCTAGCTGGACTAGAGGATGTACATTGGTACAGATAGCAATTGGAAACACAGGGAATCCAGGACAGATGACCCCTTCAGGACCTGTGGTGAGAGTGGCAATGCCTGGAGGGTGGAGGGAATGTGGGGTGGAAAGGGGGAACGGATTACAAGAATCTACACATAGCCTCTTCCCTGGGGGATGGACAGCAGAGAAGAGGATGTGGGGAGACGTCGGACAGTGTAACATATGACAAAATAATAATAATTTATGAATTATGAAGGGTTCATGAGGGAGGGGGGAGTGGGGAGGAAGGGGGAAAAATGAGGATCTGATATTAAGGGCTCAAGTAGAAGGCAAATATTTTGAGGATGATGGCAACAAATGTACATATGTGATTGACACAATGGATGTATGTATGGATTGTGATAAGAATTGTACGAGCCCCCAATAAAATAATAAAAAATTGTTCCTATGTCTGAGCTCATTGTTCCAGCCACCATGGCAATCAATCTCCGTGAGGATCTTCCTCTCTTTCTCTGCCCCTCTACCCTACCTAACAAGATGTCCTTCTCCCGGGACTGGTCTCTTCTGACAACATATCCAAAGTATGTAAGATGAAGTCTCACTATCCTTTCCTCTAAGGAACACTCTGATCATGTTTTTCCAAGCCAGATAGGTTTTTCCTTTTAGTGAATGATGTAGACTTTGATTTTCCTTCCCCCTTGAGACGCTGAAGGAAGTCAGATGCCCCTCCATGATGCAATTTACTGTTACAAAACCCAATGTCTATAAACAAGTGCATAGGTAAACAAAGTATGATATATGCATACGGTAGAATATTATGCAGCCATTAAAAAGGATGATGTTCTGATACATGCTATAGGATAGGTGAACTTGGGAAATGTTATGCTTAATGAAATAATTAAGATCCAGAAAATCAAATTGTTATATCCCACGAGAAATTATTAACCACTACAATGCCATAATTTCCAATTAGGAGTCTTTATGGAGCCGGTGGCCACAGGAGGACCACAGGAGGACTCATGTCTCTTCAAAAACCCCAGGCCCTGAGAAGCAACTGTGCAGGGTTTATAAAGGCCAAAACCTTATCCTGATTGGCAAGCGAGTAGGAAGCAGGGATTTTCTGCTTTCATGGGAGCTTTTGTTCTAAAAGGCAAACCTGGATACAGAAGCTAGGATAAGCGTGAGTGTGCATGACATTCTGGGACAGGATATACATTGTGGGAACCGGGCAGGACATACATTCTGACAAGATATACATTCCTGGGTTCCGGTGGGGTGGAAAGTTGCAAAAACACATAATGGAGATTTTCCAACAGGACTGTGGGTTACAGAGTTATGATTTTACAGCAAAATGGCACAACCTATGTTTTTTTGGCAGAGCGCACTGAAACAAAATATTATATAACTGCACATATAAGAACTATCTAAAATAGGCAAACTCAGACAAAAAAGGCGATTACAAGTTACTAGGGGCTGCAGAGAGGGGGAAAGAAGCGTTATTGCTCAGTAGGTACCGAGTTTCGGTTTAGGGTGATGACTGCATTTTAGAATAGAAGGGGGAGAGAATTACACACATGATGAGTAGAATTAATGCCAATGATGTGTGCATTAAAAATTAACAAAGTGAAAAATCTGCTAGAACTATTTTACCACAATAAAAACTACTCATTGTTCAACACTGGGGTCAAGCAACCAAAACATTCTATCCATCTCAAGCCTGTAGGCTGCTATGGGATTGTGTGTGTGTGTGTGTGTGTGTGTGTGTTTCTCGTGGCACCAGGTAGACACTCATGGCCTGGCCCCTACATAAAATCTGCCTTTTCTTACATCGCTTTATTAGGGGCTCATACAGCTCTTATCACAATCCATACATACATCCATTGTGTAAAGCGCATTTGTCCATTCATTGCCCTCCTCATTCATGGGCTCTTCTTGGTGAGGGCGTGGGGAATGGATGAACACTCTGCATTGCACAAGATGTTTAAATGTCCTTGCTATCTTCACAGCCATCTAAGCTTGTGCTGGAAGGGAGCCTCCACGGATGAACCCAAAGACTCGTCAAAGCACATTCAAGTGGATCTCTTAACTATCCTTTCTCCAGAATGCGTTCCATTCGGATGTGCCGTCAGCCTTCTGCTCTCTCTCTAAACGGTAGCATTTTCCTAGATGGCAAAAAGAAGAACAATCTCCAAGCTACCATAAGGCATCTAATTTTCCTGTAGCGAAGCCCCAGCATGGTCAAGTGGAGCCCTGTCTGAGCCGCCTGCTTGGACAAGTCTATATTTACAACAGAGCGATTGAAGCCATCTGCCCCGCTTCACAGCCATTTGCCAAGCAACCCTGCACATCGCCTCGGTGACATCTGAAAGGCTTTGTTCTGAAGCTGCACATGAGCCTGTCTTCAGGATATTCTGACTGCCTCGGCCCCTTTAAAAAAGGAAAAAAAGAAAGGGAGCCATTCGCCTTTGCCTTTCTTCTGAAAACAGACAATGGACTTAGCTCTGTTGCGATTTTCCAGGTTATTTGGGTCCATTTTCACCTCACGTATTCATGACAAATGGCCAGGTTGACCACGCAGAGAAATGATGCTCGCAATCTGATCGCCTCTGGTTATTTATGTTGGGAAAATGGAAAGTTGCACGAGGAGGGAATAATCTCACGAGCGGTATTATAAACGGCATCTCAGCTGTAGCCCGGCGTTTTGGCATTCCGCACTAATCACTGACAGCGCCACATGTCAACAGAACTAAACATATACAAGCTCCAGGCTACGTATTAATGTGCTTCGAGAGGGAGGCAGGGGAATTCTCGATGGCCCTACAGCAAGACAATGAGCAAGTGGGAGCACATTTCTCCCTCTTCTCCCCTGAGTGGGCGCTGTATGCCCGGAGGGCGGGACAGAGCCAGAAGAATGAGAGAGGGCGAGGCAGAACTGAGTAAAGACTTCCACAGCAGACAAGGATTACTAGACGTGGGGGCATAATGAGGAGCCCTGGGGCACAGTGGTTATGCACTGGGCTACCATCCTCAAGGTTGGCAGTTCGAAACTCCTAACCCACTCCTTGTGAGAAAGACTGGACCTTCTACTCCTGTAGAGAGTTATAGTTTTGGAAACTCACAAGGGCAGGTCTACCTAGAAGTCACCAGGAGTCAACAATGACTCGATGGCCGTGAGTTTGGAGCAGAGGGCACTAGCTGGCACATCTTGTGTCTCGAGTACCAGATAGTCAATTTGTTTGGTTTGAGAGGTCACATAGTAACTGTCCCATGTTTTTTTCTTTCTTGACAACTCATTGAACATGTAAAAGTCATTCTTTCGTAGCAAGTCTCTCGGGCTGTAGAGAAACAGGACTTGCCATCCTTGACTGAGGCAAGCAGTTAAGGCACTGGGATGCTGTGTGAGTCTGGGTGAACTAAAGAAACAAATTCATAGACACTCACGTGTATAAGAAAGAGCATTAAATCAAAGAGCAGTTGTATTTCGAGCAAACATCCCAACCCAGTCTAAATCAAGTTCTTAAGTCCAAATTAGCCCATAGGTCTGATACTAGTCCATAAATTACTCTTTAGGCTCATGCAGCACAAGCAATGATGCCGAATGCAGGAAGATCACAGGCTGGTGGGTAGAAGGTCTTGTAGATCCAGTGGCAGGGGGAGCATCTCATTGCTGGCATGGGTCCCATGGGTTTCCTCCAGCTCTCTGTCTCAACAGCAGGAAAGGGAAGGAGAGTCTGAGTCTGGCCTCCAGTGAGCTATTTATGTCTGTAGGCTGCAACCTGATTGACAGGCTAGACTCCACCCCTCCACTCCAGTTAACAGATTATGTAACTGCCACAGATGCTCACAGAAAGGTTGCGGGTTGGGGTCCACCCAGTGCAGCTCAGAAGCAACCTACTTCTGAAAATCCGCTACTGGAATTTTACAGAGCACAGCTCCTCTGACATACGCAGTGTTACCAGAAGTTGGAACTGACTGAACCGCCACTACTTTTGGTTTAATTTGACCTTGAAATTAGCTGATTATCAGGTGGGGGCATCAGGCAAAGAGAACATAGGACACCCGTGAAGGAACCTCAGGGCCCTCCTATTTGTGGTAGAGCTGTAAGCTGGTTACTTCTAAGTTGCTTCATATCAGTGGTTGAACTTGGCATAACCTTCACCCTTCAATTGCAATTTCAATCGTGTTCCTCAAGCCCTTGAAACAGAAGCTCAAAGGCCACCTCTGCAGCATCCTTTCTCCTTTGCTGAAGCCCCTGAAACGCACTGGTGCAGACTTCCAGTACTTAGCAATATTGCTTACGACAACAGCGCCAAACACCTTCCTAGCGGTCTACAGTTCACCAACTACTTTCACAAGCATTCTCTTAAGTGGATCAAAACAAAAACAAACTCGCTGCCATTGAGTTGATGCGGACTCAAAAGGACACTCCTTGTGGGTTTCCAAGAAAGTAACTGTTCGTGGGAGTAGAAGCCCCAGTCTTCTCTTGCAAGAAGCTGCTGGTGGTTTTGAACTGCTAACACATTGATTGGACCCCAACATGTAACCACAACACAACCAGAGTCCTTAAGTGGGTCCAACGGTAGGATTCTCGCCTTTCGTGTAGGAGGCCTGGGTTTGTTTCTGTCCAATGTACCTCAGGCAGAGCCAGCACCTAATTATTACGAGAGGCTTGCTTTTTGTGATGCTGCTGAACAGGTTTCAGTACATCATCCAGACAAAGCTGAACTAGGAAGAAAGGCCTGGTGATCTACTTCTGAGAAATCAGCCAGTAAATAGCTCTATGGATCACAATAGCCCAATCCCATTGTGCACAGGGTCCCCATGAACCAGGGCCTTCTAACTCCACAGCTAACAATGACATCTTACTTGAGCTACAAAGGCAGCTGCAGAACAAGAGCTCTGCAAGGTCAAGTGTGTTGTCCAAAGTCATGTCAGTGGGCAAGGCATAACAGTACTAGAATCCAGGATGCTCTAGTTCCAAAACGTATGCTCCTTATGCCAGTGTTGTTAACTGCCACTGAATTTGCTCAGACTCTGTGAGCAATGTATAAAGACAAACCACTGTCCAATCCAGGGCCTTTTTTGTGATTGTTGACTCACCAGTCAATTGCTTCCCAATTCTCCCTTCATATATGTCTGTTTTCCCTAATGACTTGCAATTTCCTTGCAGTTGAAGATGAATACTTTTGCTCCCTATAGATCTTCCCAGGCAGTGTCTGATACATACAGAATCAATGGCGATTGGCTGCTAGGCTTCCCTTACAGGTGATGTCCAGGCATGCAGGTTAAGAAGATACCTGAAGACCAGGTGATGCAGGACAGACGAGTGAGGCTGGCCTCATTCACCCCCAAATGCACTCATTCAGATGCCAACGGCTACCCCAAGAGGTGGTGCCGTGCGCAAATCCAGCAGTTGCGCACACATCCACATTTCTGATCTCCAATATCCTCATGCCCGCCCCCCTCAGATCATCACACATCATTTTCTATGTTGATCTTCCAAAGCTTGGCTCTGAGAGCATCCCAGAAGGAACCTGGGAGAGCCCAGAGCTGTTCAAACTGTGGGCAGGTTATGTGAGTAAATCACACAGTCAAGTTCACGGATCCACGGTGGCATTTTTCTTTGTGAAATGGGTACAGTAGGAACTATCAAAATGCACTTCTCCTTCTAAGGTAAGGATGGGTGACTATTGGTCGGTGACAAGGAACTAGGTTCCTGTGGAAATGTTTCATTAACATTAACAAAGGGGTGAATAGCACCGTCCCTGGTTCTACTCTGCTGGAATTAAAATCCCACCTCTATCATTTTACTGCTGGGCTACCTTAGGGAAGTAAGCTCCTTAAACTGTGTAGTGCAATTTGCTTCTCTGTGGGATAGCATTAACAACTACACCACTTCTTAGTGTTTTTAGGAGAATTAAATGATTTATCGTTAACTTCAAAAGGCTCTTAGAACACCTGATACATAGCAAGCATTCAAAAGATCACAACCTATCTGAATGAATACGCAAAACCACCTACAGGGCATCCTTTTAAGATGAGACAGATGGACTGCTACCCCATTTGACTGATGAAAACTGAGGTGGAGGCAGATGGATAAAGCAGGGGCGCCAAAACAGAGCCCAAGTCTCTACGCACAAAGCAGGTCCCACTACCCCATCGCCAAGCTTTCTTCCAGCCTGGAGGCCCCTTACGAAGTCAAATCTAATTACAAACATTACTGCCACCAACATGTCGTTGCTGTGTGATGAGGATTGAGGAGCCACTGTCTGTAAAATGCTTCCAGCACCTCCCAGAAAAAGGCAATACAAATTCAGAATGTCGTTTCAACAGTCTCATGATCACTGTGAAAATGGGCAAAATGTTGAGAACACAATTTCAGTGTCGTGTGTTTTAACGGGCGTCGGGAATGTGGATTCTGGGAACAATGCGTTACTACGGCATCGGCATCCCGAATCAACATGCAAGACGTAAGTCCTGTGTTAGTCACCTGCTTGGTTTATTTTCCATCTCTCCCTCCCCCAGCAGCGTGGTTTGTTTGTGTTTTTTAAAATCAAGCTCATCTTGACACTTTTCAAACAACTCATCTTGATCTGTGGCCAATAAGGCTTTGGCCTTATAGGTGGGTGAAGAAAACATCCATATGAATATTTATCCAATGGTCCCGACCCAAGGGGGCTGCCAGGGCCTGGGGCTGCTCTGGTTCTTCCAAGCAGAAGGTAAGCAATGCAGGAACCACAGGGGCCTCCCAGGACTATGCGTCTGCATGGGGGATAAGCCACCTGGAGGCCAGCAGCATTTCAGAATTCTTGGCTTCCCTGCAAAAGATCTGGATTCAATTCCTGGCCGACAGATCTCGTATACAGCTACCACCTGCCTGTTAAGTGGAAGCTTGCACGTGGCTGTGATGCTGAACAAGTGTCATGGGGACTTCCACACTACTAGGATGAATTAGCCACAAAGGCCTGCAATCTACTGCTGGAGGTGAGGGACGGAAGGTCCTGTGGGTCCCAAACTATTAGACTGGTGTGACAGCCATGGGGTCACACGAGTCAGCAGCTCACCATCACAAAGGCCACCTGGGAGTCCTCCAAGGATTCAAACACGATGCACGGTGATGAGAGCCACCAATTTGCCAAAATTTTAACACCAAATTTTCTCAGCACTGCCAAGGAAAGGGGGGCAGAGTAAAACGGACCAGACCTGAATGTGTGGGAATTCCATACAGCAGTATCTCCAAGAGCACACCTTTCTGTCTGAGCACCAGTCTCTCTAGTTCCGACTGAATTCTTGAATATACTGTCCAAAGCAAAATGGTCTGACAAGTTTATCTGGACAATTGCCTGACACTGAGGTGGCATTGGAGAAAAAGGTACTTACATGACCTGTATTTCAGGAGAATTTCTCAACATAAAACCAAAATATTTTCTACAGAAGCACTTCAAAAGGAACAAGATGATTTCCCTTTCTTACATAGCCTTTTGGATTTCCTCAAAGAAAGGAAGACGCTGCATTTATTCTCGATTTCCCACAGTAAATATCCTTAGAACCAAAGGTGCGAGTTTACAGCTGAAACCAGTTTGGCCTGACGGCCAGCTCCTATGGAGACACACCTGGAAATGGTCGGTAGCAGCAGCAGGAGCACCTAACGCTGGGGGACTTTGCTCTGGAGGTCAAGGATCAAAGAACCTGTTTTTGTCATCATTACAAATCACCACCTGAGAGCTGCTGGTCAGTGACCTAAGCGAATGAGTCAGGCTCCCAGGCAGGAAACAGGCCTGTGGCTTGGATTGGGCATGAGTTGGCTTCGTGAGGGCAGGCTCTCAGAACCCGGACTCTCTCCTACTTGTCTCTCCTCCCTGCAACCAAAGCTCACACACTCTCTAAGAGGACCAGACTCTTGGGAAACATTGGCAAGAACTCCACAGACAGAGCAGAGGAGAGGGGGAAGTAGCAGGGAGCGTAGGGGATGCTGCCTAGTGAGGGAAAAACTCAGGAGAGGGTGTGCGCTCCCTGAGTGGCACAGGTGTTTGTGTGTGGCCACTACCTGTAAGGTTAGCTACTTAGGTTTACTTACTTAAGATCCCAGGCATTGAAAACCCTGTGGTGCTCAGTTCGAACACACAGTCGGGTCAGTATGAATCAGAATTGACAGAAGGGCAACGGGATTAGAGGTGGTGCTTTGAGACGTCGAGACAGTAGATGCAGGCTAACCTTGTGGCTGGCTGGCCCCCAGGGTTATATCCTAACAGAGAAGAAGGGGGAACATTTTTTTTTAAGGACAGGAACCTCTTTGAATGAAGGACAAAATGCTTCATTACATCTGGGCACCTCAGAAGTCCCCCAAATTCCAGTACAATCTGGAGAAGGGCCCTCTAAACGTTGAGATTACTTTATCTCCACATTGCAAAGGGGAACTTGAAAATGTATTTAATTTTCGCTTTTAAAATCTGGGCTTTGAACCTGTCCTGACCAGTCCAGTCATGGCTGATGAAGCAAAACAGGAACAGAGCTGAAGTTTTAAAATTTGGATGATCCAGAGTAATAACCCGAATGGGGGAGAATTACAGGTTGAACCCTGGAATTGGAGACTCAGATGAGGCACAGTCAGCCTGTATTTGTGTTATTTTCTTTTCTCAAGTTTTAAATTCTATACCATTGGCTAAATTAAGGACACTATCAATATACTTACCTTATGACCCAGAAGGATGATTTATAATGTTCTCTATCATAAAATGATCATCATCAAGTGAACCAGACTTATATAAACCATAGATTTTTGAATGGATTTGGAGAGGACCCTTAATTCTGGGCCCAGTGATTTTTAGGACATGGCCTTGCTCCATACTTGCCCTCAGGATGAAATCACGGAAGATATTGGTGCTATAACAAAGGATGATGAGAAAACAGGTGGGGCCAATCTATCAGAAAGAATATCCCGAGAATGATATTCCTGCTCAGAACAGCCAAGGCACAGAGAGGACCATAGGGCCAGTCCCACCACAGACACACATGCCTCACTGACACAGAGTGCTACGGGAACAACACTGGAGACACAGTGCAGGAATTGTGCCCGATCTGACCCCGCCACACTGAGCCGACACTAAGAGCGTGCAACAGAACAGCAAGGGGAACAGGGCAATGAAGTCCCCGGGGAATACCAAAAATAGACTGTGGGGCCAGGGCAGGGCACCCCATAAGCCTGGACCCAAAAACACTCCTAAAGGTAATCAAACAGACCTTGAACCATTTATAGGCTTTTCTCTTTTTGTCGTTGGTTGTTTGTTTGTTTTTTTTGGGGGGGGGGTTTGTCTTGTTGCTTTGCTTTGCTTTGCTTTTGTGCTTATTATTGTCTCTGCAGGTCTATAAGATAAACTAGGTGGGATAAACAATATGGAGGAGAAAACAACGGACAGCAGGTTCTTGAGGGGGTGAGGTGGGGAGGGGAGAACATGGGAGAGGGGGAGGCAGGAGAAAGGAAGTGGGCATTAACAAACCTAAGGACAAGGGAACAAGTGATCCAAAATTGATGGTGAGGTGGGTGTAGGAGGCCCAAGAGGGCTTGTTCAAGGTCAATGTAACAGAGACAAATCACTGAAACCCTAATGAAGGCTGAACATGATAGTGGGACAAGAAGAAAGTAAAAGGAAATGGAGGAAAGAAGTAGGAGGCAAAGAGCATCTATAGAGGTCTAAATACAAGCATGTCAATATATTTATATATGACGATAGAGAAATAGATCTGTGTATATATATTTATAGGTTTAGTATTAAGATAGCAGATGGACATTGGACCTCTACTCAAGTACTTATTTGATGCAAGAACATTTGGTCAAATAACCGGCATTCCATGATGCTCACCTTCCTGACACAATCGCTGAAGACAAAGTGGGTGTATAAGTAAATGTGGTGAAGAAAACTGATAGTGCCCGGCTATCAGAAACTATAGCATATGAGGTTTTAAAGGCTTGAAGATAAACAAATGGTCATCTAGCTGAGAAGCAGCAAAGTTCACATGGAAGAAGCACAATAGCCTGTGTGATCATGAGGTGTCGATAGGATCAGGTATCAGGCATCAAAGACCCAAAACAAAAAAAATCATATCATTGGGAATAAGGAGGAGTGTGGAATGAAGACCCAAAACCCATCTGTAGGCAACTGGACACCCCCTTACAGAAGAGTCGTGGGGAGGAGACCAGTCAGTCAGAGTGCAGGGTAGCACTGATGAAACATAGAACTTTCCTCTAGTTCTTTAATGTTTAACCCCCCCACTATCATGACCCCAATTCTACCTTACAAATCCAGCTAGACCACAGCATGTACACGGTACAGAGAAGAGGTGGAAACACAGGGAATCCAAGACCGATAAATTCCTCAGGCGCAATACTGAGAGTAGTGATGCAGGAGGGTAAGGGAAAGATGGGGGGAAGAAAGGGGGAACTGATCTCAATGATCTACATATAACCCCCTCCCAGGGGGATGGACAACAGAAAAGTGGGTGAAGAGAAACATCCAGCGTAAGACATGAAACAATAATAATTTATAAATTATCAAGGGTTCATGAGGGAAGGAGGGAGGGAAGGAGGGGGGAGGGAGGGAGGGAAGGAGGGAGTGAGAGTCGGGGAGGGAGGGGGGGAAATGAGGAGCTGATACCAAGGGCTCAAATAGAATGAAAATGTTTTTAAAACGATGATGGCAACAAATGTATAAGTGTGCTTGACACATGGACAGATGGATGGATTGTGATGAGAGTTGTATGAGCCCCCAATGAAATGATTTTTTTTAAAAAAGATAAAGAAACTGGAGGAAACCATCAAAGAAATGGATTGGCACAGCAGCAGCAACATTGGATTCACACACAGCAGCAGTCCTGAAGATGCTGTGGGATTGCTGAGCCAGTTTCCCTCTTTCACAAAACGGTTGTCCCGAGGTAATCCAGGCCATGATAACCTGAAACAGGCTTCCGTAAGTACTGGGTTAGCCAAGTCCCAATTGAAAACGCGCTAGCTAGTTCTCCAGAACGAAGGACCCAAACCCAACCCAATGCCTGCCAATCAATTCCAATTCATAGCGATCCTCCAGAGGGCTTCCAGGGCTTTCTGAATCTCCATGGGAATAAAAAGCCTCATTGGTCCTGAACCCCTGACCTTGCAGTTGGCAGTCCAATGCTTACCGCAGGGGCTCCAGCAGGGGAACACCAATCCGAACAGACTTTACAAGCATTTCAGGAATAAAGAAAGCCCAGGCCAGCGCAGGAGGAGAAGAGCCTGGATCGAAAGAAGTTGCCTTCTCTTCTCAAAAGCACCATCAGTCACCATGGCAACCCACTCGCCTCCCCCATCCAGAGAAACTTGCACTTGAAAAGCAGTGACAATGCATCCGCTATGGTTTAAATACACAAACTCTACAAATACACAACATCTCATTTCAAGATGACATTTAAGCCTGCAGAAGTAGAGCATACCGAAAGGAGACCCATAAAGTTCACAAAAACAAAAGCCCTGCCTACCTCTTGTGCCCTGATGATTATATCACGTCTTCCCCAATAATTGTAATCTATAAGGCCAACACCCAAGTGACTCCCTTCCACCGAAGCGCAGTATATAGAGCAGCTTGGTAATGCAGGGTGGATTTTCCCTAGAGGAAGATGGATCCTCTTTACAATCCCACTCTCATCGGGACCAGAACTCCATTTCAGCAGGCCTTCCATTTCTTAGGCACTTATCGACTACACTCACAACTTGACGCTGCCGCCTCGCCTCCTGAACCCTCATCTGTCAGACTCTGGTAACACTCTCCAACCACTAGCCCCCCCGCGATGTGTAGCAGTGTGAGAAGATGTCTGAATAGCCCTCCGTCTGCCAGCATGTCTCTTGCACACAAGCTGTGCAAACAGGAAATGTAAAGTTTCTGCGTTAGCTGGAAAACCAAAAAGCAGAAAATGCTACATTTAGTTAGCTCGCCTGAGAATCTCCTTCAGACTTGCTTTTAGCACTGAGGTTGGCTTTTTTTTTTTTTTCCATTTGAAGTAAAGTGAAGAAGAGTGTAGGTTGCCTCTTCGGAAAGCTTTGGGAAGCCACACAGTACCCCAGCTAAACACTTTTTCATCAAACATTTAAGTAGCACCAACTCAGTGCTGCGGCAGAAAGATGGGGCAGTCTGCTCCCATAAAGACTGACCCATCCAGAGACCGGAGGGAAGCTCTGTCCTTTCGGGTCACTAGGAATTGGAACTGACTCAATGGCAGTGAGTCAACGTGTTAGGTAGAGTACCTAGGTGGCAAAAACAGTTACATGCTCAATTACTATCCGAAAGTTTGGCAGTTCGAACCCACCTGGAGAGGACTTGAATGACAGGTCTGGCAATAGTTTTCTTAAAGTCACAGCGTTGAAAGACCTATGGAGTTCTACTTTGCGCACACGATGTCGCCGTGAGTTGGAATCAATTCAACAGCAACTAACAATTAGTGCCTAGTGTAAGGTGTCCAGTTTTTGGCGGGACAGTCCCGATTTTTAACAATTTTCCCGCATCCCGCGGCATTTTTAAAAAGTCTCAATTTTTGGAAAGAATGCACGACAAGCTAGGGTATATGGTTTTTGGCTGCCATGTGGCTATTTCGCCAGGATATGAGTTTTATCAATGGTGTCCCACTTTTGTCCCACTTTACCAATGTTAAAATCTGGTCACCCTAGCTAGTGGCTTCTCTGGTTGTACAAACTGTTAATACATGCCACTGCTAAAGGACAGACGGGCGGTCTCTGTCCACCCAGAGGCAGAGGAGGAGAAAGACCTGGTGATTGCCACCTGAGAAATCAGCCACTGGCAGTCCCCTGGTGCCTACTTCTACCGTGGTACATTCAGGGTCATCTTGAGTCAGAGGCCACCTGAGAGCAGATGATAAAAAACTGGTACGTGACAGTCTATTAGGAAAAAGAGAGACAGGAGCAATAAATGATAAATTACTAGTTCTGCCTCTTTGACCATCTAAATGTCCTGAAGTTAAAAAAATAAAAATCCAACTCATGGGCCTCAAATCTACACGTTAAATTCCTCAAACAAGTGTCCAGAGAGTATAGATTGTGATAAGAGTCGTATGAGCCCCTAATAAAATAATTTTTTTAACGTGTCCAAAGAACCTTCCACAATGCCTTGGAGCTTGGTCAACTTCCTGGTCATTGAGACGTAATAGGTAATCTATCACTGTTGGATGCATCTATAGAAGGCGAAGTATAGGAGGCAGGGAGTTGGTTGGACTCATAGTGGCTCGATGTATAACAACACAACACTCCCTGGTCCTGCATCATCCTAAAGACTGTTATGTTTGAACGCATGCTTAAAGCTATTGGGTCCATTAAAAAGAAGGGGGGTTGGAGGAGGAGGAGGAGGAGGAGGAGGAGAAAGGGTCAAAAGCACAGTTCTTAGAAGGGGAGCGTGTCAAAGAGACGCTTTCAACCTGGAAGGCAGCCATATGTCCAACCTGGAATCCTCTTAGCAGAGGCGTTTACACTGCTGCAGAGCGAGGATCAAACAGTTCTGTCACTGAGATCCAGGCTAAGATTGCTACTCAGATTGTCATCAGCATGTGCTTGTTAATAAGTCTCCGATCCTGTCTTCATACAGTGTCCAGGCTTCTCTGCGTATTTGCTCGACAAATAGAGAAAGGAGGATAACAGGATGCAACTCTAACGCACACCTCCCCTAATTTTAAACCATGCAGTACCCTCTTGTTCTGCTCAAAGGACCACCTCTCAGTCTTTGTACGGGTTCCTCAGGAGCACAACAAATATTCTGGACTTCCTATTTTTCATAGTGGTATTCATAGTTTGCTATGGTCCATAGGTTTCCAAACTTATTTGGCCAACTACCCCCTTTTCAGAAAATGATTCAGCGCCCACCCCCACCCCCGACCCCGGCAATTAAAAACTTTAGCTTGTGACCCCTAAAGCAGAATAAAGTATAGATATCTGCTTTGGCAGTGTTCCCTCCTGCCCCCCTCATCGTTCCAGTGCCCCACAGTGGGTGGGGGAGTATGGCCCACTTTGGATAACACTGCTTTACACAGTTGAATGCTTTTGCAGCGTCCGTGAAAGATATGTCTGCTATTCTTTGCTTTCAGTCGAGATCTGACATCAGCAATGGTAGCCCTCATGCCAGTCTCTTCTGAAGCCAGCTTCAATTTCTAGCTGCTGTGTGCAACTGCAACTGTTTTTCAATTATCATCAGCAAAATTTTACCCACATGTGTTATTGATGATATTGTTTGATAGCCTCTGGATTCAATTGGATCACTTTTCTTTGGAACGAGCACACATATGATTTCTTCCTGTCCATTCTCCAGGTAATTGTCTTCCAAATGTCTTGGCACACATGAGTCAAAGTTTCCAATTGCTATTCTGTCAACTCCTGGAGCCTTGAGAAATGACAAGTTTGAGCTTATGATTGTCTAACCCAGGTCTGTAAACTTTTGGTTATATTACTTGATCCTCTTGAGTCGTCCTTTGAAATTTTCTGTTCATCTCTTTTACCTGATCCTTTCAATTTGCTCCAGCTACTCTGTCATAAGCAAATTTCAAGCGTTCCTTCCCTTTCAATGGTAATTTACTTTCTTCACATAAGATTTCCTTGATGCCCTTCGGCACCTTGTCTGGTCTTTCATCACTAGTGTTCCTTGAGTCAAATCTATTCTTGAGATAGTCTCTAAATTCAGGTGGGATGTACTCAGGACCAGACTTTGGCTCTTTGGGATTTGCTTACACTTTCTTCAGCTTCCCCTTGACTTTGCAGGTGAGCAATTAATGGTCTATTCTCCAGTTGGTCACTAACCTTGTTCTGACTGATGGTAATAGAGTTTATCCATCACCTTTCCCCACAGGTATTGTTGGTTGATCTGATTCCTGTGTATTCTACCCAATGAGGTTCACATGTACAGTGACTGCAGGGGTCCTCAAACGTTTAAAACAGGGGGCCAGTTCACCGTCCCGCAGATCATTGGAGGACCAGACTATAGTTTGTTTGTTTTTTAACTATGAACAAATTCCTATGCACACTGCATATATCTTATTTTGAAGTAAAAAACCAAAATGGGCAAAAACATCCGGTGGGCCAGAGAAATGTCCTCGGTGGGCCACATGGGACCCGTGGGCTGTAGTTTGAGGACCCCTGGCTTATGTCATTGAAAAATGTATTCACAATGAGTAAGTCATTGGTCTTTAAAAATCCTATCATGCAATCTCCAATATCGTTTCTATCACCAAGGCCCTATTTTTCAACTACTGATCCTTCTATTTTATTCCCACTTTCACGTGTGTGTCTCTTACTGCCATCAAGTTGACTCACAGCGACCCTATAGGACAGGGTAGAATTGCCCCTGTGAGTTTCTGAGACTGTAACTGTTTACAGGAGTAGAAAAAGCCCTTTCTCCCCCAGAGCAGCTAGTAGTTTCAAACCGCCAACCTTGTGTATCACAGCCCAATGCATAACCATTACTCTGCCAGGGCTCCTAATCACCAGTAATGAGATTGGTAATGTGTGTCTAATCACCAGTAGTGTAATCAATCAATCAATGTATCTTCCTTGCATGCTTTATCAATTTCAGACGGAAGAAGTTAGTAAACTCTTCAATTTCTTCATCTTTGTTATCAGTAATTGGTGTATAAGTTTGAATAATAGTACTCATTTTCCTCCATGTCGTTGTGTGAACATTATCCTGTTACTGACAGCATTGTCCTACAGCATAGAACTTGAAATGTCCATTTTGATAATGAATGTGAAGCTATTACTCTTCCATTTGTCATTCCCCACATTGTTGATGTTTGTCTAATTCAAAATGGCCAATACCAGTTTAGTCCGTTTCCACTCACTCATGCCTATAATATTGATCATTCTGACACTCCATTTCATTTTTAATGACTTCCAATGTTTCCATATTCACACTTCAAATGTTTTAAGTTTGAATGGATGCTTGCCGCTTTGGGTTCTCACTGCATTGTGCTATCAGCAAAGACGTCCAGAAAGCTTAACTCCATCGTTGAGGTTGACCCCACTTTCAGAAGGCAGCTCTTCTGCAGTCAGATTGAGTGCCTTCTCATGTTTCACTGCTAGTCCTAGGGTATTCATTGGCTAACCGTCTTCCATGTAGATCACCAAGTCCTTCTTCCTAGTCTCTCTTAATCTGGAAGCTTCACTGAAACCTGCCCACTATGGATGACCCTCCTAGTGTTTGAAATAATGGTGACATAACTTCCAGCATCACAGAAACATTCAAGCAACCACGTTACAATAAATGGACAAGCGGTGGTCTGTGTACATCCAGAGAAACAACATCTGAACCCTAATTGGAGAATAGCTCAAGATGGTAACTCAATATTTAATATAATGCCATTAGAAAGATCAGTATTGGTTGGAGGGATTCCAGAAAGCTTTAGGGAAAACATGAAAACTTGAGTTTGCTGTTGAATAATGGGATGGTCTTTGCATAATACCATTTCCATGAAAGTAAAATATCCCCTGAAAATAAGACCAACTTACAGTTTTGCCTCTTGCTGAAATATAAGGCATCCCCCTGAAAATAAAGCCTCCCTGATAATAAGCCTCCCCAAAGCTACTGTAACTCTGGACGCTGGACCATAGCGGCGGGTGCTGCCATGCAGCTCACTGTTGGCTGCAGCGCAGCCAGAGCAGACAGGAAGTGCGAGGTCTCTTTTAATAAAACTATAAATGTGTACCTTATTCTTCTTCATAGAAAAATAAGACATCCCCTGAAAATAAGACCTACTGCATCTTAATATAAGACACTGTCTTATTTTGGGGAAAACAGGGTAGACAAAACAAGTTGAGAGGCTACAACCTAGCCTAACTCCTTGAAACTGCTGCCTAACCAGAACCTGAGCAATGTTGGAATCGTTTGGGTCTCTGTGCTGGGAAAATGTGAGAAGTCGAATGGAAGCACGCCCATTCTGGTCATGGAACGGTGTGCAGGCATCCGTCAGGCTTGGGCAAACTGAGGGTCAACATGCTGGCTAATGGCAGAAAGGACTAAGGGCCATCACCTGGGCATATCTCGACAGAGGATTATCTTTTTCCATCTGGGAAGAAGGCCAGGCCTGTATCTTGACCCAAAGTGCAATGCAACAAATGCTCCCACCCAAAGGGCAGCGCCGTGATTTTGCTGCGCTGCTTCAGTACTTTAAATCCTTCAATGGCTTCCCGGGCCACATTTCAACCCCCTTAGCTATGGTTTTGTGTGGAACTGGCTGCACGGTAGCTGATCTCGTCCACCAGGCTGGGCTCGGCATACAGTCAAGGGAGCCCCGTGGAGTTTAGCAATCCTTTTTCACCCTTCACAAAGCCTGGCTTCGAGATAATTGCCTAGCGAAAGAGGTCAAGAAACCCAGCTTCGGAATGCCAAGCGGATCGACAGCACCTTTGGATGAGGTAGTCAGTACTCTTTACCTTCCCTGGGGAGATCAGCCTCAGGGTTCAGCCTAGAGGGTGATGGGTGCACGTGAATGCAATTTAAAGGGAAAATAAAATCACATTACTATTTCCAAAACTCGATTACTATTCTCGTTGCATTCTCTGTCCACTACCCTGAGTTCTCCATTATTAGCTAATGGTGAAATGGAAGGCTGAGGGGGCGAAATGTAGCATTGTATTAACATTCTGTCAAATAGAGTTTAACAAGGGCTGTTAAATATCACCCTGACCATTTTCATCTTAAAAGTGACTTCTGTCAGGTACATCTGATTAAAGCTAATGTTCAGGGGACAATTAACCTACTCAGGGGAGCTATGACTTTAAATGTCTTTCGTGATGGCTTGGCTTTGCGAGCCTTGGAAGGAGTGGATTGCTTTCAAAGACGGTGTCTCCAGGTCCAGACTAATGGGAAAGTCTGAGAAGATTATAAACACATTCTACAGGAATGTGTACCAATGGAGAAACATGTTATCGCTTCCCAACTCCAAACGTAAGTCTGTTCATCAGTTGATTCAGTCCACAGATAGTCATTATGCGTAACATCTGCTCCTTGTCAAGCAATACCTTAAGGGATAGTGGTACCGTGTTGAGCCAAATTAGGGAGAGTGCCTGCCCTAAAGAAATGAGAAGATGTGCATCCATCAAATGATCCCACAATTAAATGTAGAATTACAACTGTGTGTCTAATTTCGAGGGAGGCTTAATAAAGTCAGAGGATAAGGCAAGCTTTCTCAGGGTTAAGCTGAAAGAGGAGGAAGCTGGTAACTTGAACGAGGAGCATAAGAAAAAAGATCGGATCGAATACCCTGTCAGACAGAGGAAACTTTATAGGCTGAGGCCAAGGCAGTGGAGAACCTGACCATGGTCCGCTGGGGGAATTGAAGGTGGGCAATACCAGTAAAGAGGTTGGGGGAACCATTGGGGCCTTAATTCAAGGATTTAGGCCTTTGAAATAGAGCACTAGGAAGCCATTGATGGGTTTTAATTGGATGGGGTTGGGGTATTAGGGAAGAAGGTCAGAGAGATCCTAGTGTGAAGAACAGCCTGGGCAAGGGTAAGAGGCTGTGCAAACAAGTTCCCAACCAAACAAAACCAAAAGCTAGCATTCAGGAGCTTCAACTCTTTGCGAGAAAGGTGCCCAGAGAAAGCAGAGTCCAGGTGAGGCTGGTCACCGCAGATCTTTGAGCCGGAGCGGGAACAATCCATTTGTTCCCAAGCAGAGTGAAGGAGACAAGGAGTGGGGATAGTCCTGTGGGTTGTCCCAGGGTTGCGGATGAAAAAGGGTGGGAAGTGGGGCAAAATTTGAGTGGGGCAAGCTGAGAGTGTCATTCACATGGTGAATCAACGGGAGACAGAAGACTTCCCAAGTCCCAGGTCCACTATTTCCTCTGTGCTATCTCAACTTGCAAACGGCTTTTACTCTGAGTGGTTTTACCATCGATAAGCTCAATGCTTGGCTCAACTGAGGCCACTGCTGCATTAGGGTACTTTGGCAGCCCCCGCGAGGCATGCACCTAGGAGAGATGAACAGGCTTGCGAATGAATGGGGATTCAAATATTCCTTTCCACGGGAACTAAGCACCTCTCCAAAAGAGAAATGAAATCATTGAGACAGCCAGATTATGAAAATAAAGCAGTTTTATTATATCTGCCTGCCATGTAGATCGCAGGTCACTTGCGATTTATGGCAGATATCACAAATTGCAAGATAAACATGAAATGCCATTTATTATAACCATGTCTGCACTATTACAAGGAAGAATAGAATACAGACAATCCGCTGGATTCTTGAGGCAAAACCTTTTTCTTTTTCTGCTGGAATATCCAAACTTTTGATTCAAAATGAGATCTCATACTAATTTGATTTTGCTAATATTTCCCTACGAGTTGTGGGTGGCCATATTATTTGATGAGTCTTTGCTAAGAAAATTAATCGCATTAACATGACTCTGATACCAAGATTTCAACTCGTCAAGAAAAGAATGATTTTAAAATTCCCCTGGCACTTGTGAAGCACTTTAAGAACTCTGTTTCCATATAATGAGTTGATATGCACTGGGGTAGAAGGATTGATTTTTAAACCAATTATGTTTTTCAGTATGGCCTGCACACAGGGTACAGGCTTTCACAAAGTCAATGGAAGGGGAGCTAGGGAAACACATGCATCAAATGCCAAGCCATTGACACATGAAGGCCTGGCAGAATTAGAACAGTTCATCATGAAAGAATGGAAACTTGACAAGGATGATTCCAGGAAAGACACTTCAATGAGGGCGATTTAAATAGCAAAGAATTAAGAGAAACCCTGGAGACAGAGCCTCTTTATAAACTTGCTGTGAAAATCAAGCACAAAGGCTCTCAAATAGTTTTGTCTGGACAATTATGCCCTCAAATCTTATTAATACTGAGTAATGATTATAAGAATTAGCATACACTTGCCATCATTACCTAGGTATTCTAAAATATTTGAAATTTGATTTTCATTCTTTTAGTTTCCTTTTTCACAAATATGTTCCAGTGTAACTTCTTTGGGACCTTATATTTCTTGGGGGTGGGGGGGAAGCCTATTCTTTTAAAAACATTTTGGTTGTCAATTGGCTGCAGGATTTACAGAGCAAATCAGTTTTCTATTCATAAAGTGCATAATCTCCACAATGTACTATCCTTTGTCTCACTTGATGCATCTTCTGTTTTTATTCCTCCTCCTTTCCTAACTCTTTGGGCCTTTGTCATTGGGTGAATGCTACCTTTTGATCTCAAATGGTTGATTATTTGAAGGAGTGCCTACTTTCCTAGTGTTATCGTTCCCCTTACAGAACTGCTGAAAATGGAGCCATTTCGCTTCCAGAGCTGGAGTGGCCAAGGGCCAGAGTCTCAGGGGTTCCACCTGTCTCTATCCAATCAGTAAACCTCTTCTTTATGAATTTGAATTTTATTCAACATCCTCCCCCCAAACCCTCCACTCTCTTCAGACAGGAGCTTCTAATGTGATTCCCTTCAGAGCAGTGAATAGTGGTAGCCAAACCCCATCTAGTTCTCCGGTCTCGGGGTCACAGAGACGTACGTTCATGGGGTCCATTAGTCTACTGAACTAATTGCTCCCTGTGCCCTCATCACGCTTCTTTCCTCTGGACAAGGAGAGACCACTCATTGCATCTGAGATGACTGCTCACACGTTTTAAGAGTCCAGTTGTTACTCATCAAAGTAGGATGTAGAACATTTTCTCTGTGCACTTCGTTGGGCCAATTGACCTTGAGGTCCCCCAAGACCCTATGGTCCTCAGGCTTTCCCCTTCAAGGTGTTTGATGAGGGCTAAAAAGTGCCCATAGCTTTGTCCCTTGCATGCTCTACAATGAGGAGGAGCCACTTTCAATGTCTCATCTAGGTCTCTCTCTCTGTGCATCTCTTGGTCTGTTCCATTCTGCCTTTCCCCTCCCTGGTTCATCCACAGTTATCTAAATATTCATCCATCTGATTTGTAGTCAACTCCTCTGAATTACAGCAGCAGTTCCAACCTTTATTTCTAATCCAAACACACACGAGGCATGATGTCCTTAGTCAGCATATTCTCCCACAAGCAGTTCCTGCTGCTAGCTGACTCCTTGCCCCCCAGTTCCAGAAAGTCAATCAGAATGCAAGTGTGAAATTATTAGCAAGGTCTTGAACCTATGAGATTTCTTTAAATTTTTAATTGTAAAAATATGTTCTTCGTCATTATAATAGAAAACCACCCATTGCCCTACTGGAAGGGAGTCCTCTTTAAACTTGCATAGTAAGAGTACACAGACTTCTTTTAAGCTACTCTGTCATTTCTTAATTCTCTTCTCGCTTTGAGTGAATGGCATTCTATGGCATGGGAAACCGCATGTGCAATATAGACACAGCTTGTGTGTCCGTGGGCCCGGATGCTCACACACAGAGACTACCTTTCAGTGAAAGTTTAAGAGGATGAGGTGGGAGCGGTCTGGAAATACCTTCTTAAAAGAAGGCTCGTTTCTACCTATCTTTAACAGCCCGCGGAAGAGGCAGGAATCCAGAAGGGGAAACTCCTGTGTGCTGCCATCTGACAAATAGAACAATGACCATCAAAGCCATCATTTGGCAACAGGAAACAAATCTGGTGAATTCTCACGGAGCTGACGGGTGACAAGGAGAGACACTCATGTTTTCAGGAGTATGTTCAGGTACATGACTATAGTTTTCTCCCAAACGTTTCTTGAGAGCTGGGGTGGGGGGGGGCGTCCCAGCATCTCTTTCTCTCCCAGAGTTCCCAGTTGGTTTACATTAGTCACCAGCCAGTGCTTTAACAAGACTGGGCACAACAGCTAAACATTCAGGAAGGAAACTTCATATTTCCCACACAGCCTTCCTCATCTTAAATAGATTTATGATTTTCATTTCTATTATGCAGGAGTTAGCATTTTTAACAATGAGGGGGCTGAACATTCTTAATTGGTTTTGCTTGCCTCGAGAGCTCCAAAAACATGTTGTGCTATGTTGTCATTTACATTTCACATTAAATGCACTATATGTTTAAAATGAGCAACTATTTGTTTTAATTTGATCCATCTGTTAACTGAAATACTAAAAAGGCAGCTAAATCACTATATTAAATTCAACGATTTGTAAACAATTTATATGTTCATTTGTTCTGGGTTAAAAATGCCCCAAAGCAGAAGTTTTACAAAGCCACAAAGTAAATTGCATTGTATTAATCTGATGGATGCGGGCCACAATGTCCTCCTTTTCACTCCATTAATTTATTTCCTAACTTGAGTTAATTAGCGGGGTTCTTATTTGTTAAAGCTCTTTGAAATTCATTGAGGGAGGAGGCCATTTGCAAAAACAGCTTTGAAAACCAACCGCAGAGGAAACAGGCGAAACACAAATGGCAAATTCCCCTGAGGCCTTGACCTACCGTTGTGCACCTGATTGCCATTCAACACTCAATAGCCGGGAACACAGTGGCTGCTTCACAAGTTGTTGCTCACAGAAATATGGAGAGCGCTAGAATGAGAGTCAGGGACCCAGCAGAACACGCTCATTACTGGCTGAGATGGTCTCAATGGTCTTTGCCATCTTGAAAGAAAAGTCTGGGGCATTCTGATTTTATGTCACAAAATAGGGACTGGGGTTACTGTGGAGTGATCCTCCTCATGGGGAGAAGAGACATCTACTCAGGGAAAACAAACATCCAACGCCCACAAGAAAAACCTGCAGTCCGGTCCAACAGAACAGAGATAAATCAATGACTTTTGATTTCTTCTCTTCAAAGGATGCCTCAAAGCTTCGATTCGATTGGGAGGTAGTTGGAGAGACCACTGTACCTAATCCCCATTCTGTAAAATCGGTATCTTCACAAAAACCATTCAATCGACAGAGGGAAAAAGCCCATTTACAATATGCATTACTATTCACAGTTCAGCTATACCTACCTTGGGGAAAGAAGAGCTACTAGTCTTTAAACCATCCATAGATGTACCTTACTATTTATTCACAGTTCAGCTATACCTTCCTCGGGGAAAGACAAGGCTTTCTACTCCCGTAAAGAATATCAGAAACTCACAGGGGCGGTTCTGCCCCATCCTATAGGGTCACCATGAGTCTTCATCGGCTACATGTCAGTGAGTTTGTGAGAGCATTTAAACCAACTGTTCTCAACCTGTGGGTCATGACCTGATTCATAACAGCAGCAAACTGAGTTATGAACTAGCAACGAAAATCATTTTATAGTTGGGGGTCACCACACATGAGGAACTGTATTAAAGAGTCACGGCATTAGGAAGGTTGAGAACCACTGCTTTAAACAGATATTCAAGCTTTATACAAAAGTGGTATCTCCACTCACTGCTATTTGGGCAGTGGGTGAGAAAGAATTGACCTGTTATGAATTTCCTTCTACGAATTCCAGAAAGGCTAGCCCTCAGAGGCACCAACCTTTCCAGTCAAATCTAATTAGCACCTTCCTGGTGCTAATTTCATTAGGCTTTCACCACATGCCTGTGAAAGCCCTGGCCAGAATTCATTTCCCTACCCTGGGAAGCAGGGCTAGATTTCCAGGTTGACCATGTCAGTAGTCACTTGTGGGAACTTGAACTAGCTTTTCTCAAAGCCTCCAGTTCCTCCTCCATAAAATGGTCATGCAAATGACCAATCACAGCCACTGACCCAGATTGTGCCACCAAATGTCGGCACAATTCTCATTTTGCAAAGACACAGAGAAGTGAAATCAGCTAATCACAGACACATAGGAAGCCAATGGTCAGGGCTGGAACAAGAACTGAGTTCTTCCCAACCCTATTCAAGCATCTCCATTTTTTCTCTAATGTCTAACTCCTGGGCCTGGAACCTGTTTCTCAGGTTGCCCCACACCAAAAACAAACAGCACCCTGATTTATTCTTTCCCTTGGGAGAGCCAAAAACATTTGTTTTACCAACTCCCCTTTGACTCACACAGCCACATCATTATCTTTTTTTCTTGTTTCTGGAAATACAGATATGTTTTAAAACTCCGTGCTCAGACTTTGTATCTGTTGTCGCTACATCTCCCAGAAGGCAGTGAGGAGGTCCCTCCTTGTGAAGATTTCTGAGAGTACAAACCGTGGGCTCTCTTTCTGACACAAAGAAGGGCCTTCAAGTACTTGCATCGCACAAACGTTTGGAAACCCCCCAACATGAAGTGGGTATTTTGGACCATCATTTAAGGCCTGGCATCCCTGTAGCCAGATTTCCCAAATCAGCCTAGCAGGCTGCCTGGCCTGCCATGTTTTTCTGCTGAGCCAAGGACCAGATAGACCACAGTGGGAGCCGGAGCACTACCCTGGGGAGAGCACTCTGAGAAGTTCAGCTCCCTAAGGCTGGTCTAGGAGATCACTCTAGGAATATCAAATAAGCCTGAAGAGTGTGTGTCCCTGGCAGAGAGGGAGAGAATAAACTTCAATTGCCCAGAAAAGATTCTTCAGGGCAGGAGAGCGTGGAAAAGAATATTTCCTTTCACACCCCGACAGAGATGGCTGTCCTAGTCCAAGGACTTTCACCTCAGCAGGATTACTTAATTTGACCTCTTATTTCCTGATCAGCTCTATCTCATTCAAACTGTATTAGCCTGGATTAACCCTATCTTATCCAAGACGTACTACGACTGGCCCACGATCAGAGGGTACTATGATATAACCAGCCCTCCTGCCTACTCTGATTTTTCATCATAACCCACCACACATCCTCACACCCCGAGAAAGAATCAGCTGAAGACTCAGACCCGGAGCCCCTCATGTGCTTTGACTCTTCAACCTAAGCAAGCCGAGGAACGACCTAACCGAACAGGTGTTGAGGGTCAAGCCAGAGGGATTGGGAGACGCCCTCCAGGTGCCTCGAACTCACTCAGGAAGATGATGGTCTGCCTCCGGGCGGTCTTGCTCTCCTCGCTCTCGGACTTCCTCAGCGCGGGCTGCCCCTTCCTGGCCTGCGTGCCCTGCTTGCTCCTCGTGAGCACCTGCATCATGTTCCAGCACATGAAGGCCACGGAGACCAGGACCACAAGGTAGATGACGAAGGCACTGAAGATGCTGGACTGGTACACCGTCCAGCGGCTCGACAGGTTGGTACAGATGGACATGTTGGACGTCTCCGGCTGCCGGTGGTGACGCGTGAGGGACCGGTTGCAAGCGAGCCCCTGGTGACTGGGCACGTTCACAAGAGGGTATTCGGTGCCCATGGCAAAAAGCAAAGGCAAGGCCACCAAGGTGGAGGTGACCCAGACGAAGCCAATGAGCAGCTTCACCTGGCAAGGCCCTGACACAGCCTTATACCTGAACGGGTGGCAGATAGCAACATAGCGCTCGAAGCTCAGCGTCAGGATGTGCAGCAGCGTGGCGTAGCTGCAGGCCTCAAAGAGGAAGGTGTGCAGCTTGCAGGCCAGGGCATTGCTGGGCGTGGTCAGCGGGTTCCAGATGATGCTGTAGAACTCCATGGGCATGCCAATGAGGAAGACCAAGATGTCCGAGCAAGCCAGGCTCACCATGTGGTCCGTGACCTCCTTCTGCAAGTAGCCTTTTTTCTGCAGCACCTGAGTGACCCGGATGGTGACGCTGTTCCCCAGGATGCCCACCACGAAGATCACCAGGTACACCAGGATGAGGGTGATCTTGATCCAGGTAGCCACCTCAAACTCGGAGACGTGGGTGTGATCGATGACATGGGAGCAGTCACTCCAGGGCCTACGGGGTGACGCCATGAGGCGGGAGCCCCGGAGACTTTCTCAGCGGCCGGTCGGGAGTTCTGGGCTGCCACTCACCAATGTGGACGGAGGAGGCGTCTCACTGGATTTCACCTGCCAAGGGGAACTTCGAATTTCAAGGGCTTTCATGAGAACTTCCTGGAACAGGTCAAGCTGGTGCACCCTCCCAGGGGTCCAGGAGAGGGGGTGGTTCTGATCTCCCAGGCAGGCTGAGAGGGAGACCCGCAGGCACTGGCCTCGCCGCCGCCGGCATTTGTAGCCCCCGCCCACCCTCTAGGAACACCCTCTCCGCCCCGTGCTGCGGGGGGCGGCACCCTGGGGCGGCCGTGGCTAATGATTAACCGCTGGCAAGACGCTGCGAGCGAGTGCGCCGCCCAACCAGCCCCGGCGCCCGGCGCCGGCGGGGGCGGGGGTGAGTCAGCACCTTGGCATCTCACTGAAACCAGATCTTAACTGGGTTCACCTGATCACCTGGAGAAAGCCACCTGGTCGCATCGCACAGGCGGATCCGCAGCCCTGGCAGCTGGAGCCGGCGGCCGGGCTTGGACTCCCGGGCTGAGGCTAGAGAAAGACAAACGGCCCCTCTCGGTACCACCGGTCGCCCTAGGCCTCTGCCCACCCCCTGGGCTCCTGCCCCTGAGATACCAGGGTTGTTCCCCCGGCGCTGCGCTGCTTGCAGTTAACCACCAGCGCGTAGGAAGTCTGCGCCAAACGGTCCTACACCCCCTTGGAGTTGATTCCACTCCAGGCGACCCTGCAGGACAATAAAGAAGTGCCTCCCAGTGGTTTCGGGACTATAAATCTTTACAGCAACAGACTGCCACATCGTTCTCCCCCAGAGCAGCCGGTAGGTTTGAACCGCCGTCCTTCTGAATGCTTGACCACTGCGCCACCAGGGCTCTTTCAGCGGGCTCATAGGATTCGCTTAGAAGCCTTGCCCAGACCTCCACGTGTCTACGCTCCTCCGAGCTCCCAGGAGAGCAGCCTGGAGCGCCTCCTTTCGGTTTCAGTTTTGGCTCAGGGCCACTCTCCCTGATTGCTTCAGGATGCGCTGACTTGGGACCGCGTCTTGTTTTATGAGCCCTGTTACCTCGTATGGCAGAACGCACAGCCCACCCAGGGGGGATGAGGACAGAGAAGAGGGTCCCCCACGGGACCTGGACATCAATGGCACGAGATGCGCAAAGGGCCAACGAATCCGGTTTTCGGTTTTTGGCATCTCCCGCTTTTTCAGAGAGATGAAACACTCCCATGCCCTCCCATTTCCAATTTAGAGGGACTAGGGGAGGGAGGACTGCCCTGTCATTCCGTAATGCTGAGCAGCTTGCTGGTCTCTGAGCCACAAGATGCCTAGAACCACCCCCCAAACCCACCCCCCACATTTGTGACAACTCCAAGTGCCTCCAGATATTGTAAGAGGTCTTGCAAGTTAAAAGAAAATAAAATGAAATTTTTTTTTTAAAAAGTTGTCTTGCATGATAAGAAAACTCGTTTAGGATAAAAGCAAAGTTGCCTCAGAACGAGGACCAGTGGTTTGAAGGAGTAGCAGAGATCCCTCATACAACCACCAGCTTGTATTCAGTGCGTTTCTGTGTACCAAGGCATCTCTGGGGGGAGAAAAACTGATAAGCACTCCTTTGCACCATCCCCCACCCCTCAGGGGTGCCTGGAAGCGTCTAGAGATCTGCTTCCCAAACTCAACCATCGAAAATGCTAAGGACACAACTCTACTCTGGCATGCACACGGTTGCCATGAATCAGGACCACTGGCTTGGTGTGTTTGGCTTATTTACCATGCATGTGCCAGGCCCTGGTGCGCTCAAAACATCTCTATCCAATAAGCCCCCTATAATATGATCACTTTAAAAAAATTAAGGACCTGGAGTGCCTAGAGTATAGATTCCCAAACATTTTTGGCCTACTGCCCCTGCCCTATTCAGAAAGACAAACTTCACTAGCGCCCCACTGGTAATTAAAAACTTTCAGATTGCAGCCCATAATGCAGGGTAATATTATTTCAGTGCCCCTAGGGGGCAGTATTTCCAACTTTGAGAAACATCAGTCTCCTGGATGATTTTCCTCCAAGGATACAGGAGTAAGTAAAAGGTTTGGCACTCAACCCAGGTCTATCCCAGCCTTAAGTCCATCCACTTAGCCATGTCAGAATTCTGGGAGCACAGTAGATGTTTGGGAAATATCCTAAATGATTGTACGTACATAGAAATATGGAGGCTGGTCTCTGGGAGGAGATGAGCCAGTCAGGGTGCGATGTAACAACAATGAGAAATACAACTTTGCTCTAGTTCCTAAATGTTTCCTCCCCGCTCCCACTACCATAACTCGAATTCGACCTTGCAAGTCTGGCTAGACCAGAGGAGGTACACTGGTACAGATAGGAACTGAAAATACAGGGAATCCAGGGTGGATGAGCCCTATAGGACCAGTGGTGTGAGTGGCGAAACAGGGAGGGTAAAGGGAGAATGGGTAGGAAAGAGGGAACCGATTACAAGGAACTATATGTGACCTCCTCCCTGGGGGACAGACAACCAAAAAGTGGGTGAAGGGAGACGTCGGACAGGGCAAGGTATGACAAAATGCCAATTTATAAACTATCAAGGGCTCATGAGGGAGCGGGGAGCGGGGAGGGAGGGGAAAATGAGGACCTAATGTCGGGGTTTAAGTGGAGAGAAAATGTTTTGAGAATGATGTACAAATGCGCTTTACACAATTGATGTGTGTATGGATTGCGATAACAGTTGTATAAGCCCCTAAAAAATTGTTTTAAAAATATATGCAGGCTGTATTTTCTGAACCCAGTCCTAGATGCCTGATCTGACAATCTGAAGGAGCATTGGATTTGATATCATCTGAGGAATATTTTATTTGATACCATTCAAAGTATGTGAGATGAAGTCTCGCTATCCTTGCCTTTAAAGGAGTCTGGCCGGACTTCATCCAGGATAGATTTGTTGGCTCTTTTGACAGTCCGTGGTACTTTTAATCTTCTTCGCCAGGACCAGATTCAAATGCACGGATTCTTCTTCAACCTTCCTTGTTCTCGATCTTCAGACATTTTATCAGGCAGGACCAGTCTCTGGGAAAGAACATCATGCTTGCTAAAGCAGAAGGGCAGCAAAAAGATGCAGACCTTCGAGGAGATGGATGGCCACAGTGGCTGCAACATATAACCATGTTGGGAGGATGGCACAGGACCCGGGTTGTCTCATTCTGTCTCATACAGAGGGTTGCTATGAGCTGACCTGACTCAGTGGTACCTCTGAGGTGGGGCTGGGATGTGGTAAGGATAAACCATATGGCTCCTGCCTCATTACAGTTAGCTCTGTACGTGGTTCTTTCAGTTACTTTCTGAATTCCCAGAGCTAAGGACTAAATGCTCTCCCTCTCCAGTATGTCTCCACAACCCCCTAAAATAGTCTGCTTGCTCGAGGGTGACCCCTCCTCTTGCGTGCTATTTCACCTACCTACTACTAGTGGAATGGGCCACTCCTAATTCATGTCCTTAACGGTGATGCACTGTGCTGGGAGAAAGACTCAAAGAAGCATTACCTCTGTCCCCTAAAACTCAACTGGATCCATGTGGAATCAGAGGGCTTTCATGACTGCACAGCAGAATCCTGATTTGCTCCTCCAAAAGATCCTGGTTCATTGTGATCCCTGAGAAGTTGAAACCAGAAAGTCTAGTCCTTCCAACACACACAGACACACATACCCTACTCCTGCCCCCAATGGCAGAGTGGTTTATGTAATAGGCTGCTAACCAGAAGGTCAACAGTTTGAATCCACTAGTCACCCCTCAGAAGAAAGATGAGGCTCTGCTTCATGCCACAGAATCCCTATGAGTTAGAATGGACTCAGTGGCTGTGAAGGACTTCGTTTGGGGTTTTGTTTTGTTTTGTTTTACTTCGGCCCACCTGCTTTCCCCTCGAAAATGTAAAGCTAGGTTCCTCACAACCATTCCTCATCCTAGCTATGGGCCCCTCTGCACGATACCAGTCTCCGAGCCACTGCTGTGTGTAAGCACGGTCACACAATTCAACTCTGTCAATCCTTCGTCCCATAAGGTGCCTATTCTTCCCTCCACTGTGCACATGAGAAATTTAAAGGATGAGAGGTTTAAGTGACCTGCCCAAAACGTCAGAGGCAGGGTACAAAGCCAGGCCCATCTAGTGACGCAGCTCTTTCCACTGTGATGCCATCTCCCGAAGCTGAACAAGACCTGGGGGGCAGGGGTTGGGGTGGGGCAGAGGCACAGGGAGGGGGGAAAGAGCAGCATGTGGAGGGAATAGACATTTTCAGTACCACCCCCGTGTTTCTCATCTCCCCGGCTGGAGCACGCCCGCCCGCTGTCCCGCAATATACTTGATAATCCCAGTTTGTTATACTCAGGTAAGATTCCCGTCATTGGGCAATTCCTTCCATCAAGATTTTTCCTTTCCCAAAGTGTGAACACATGCATGGGCAAATGGTGCGAATCGAGCTAATGGAAATCCTTTTTTGTTTTTTTCTAATCGTTTTATTAGGGGCTCCTACAACTCTTATCACAATCCATACACACATCCATTGTGTAAAGCGCATTTGTACATTCATTGCCCTCATCGTTCTCAAAACATTTGCTCTCCACTTAAGCCCCCGGCATTAGGTCCTCATTGTTCCCCTCCCTCCCCGCTCCCCCCTCCCCCATGAGCCCTTGATAATTTATAAATTATTATTTTGTCATATCTTAATCCTCTCCTTACAGCGGAGCTGGAAACACGGCTTTGGAGCAAAGGTCCAGGAGAAGTCGACTTTCATTTCCCCTTTGCTTTTCCTAAGACCGGCAAAACGGGTCTCCGTGCCCTCCTTTGTTGATTGCAGAGTGGACAGCTCCCGGCCCAAGGGCGTGGTCTCCGCTTCTGATTAGCATATTGGGGGCGGGGGGGTAGAATAAGAAATGATAGGAAAGCCCAGGGCCCTTTTAATTTCAGTTCTACTCAGGATTTACTCTCTGGCCTTTACAGATGTGCACTCACCATCTATACAATCTAGATAACCTTTTGAGGTCATACAGGCCGTTTAAATCAGTGGGCTTTACACTTGTCTTAGCGTGAAATCTTATTTTACAATGAAACCGGACGCTAGCACGCCGAGTAAAATCAGGCGTATGCTGCACGTGTGTGCATGCTCATGCATTTTCTCCAGCACTCTGTCACACATACGCAGCCTTTCTGTAAGGTTGCATTGATTCTGTGTACTCACATTGATAGCATTTACTCTTTTAAAGTCCGCCTGCAATTTATACCCTAACAAGTAAAAAATACCTTGTTTATCGAGGTCCGGGGTAACACCACAGTGACTACACAGTAAGCTATAAAGCACACGTTAGTAATTTTTCAAAATTATAAACCGTGTAGGTAACACTCTTTATTTATAAGGCAATATAACACAAATTAAGTAGAAAGCTGAGACAAACACGTGGGCCCTCTCAAGAGCGCGGGACCTCTCTGCACACGATGTTGAATACAGCAGCAGCAGCAGCAAAAGACTGCTCCTGGAGGAAGCAGTGGAAGCAGGCCTCAGAGAAGAAGTCATGATCCTACATCTTTATTCAGGAGCCTGGTAGGGTAGTGGATTATGCATTGAGCTACTAACCACAAGGTCAGAGGTTCAAACCTACCAGCTGCTCCGAGGGAGAAGAGTGAGGCTGTCTACTCCCAAAAAGATTTAAAGTCCCAGAAGCCAACAGGGACAGTTCTACTCTGCCCTAGAGCATGGCTCGGAGTCTCAAGGGACACAATGGGGGTGAGTTTGAATTTTGAAATGTTTATTTCAACAAAAAAGAGAGAAGCAAAACATAAGTTACCAAAAGAAGAACACACTAAAGAAAGATAATAAGTAATTATAGAAGAACCAGATAGTAGAACCAACAAATTGAAAAACTGTTTGTTTTAAGAACTTCTGCTTTGGTAGAATTTCAAATCAGTAAGGAAAGAGGAGTTGCTCAATCAATGATATCAAGATAATAGGTTATCCGTCTCAAAAGAGAAAACGAGAAAGAATCAGTTGCATATTTACATGATGCTGTTGTTTGTTTTTTTGAAGAAAAACATAGCACATTTACAAACTTATGTAGAGGGGGTTGGGGTGGGGAGGGCAGGGCAAGGGAGGAAGGAGCCCGGTGGTGCTGGTGCTGGTGGTGGTGGTGGTGGTGGTGGTGGTGCTGGTGGTGGTGCTGGTGGTGGTGCTGGTGCTGGTGCTGGTGCTGGTGCTGGTGCTGGTGGTGCTGGTGGGGGTGGTGGTAGTGACTTGCTGGGCTGCTAACTGCAAGGTCATAAGTTTGAACCCACTACCCACTCTGTGGGAGAAAGATGAGGATTTCCACGCCCAGGAAAGAGTTACAGTCTTAGAAACACAAAGGGGAAGTCCTGCTATGAATGAGAATCAGCTCGATGGCAGCAGATTTGGTTTTGTTTCGGGGAGAGGGAAGCAGTTGGCCAAAAAGAAAAAAGAAAAAGGAGTATGTGCATAAAAATACAGGTATGTTTATACTTTATAATAATATAAATTCCACATGGATCTAAGACTACAATCTCTGATTTTAATCACTGAGGAAACCATGAAATGGTAGAATGAAACATTAGCAATTAAACAAAATAACTAGGATTTTCAATCTTACGACACAAATCCTAAAAGCTTTAGAAGAACAAGTTGATAATGTGACCTCCAAACCCAGCTCCCTGCCCTCGAGTGAATGCTGACTCACAGGGGCCCCTGGTGGGTTCCCCAGACTGAAACTACTCACAGGAGGAGAAAGCCCCGTCTTCCTTCCGAAGAACTGCTAGTGGTTTTGAACTGTCAACCATGTGGATGGCTAGCCACCCAATACACAAAAATGTTACCTCAGAAAAGTAAACTAAGTTCTGCAAAGCAAAAAAATTCACTGGCTCACAGTGACGAACACCAAACAAGGTAAATCTATGCAATCATATTACACAGCAATAATTAATTTTCTTAACAAACTCATTAAAGTGGCTAAAAACATCATTTCTTCTCAAACTGCCTCTATAGGTTCAGTGTAATCCCCCAATTTTTCTGTAAAAACTCGACAAGCTGATTATGAAATTTAGAGAAAAACAAGAGTGAACCAGACGCTCCTGGGAGGTAGGAGACTTCCACCAGGTGTCCACCTTTGTCGGAAAGCTGGACAGAGGAAGGGCAATGGGGCAGGAGCAGAGAAGTAAATGCATGTGTGCGGGTTTGAAGGCAGAGAGGGCTCTGGGGGCCGGTGCACGAAAGACTCTTTCCCACTGGTGGCTGGCTAAGGGCCTCGCTGGGGCCGGAGGGTGTAAAGCACCTGAGTCCAGTCCATGCCGGCTTCCAGGTGCTGGCACGCTGCCATGGCTAACTTCAAGCACCGACTCTTCCACGGGCTGCTCACCACACTCCAGAACTGCTCACAGGCAGCTGTGTGCAACATCGTAGCCACTCTTCAACAAATACTGCTCGCAAAAAATGCATTAAGAATAAAGGCAGACTAGCCGAAGTTTAGTATGGGCAAGCCCAAGAAATAACAGGTGCTTTCCACAAGAGGAAATCCAGATGGGTAATAAATAATGAGAAGGAGTTAGGAAAATAACCATTTTAAATGATCAGTGTTAGTCTAGGTACATTAGAGAAACAAATCCACAGAAACTCACATGTATAAGAGAGAGTTTTATATAAAGGCTAAGTGCACATCAAGGAAACGTCCCTATGGATTGCGATAAGAGTTGTATGAGCCCCCAATAAAATTATTTAAATTTTAAAAAAAGAAAACATCCCAACCCAGTACTGCTCAAGCCCACAAATCCAACATTAACCCTTATGTCCGACACCAATCCACAAAAGTCTTCCTCCATCTCACAAAGCACACACTATGATGCCGACTGCAGGAGGAAAGCCGAATTAGTGAATGTGTAAGCATCTCAGCGCTGGCAGGGGCCTCCACACAGTTGCTCCAGCACCCAGGGCTGCATCGGGGTAGGTTCATGTGGCTTCTCCTTGGGGATGTCTTGCAGGAAGTGAGCCTTGCCAGCTGAAGCAGGGAACTGGCTATGGCAGCTGCGCCCTGGTGTGACCATCACAAAGCAAGAGACCCGAGAACTAGAAAGGCAAGGCTCACCTAGCCATTTATCCCTCCGCCCTTCAATTAACACCACATGTATTTATCAACCAGGTTGGCACAATAAACTTTAACTATCTCAATCAGTGAAGTCATTACACACTTACTGGGTAGGTCCCTGAGTGGCGTAAATGGCTTCCCTGCAGCTATGAACAGACAGGTTGGTGGTGTAGGCCGACAAGTGGCGCTGGGGAAGAAGCCCTGGTCATCTGCTTCCATAAAGGACAGCCAGGGCCACCCCAGGGAGCGCAGCAGGCTTGCCATGCATTAGAAGGGACTCCATGACCATATGCTTTGTGTTTGAGGTGTGTTTTTGTTTTTTTAACACAGACCAGAATCCCTGGGTGGAACAAACAGTTCACGCGCTCAGCAGCTAACCTAAATGGTGGGGGTTCAAGTCCCCCCAAAGGAACCTCAGAAGAAAAGTCTGGCAATCTACTTCTGAAAACTCAGCCACACTAGATCCCTCTGGACACGCCCCCAGGGTCGCTGCGCGTGGGAGTTGATTTGATTAAGTGGTTACACACTTACCAGACTGGCTAACAACGAAAGGCAACCAATACCAGCGGTCTGTGACACTGGGGCGTGCTGGTTAACGTACTCAGTGTAAGCGGGAGAGTAAACTGAAGCAGTTTGGTAGCATCGATTAAAATCCACCAAATACACTCTCTGTGACTTAGCAATTCTTCTCCTAGGTGTCTACCCAACAACTTACGTCACCAGGAAAGATGCATAAGCATGTTCATAGCCGCAGTGGCAGCAATTTGGAAGAGAGCCGAATGTCCCTCTCCAATAGAACAAACACACAGAGGAGAGCGTATTCCTAAGAAGCCAGGACGGTGTAGTGAACAACCAGGCTGCTGCTAACTGCAAAGTCAGCGGTTCAAACTCCTCAGCAGGACCGCGGGACCCAGATGAGGCAATCTGCTTCCAGAAATGTTGACCTTGGAAACCCCAAGGGGCTCGGTGTGGTTATGAAGGGCCCGGATCGCCTGGAGAGCAACAGTTCATGACAATAGCTGATACAGCTATTCATGTCTTGGGGACTTTATGTGTGTTATTTTTTATAGCTTTTAAAAAGGGAAAACATCACCTAACCAACAAGGTCGGCTGCATCAACTACGTGCACAGCTACCCAGGGGGATGACCGCGCTGCAACCAGAACCCCCTCACGGCTAAGTCACCATCCTCACCACAGGAGTACCAGTACCCAATGGTACCCCCTGGGAGCCAGGCACCATGCTCCCACCCTTCTCAAGGGTCCTGCAAGTGGAGCATCCCTAGTCCTGTTGTAAATTGGCACGACACCCACCAAGCGTGTCCTCTCTCATCTTCCTGGGATCCCGGCCTCGGCCAGCTGCTGGTCGGCTGACACTCCTTGCCGCTCTCACTGACTGGGAGAGTTTAGAAAACTGACCCAGTGGGCCTCCGGGTCCGTTCATGTGGAACCCAGAGGCCTCCAGCCCTCTTCCCTGTTCTCCTCCACACCAGGGATGCCATCTGGCAGGCAGCCTGAGGGTCGGACTTCTCCTGGGGACAAGAACAGGATCCAGGGAGGCCCTGTGGAAAATGGCACTTCCTCATGGCCGCTTCCGGCTTCACAAATTCAGCCCACTGATGGGTTTTCCCCGGTGCTGCCTCATCTATTAGGTGTGCTTAGCAGAAAGGGACTTTGGTTCTTTGGGGGGAGTCACAGAGTAGGACTGCCTTAGAGGTTCCAAGAGTGTAAATCGTTCTGAGAACAGCCAGCCTCATCTTTCTCCTGCTCTCTTTTAAATATATATATTTTATGTGTTACGTTCCCTTTCTGTCCCCAACTAGACCAGACAATAGGGTGTGTGTGTGTGTGTGTGTGTGTGTCCTATTGGGCCAGTTAGTGCACAACAGATGCACAAACACTGTTTTCCTTCCTTTGCCTGAAATATTTTGAGGGCACTGAAACGGATGGCCTGGCATGTAGAGAAGTCCTCCTGGTGCCTGTCTTAGCAGCCCCAGCCCTTGGCAGGGGGCAGTCCGGAGAAGCACAGCGGCCACACAGAGGCAGCCAGGGGGAGAACGCAGAGAATGCTGCCTGCCCCCTGCTCTCCCAGGGGCTGGGAAGTCCCTGCCATGTGGGCTGCTCAGGCATCCCTCCTCAGAGCAAAAGGAAAGAGCAATGCCTGCTCCTCAGCTCTCCGTAAAGCAGGTGGTCTGACTCCAGGTGATTGCACGCGTGTGGGAGGAGATCTGTGCTCCGTCCGGTTGTCACGGCCAATTATTCCGCAGCGCATCACCAGGTAGCGGAGATACTTGCACAGCACGATTAACATCATTGAGATCACTACATTGCACACCTGAAAAATGTTAAGTTGGCAAATACACACAGAGATATTTTTATTTCGTTCGGAGATCTTTTTAAAAAGAAAGTGGATTGCCTGGCCTTTCTTCTGAGGTGTCGCCAACTTCCAACCTTTCGGTTCGTCAGATGCTCTGGCTTCCTAACCTTTAGGAAAAACAAATGCCCGGGCCTCCGTCTCTCATTTTAAAACACAAAAAGCAGTCCTCTCTTTTCCCAGGACTATCCTTTTCTGGGCCACTGGTGAAGAAACCCTGTGTGTCCTCCAGGCGTGGTGATGATCACGGACACAGCGATTGTCAGCCTTGTTGGAAATGCTAGTGGTATCTTCATATAAGACAATCTATGATCCGTTTGCTATCCAAACTTAGGTGGATCAACTCAGGACTGGCCCTCTACCCCTCAGCAGGCGTGAAGAAGAACACTGTGGCATGGGAGGTCGGAGCGAAGACTGGAAAGCCAGACACCCTGGGTGAGCACACGGGCCCTTGCACGTACACAGCTTCTTTCCACGTCAGTGTGTTCATCTGCACAATGCCAATGACAACAGCACTTCCCTCCGGGGTAGGTGGTGTCGATGAAATGACTTGCTATAAATAGTTCCTGGCACACGGTCCAGATGTAGAGCATTGGCTCAAAAAAGGAGAGGGAAGTTAACAAAATATATAATGGTACGCAGAAAGGCAAGTAAAGATGATAGAAATATATTGTGTCTCAGCGATCACAATAAATAATTGTTCAATGAAGAAAAAGTATTGGCACTTTTCAAAGGGGCTATACAGTGAACCCTCATTTATCGCGGTTAATCGGTTCTAGACCCTACCATGATAAATGAAATTCCGCGAAGTAGGATTCCTTATATCCAAAAGTTTTACCTTTTCCTGGATGGTGAGCATCTTCCTCTGGCGCTTATTTTTATTGTCAGAAGGCTTAGAAGAAGCAGCTCGTTTAGGAGCCA
>NW_022103912.1:8818678-8843318 GCF_000313985.2 Echinops telfairi | reverse complement strand
CAGAAGCGTGTACAGTATGAGCCAATCAGTGGCAGTAATGACAGAACATGCTCTGTTACGCAAAAACCGCTATAGCGTGAAGCCGCGGAAGTCGAAGCGCGAAGTGGCGAGGGTTCACTGTATAGCACATTGAGTAGAAGCATAGCTCCTGGGATCGACTAATAGGTGACCTTGGCTCCCTTTCTTAATTTCTTTGTGTCTCACATCCCTCAAGCTTTTGTATAAACTAAAGGAATATGTTAGGCTGGGTTCTCAATAGAAACAAAACCATTGAATATAGATAAAATTCTATCTATATTTCTAGGGGCCCTGGTGGTGTAGTGGTTACGCATTGGGCTACTAACTGCAAGATCAGCAGTTCGAAACCACCAGCTGCTCTGAAGGAGAAACATGGGCTTTCAACTCCTATAAAGAGTTATAGTCTCTGAAACTCACAGGGGCAGTTCTACCTTGTCCTAAAGGATCACTGTGATGTATGGATTGTTATAAGAGCTGTAAGAGCCCCCAATAAAATGATTTATTAAAAATGTTTTAAAAGAATGAAAAAACGTTGATTCTGATGGATGGTTGTTCAACTCTTATATGATCAAACTGTTGAACTGTATGATTTTTTGATTATATACCAATAAAACTGTTTTTTTTTTAATAAATCAAATAAAGGGTCACTATGAATCAGTATCGACTCAATGGAAATAAGTTTAGCTTTGGTATCTCTATTTCTATTTCTCTCTGTCTCTCTATGTATGAAGAGAGAACTTTATAGCAAGAAAATGGCTGACACCATTGTGGAAGTGGGCAACTCCAGTCCAGCGCAAGTCTGCGGGTCAGATGTTCAGCTGAAGGCTTCCCCTGACTTGTGTGGCTGTGGGGCTCATGAACCAGGCAGGAGGAAGGCAAAGCGGAAAGACCACTGCAGGTGGCTGCAGAGTCCAAGGGCCCTAAAGCTGGTCAGCCGGCAGGCTGATGATGACTCCTAGACTCTGTGGGCAGTATGTCGGGCCATTGGCTCAAATCCACAGAACCATTTTTCAATGCACCAGAATCCTAAATGATACCAAGAAACAAACAAGCTCTATACAGAGTACACGTAGGTAGGAAAACAGGCCACACCCTCGAGGGAACTTCATCCGGGCTGTGACCTGATTAAGGGGGTTGGAGTCTACCCCACTCTTCCCACAATTACTTGGCTGCTGACAGCAGAACCATCATGGAGTTGATTAAGTATGTATGTTATGTTATTTGTGTTATATTATGTTACATTGTTATGTTGCTATGTTACGCTACGTTACGTTACGATACGTTATGTCACGTCACGTCACATCACCACTTGGGAGATCACTAAGAATCCTGGCCCAGCCAAGTTGACACAAAACCTAACCAGCACAAGGATCAAATGATCAAATGCTTAGAGCACTTACAGCAATGCTAAGCACCAGGTACGTGCTGGACGAGGGTTAGTCATGACTAAAGTCACGTCTGTGTGTGGTGGTGGTTCAGTGGGACAATTCTCACCTTTCCTACAAGGCTTGCTTCTTAGCCAGTGCACCTCCTGCATGGCCACCACCCACCTGTCAGTGCAGAATGGCATGTTGCTGTGATGCCGAACGAGTGTCCAGACTAAGACAGCTGAGCAAGAAAGTTCTGGTGATTGACTTCCAAAAACCAGTCAGTAGAAACCCTGTGGGACACAGCGGTCTGATCTGCTACTGATCCTGAGCCTGGTGCGGGACCGGGCAGCACTGTGTTCCACTGTGCCTGGGATCGCCCGGAGTTGGGGCCACTTGCACAGCAGTGACAACACTATCAACAATGTCATGTCCACATTGCCTTAGCTGCTATTCATACTGCTGCACCCGAGGCTCTGCAAGAAACTGACGCCCATTCTTAACACTCCAGGCATCATTACAACACGAGCTAGGATTACTTAAATGCTAAATACACCTTACTGAATTCCACTCAAATCAAATCAACATGCCCGTGCACATACCCTTTGTGGAAAGCTCTATGGGGATTACAAATCCGTCAGACAGTCACCGTCTCTGAGAGGATTTATCTGAAAGTCAAGGCAGAAACACATAAAGTGTTAGCTATTTTAAGGCAGCAATTACCAAAATAACGGCAGCCGTGCTAAGTGCTGCAGACACTTACAGGTACTGCAGTTGTGACAGGAATGGCCAGGTGACAAACCTGTGAACACGGGATGCACGTGTGTCACACAGGGAATGGCTGTGTTAACCAGGTTTCGCGTTGCCGCGAGCTTCCAGTTTTCAAATACACCGCAAGGCACAGAGCATCGTCTCAACCACAGGGGATCTCCACTCTCCAAAGGTATATCCGCTGAAACATGTAAACTTCAAATTGTTTGCTTAGCTGTGGCAATGATGTGGCCAAAAGGCGGGCTAAAGCGCACAGCTTGTGGCCAACGATGCTTACTCTATGTGTAAATTCAGATAGACCTTGTAAGTGGGGTGGGCAGCAGGGCCTTAATCACATCAGCAGTGCACGCATGCTGGTGGTTAAGCATCCTGTTTGAAAGATTCAGAATAAGCATCTCTCTCCAGCTCTGCCTCCCTTTCAATGCAGGTCTCATTATAAAAGCCACTTCCAAGTGAAACCCACTGCAATCAGGTCACTTCTGACTGATGGAAGCCCGCGTCAACCCTACGGACAGAGAAGAATTGCCCTTGTGGGTTTGTGAGGCTGTAAATCCTTTCCGGTGCAGAAAGCTTCATCTTTGTCCTGCAGAGTGGCTGGTGGGTTTAAACTGCACCCCTTAGATTCACAGAAACAAGACGCCCCAAACCAAAAGAAAAACAAGAAAACAATTTACTGAGCTGAAGTCAACTCCTCCAAGCCACATTGAGTTCTTTTTTAAAAATGCAGAGAGAGACCTAATCCTACAAATGTTTATACTTCGTACTGGCCACCCCATGCTTCCAGCTGTTAGACCCTCAGGGGCTTCACCATTAAAACTTGCAGCTTATTGGAATCTACTGGTTAGGTTCAAAAGTACAGAGAGGGCGAGGAAAGCTTTGGCACACAGGACACATTTCAATCCCGTACACTGAGCCAACTTATCCTCTGGTTAATAGCAACTGTCTGCGCTCAGTTTACATTGTGGATGAGTGTGCTTTTGTGAGCCACACCAGGCACTGTTCTGGTATGAGATGTGTGTTCTGGGTTCCAAGTTTAAATATTGCCCACGTTAAGTTGGAAGCAAAGGGGATTGTGTGTTATTTACAAGGTCTTCTCCTTGTTCCAGCAACGATCAGGTTTGGCAAATAACAAACTCATGCATGCTTCCTTTTGGCCACTGCCAAGAGACCGTCCACAAAGGTTTCGCTGTTGGGAAGAAAGAAGTCAATGAAGAACGGAGGATGGAATGGGGACATTAATTCAAAACACAAGCGGCAGCTCCTTTCTACCTCTGCCTCATGGAGAAAAAAAATAGCCAATTAGCTCCTCCACTTGAACCTTTTAGAGGAGCCCTGGTGGCACAGTAGGTTACTCATTGGGCTGCTAACCACAAGGTCAGCAGTTCAAAAGCACCAGCTGCTCTGTAGGAGAAAGATGAAGCTTTCTAATTCCCATAAAGATTTACACTCTTGGAAAACCACAGGAGCAGCTCCACTCTAGGGTTCCTACAAGTTGAAATTGACTTAATGGCCATGAGTTTGGTTGTTGAGTTAACCCTTCACACAGGGCAGATAGAGACCCCTCAGAGAAAAACCAGGGCTTTGTAAGCAAGCCATCACAGTGGGCTCCAGGCCAATGCTTTGAAAGAAGCAACTACAGGTGTGGAATCCACAGCCATGCAAATATAATTCAGTCTGGCTCAAGCATGCTTAGACAGAGGGACTTAGCCAGGACCAACATTGTAGGATTGAACTTGCCTTTGATCATCTGGCCTGAAGTCCATGTAGATGTGCTCTGGCCATTTTGACACTCAGTCATGTTGGGAGACTGTCCTGTCCCAGGCCACCTAATTATCACCAATGTAGAGAACTCTAGGAAATGTGTTAGATTGGGGATCAACAAACTTTAGAGACTGGAGAGCCAATTCTGTCCCTCACAACGATTAAAAAATTATTTGAGAGCCATACATTAATTTTTACAAGCAATGAAATGATCATGATCTGAATAATATCCTTCCAAAAATTTCAGGTTTACTTCAGGGTCACATGTACAAACCAAAAGAGCCACATATGGCTCGAGAGCCACAGTTTGCAGACCCCTGCCCTAGACCTTGTAGGTCTGTCTGGCCGGATTTGCTCTCATGGCCCACCAGGCGAGGCTGGCACTGAGGATCACCTACTGAGGATCAAAGCAATGTAAAAACCTTGATAATTTGCAATTCATTTTTTAAGAGGGATGAATAGGACATTTGCGACTGCCTGTCAGTCTTACAGGCATGTATGTGAATCACTCCAGAAACAGAAGCCAGAATAAAGCAAACTCTTCATTGTGACATCCAAGGCCCATCACAACCCGGCCTCGTCCAACATCCCTTCCTTTAAACTTGCACGTGGCAAATTGCACACATATTTTCCAAAGATGGCCTGTCCAGGGTGTGTGTGTGGGTGGATACATGGATGGAAGGATCGATGGCATGATGGTTAGGTTTTGTGTGCCCTTCCTGCACCTATAAGATGGTCTGGGTGGAGTTCACATTCTCACTCAAGACACAGCTTCATGCCATCTCCTTGTAGGGAGTGACTCGGTGCCCCTTTTTTTCCGCTTGCTTAAATCCTGTGAGTGGTTTCTGAGGTCAGTGGTCATCTGGTTTGCCAACCCTTAGAGCCGTTGGGACGCCCAGCCATGTTCCTGAAGATCTTGGGTCCACAAGACGCTGAACTCACCATCTTATGATCTCTCAGCCTCCTGCTTCATCTGATGGCAGCTCTGTGAGTCTGGAGGAGGCTCCAGCGAGCATCTGACCATGGACTTGAATGGGATTGGGCTGGGATGCTTGATCGATATGAATTTCTTCCTTTGTGTAAAGTTGTTTCTTAGGCATATATGAATTATCTGCTTGCTACTCTAGACAACCCAGCCTAACACAGATCAATAAATAGGTAAGTAGGTAGATAAGTAGCTCTCCCACATATTCTTGTTAGAATGTGACCAACCCTGCTGAGAGATGTGGTCTAGGCTTCCTGTCCTTGAACTTGAGACGGCACTTCGTTATTTGGACCAATAGTGTATGCCATAAGCAATGACACGTGACTTTCAAGAGCATGAGCACAAGAAGATACAGCCTTTTCCTGGCTCTCTGGTGGTAGGACATGGATGGTGAGAACACTAGGATGGCATGTGAACAAGTCCGGCTGCTCTGAGACACCATGCTAGAGAGACATGTGGCGTAGGCGTGGGAAGCGTCTTGCCCACGGGCTGTCTATTATTATTGTTGATGTCACATGCCACTAAGTCCATTCTGGCCCACAGAGGCCCTATGCACGAAAGAACAAAGCATTGCCCGGTGCTGTGCCACCCTCACAGTGGTGCCTCTGTGGGACTCCACTTTTGTGCCCACTTTGTCAATCCATCTACCTGGGTATTTTAGCATGTCACCTTGGCACCCATATAGGTGTGGCTGCATTCAGGTCCTTGAACAGGCATGGCAATGTTTTGAAGCAGGAAAAAAATGTATTTTAAAAATGAATACTTCAGGGTCTTCCACTGGTCTTAGGAAGTGCTCGGCTGGATCATATACAGAGAAGCGACTATTTTCTCCCCTTGTCCTGTCCCTTTCACTAATGCCTTCTGAACATTCAGCAGTACCCTAACTGCCCCCATGTCTCAGGTACACGTGATGTGACAGAAGGGAAGAGACCAGGCATTTGTCCTGTTTTTAATCCCTGTTCAGCCCACTCTGTGACTTCTTACTTGTTCTCTGGATGAACAGAGTGGATAAACTGAGGTATTGCATTTCATAAATGAATGCTTCTAAGAGTAAAATATTATGTTATTTTGATGTTGATGTTAGCTGTACTTGAATCAGTTCCTGATCTGTGGTGTCATGCACAATGGAGGAAAACACTCCCTCACCCCACACTCCTCCCATGCTTGTCTATGACTTGGAGTGATAGGATTTTCGTGGGTTCAGTTCAAAAGTAGATTGATTGCCAGGCCTTTCTTCCTCTGTCTTAGTTTGGCATGCCTAGTGACCCCCATTCAGTACCAGCACAGGATATAAGCTCGACAGATAGACAGGTGGTAGCTGCAAATGAGGGGCATCAACTGGGAAATGAACCGAGGTCTCTCACATGGAAGGTGAGAACTCGACCACTGAACTACCACTGTCCCTAGCCCCACCTTGTGGTTGTGATCTTAAAAAGGTAAGCCCACGTAATGGAACATAAGATGCTTCATGCAAAACACCAAGCCCAGTGTCTGAGGCATATGGAATTTTACTTCCCTTTTTCTCCTCTGCTCTCCTCAGTCCTCTCTCAGTTCTGAGTCAGGAAACATCTGCAATTCCACACCCCTTGAAAAATAAATAAAAACATGCCCAAAAGTTTCTGTAGGCCCTTACTCAGGGCACACGGTGCTTTTGGAAGTCATGTGGGAGCTGGGGGAAGTCGCCTGGGGTCACCATTCACACTCTTCGCTCCCCTGCCTTTGTTTATCTTCTGGTCATAATTGTTAATAAGGAAGCTGCAGAGCATTCATTTGCTTACATTGCTGCTAATGATAGACATAAACAGCTCCTCTTTGGTCAGCAGAATTGCAGGACACCAGCGGGCATGTCTGCCATGCTTGGGATTCACAGACACCCCCTAAAGTCTGTGGGGGGAGAAAATTCTCTCTTGTCAGCAAATTCTGCCTTGTCCCATTTTTCAGGGTGGCCTGCCTGCTCATCCATCCTGAACCCCTGCTGAGTTTTCCTTCCCTGGCAGCTGAAAGGAAGACAGTCCTGACAACTCAATCTAACAATCACCCTTGAAGACAAGGGCTTGGCATTGAGACCATGTGACCTTGTGGAAAGAATAGGTTATTGACATTCAAAGGCCTCGGGCGTAGGAAACAACTTTCATGGCCAGACTCTTACTACATATTGTCTTTAATACTCTCAGCCACCAGAAAAGATTATACCCATTTTACAGAGTCGAGGCTCCGTGATGTTCAATGTTTGCCAAAGTTAACCCCACTGATCAAGGATGTGACTTGGAGCTGTTCCTAAATTCATCTTGGGGTGAGGCCTTGAGTATAATGATACTTTGGAGGTCAAGGGTCAACTAAGTGACTATGAGAAAGCATGCAATAGCTCAAGGAGAAGACCTCTGAAGAAAAGTAGAGGCCTGAGGTCTAGCCATGGGGAAGGATGAATCAAGGGAAAAGGGTCCAGAAAGCAGAGAAGAATCACAAGAGAGATTAGAAAGGCAGGGAAGGTCGGCCAACCTAACCAAGGACAGGAAGGAACAAACATCAATAGCCAGGATGAGGAAGGAAATGGGGGAAATGAAAAAGGACTCTAATGAAATTAAGAGGTTAATTACACAGTGTTACGAAGGCCTGTACTCCAGTGAATTTAACTCCTTGGAAGACATGGACAGATACCTGGAAAAACAATCCCTCCCTAGATTATCCCAGATGGACATCAAGAGCTTCAACAGATCCATAACAATAGAAGAAATATATAAAGTTATCAAGGGACTACCAACTGAAAAATCCCCTGGGCCAGATGCTTCACAGGCGAATTTTATCAAGCATTCAGGGAAGAACTGACACCAATCCTACACAAACTCTTCCGGAGTGTAGAGAGGGATGGCAAACTCCCAAACTCTTTCTATGAAACTAGTATAACACTGATACCTCAAGAGGGCAAGGATCCCATACGAATTGATAACTACAGATCATCTCTCCAATGAGCAATGGTGCAAAAAATCCTTAGCAAACTATTGGCCAATAGAACATAAAAATATATAAATTCATCATGGTCAAGTGAGATTCATTCGAGGGATGCAGGGATCATTCAATATCCAAAAGTCCATCCACATTATTTGCCACATTGACAAGAAAAGGATAAAAATCACACGATAATATTGATAGATGCAGAAAAAGCATCTGACAACATCCAACACCCATTCCGGTTTAAGACACTCAAGAAGATGGAAGGATGGGGATGGAAGAAAAATTCCTCAATATAATACAAGCCATATATGAAAAACCAACAGCCAAGGTAGCAGTGAATGGAGAAAAGATGAAAGCATTCCCACTGAACAGGATGCCCCTTATCCCCTCTCTTATTCAACATCCTACTGGAAGTCCTAGCTAACAATATAAAGCAAAGGAAAGACATTTAAGGAATTCATCTGGGGAAAGAAGAGACGAAGCTATCATTATTTGCAGTTGATATGATTTCATATATTGAAAACCCCAAAGCTTCGCAAGAGGAGTGCTGGAAGTGATAGAAAAATATGGCAGAGTGGCAGGATACAAGCTCAACAAAGAGCAGTGTATTGGATTGCTATATACACCAAACAAGATCATGGAAGAGGAGCTCAAAACGGTAGTACCCTTCACAATAGCCAAGCACAAATAGAAATAGCTAGGAATATACCTAACCAAAACTAAAGATTTTGTATGAAGAGAACTACAGAACACTATTTCAAGAAACCAAGAGGGACCTCCACAAATGGAAGAATATCCCATGCTTGTGGATCGGAAGACTCAATATCGTAAAGATGTCAATCCTACCCGAGGCACTATATAAATTTAACTTTATCCCGATACAAATACCAACAGCTTTTTCCAAGGAATTGGAAAAACTAACTTCATATGGAGAGGGGAAAATCCTAGAATTAGCAGAGAACTCCTCAAGAAGAAGGACCAAGTCGGAGGGTTTGCTTTACCTGACTTGAGCAACTATTATACAGCCAAGGTGGCCAAAACAGCATGGTATTGGCATAATGACTGAGATAGTTTATTGTGCCAGCCTGGCTGATAAACGCAGGTGGGGTTGACCGAGGGGCGGAGAGATGGATGGCTTGGTGAGCCTTGCCTTTCTTGTCTCTTGCTCTGTGATCATGCCCTTGCTTGTTCTGTGCCTCAATTTAAAGGCTACACTGCCTGTGGGACGCCTAGCCTGTGGACTGTGTTGCTGTAAGTTGAGGTCCCTTTAAGACTTCTCTGGAGCTGGGGACTGGCGATTGGTGACCTGCCTTGTGATTGGCTGGTGTGCTGACATAGCCTAGCTCTCTCTACAAATAGAGGAAGATCTGGCATCAGATAGAGACTTGAAGGACTGCTAGTCTCTCAACTTTCTCTCATGGACGTGAGTTGCACTAAGCCATTTATAGTACTTTCTAATTTAACTGTTTATTTCTTGTATTGTATATTTATCTGTATATGATTTAACAGTTCATTTCTTGTTATATATCTAATTTTCTTTATAAATAAATATATTATATTATTAGGAATTTGGTTTTATCTCTCTAGATAACCCTGTCTAACACAATGACAGATACCCAGACCAATGGAAAAGAACAGAAATCCAGAAATAAAACCTCAACATACAGACAACTAATCTTTGATAAGGGCAACCAAAAATATCAAATGGGAATTGGATGCCCTCTTCAACAAATGGTGTTGGAAAAAGTAGATGTCTACCTGCATAAAAATGAAGAAAGACCCTCGCCTCACTCTATACAAAAGAATAAAGTTGAGGTGGATCACAGACCTCGAGGTAAAATCGCAAACTATTAGGGCCATCAATAAGGGAATTGGGACAAACCTAAGAACTCTGGCGCAGGGAATACACAGGCTAGCGGAAATAGGGAAGGACACAAAAACAGAGGACGCACAAATTGACAAGTGGGATATGAAGTTAACACACCTGTGTACATCAAAAGACTTTGCCGAGAGAATAATAAGAGAGCCCACAGACTGGGAAAGCATCTTCAGCAATGACACAGCAGACAAAGGCCTTATTAATACAATATACAATACTCTGCTAGCCTGCAATATGAAAAAAAAAAAAAGAGCCCACTGTGGAAGTGGACGAAGGACTTGAACAGAAGTTTCACAAGGGTGTAATTTCAAGTGGCCAATAAACACATGAGAAAATGTTCCTGATCATTAGCCATAAGAGAAATATAAATTAAAACAACTATGAAATATCACCTAACACCCAATTAGCCCAATTCAAAAAATCAGAAAGCAACAAGTGCTGGAGAGGGTATGGTGAGATAGGAACTCTCACACACTGCTGAGGGTCTAGTAGATACGTGCAGCCACTATGGAAATCGATCTGGCAATATCTAAAAAAATGGAAATTGAGCTACCATATGATCCAGCAATCCCCCAAAGCCCATCTGTAGATAATTGGATATCCCCCCCACAGAAGTGGTATAAGGAAGGGATGATTCAATTAAGGTGTAGTATAGCATCGACAAATCACACATCATTCCTCTAGCCCTGAATACTTCCTACACCCCACTACTTACCATGAAGTTCTAACTTACAAATCTGTCTAGACCAGAGAACACATAGTACTAAAGATAAGAGCTTTCGACCCAGGGAGTTCAGAAAAGATGAACCCCTCAGGAACAGTAGTTGGAGTAGCGATATCATGAGGGTAGGGGGGTGGCCAGGGAGGGGGAAGGGTGAAAAAAGGGAAACCCATCAGGAGATGAATATATAGGACCCCACCACCACCATCATGTGAAGGGGACGCATAACGGAAATGTGGGGTAAGGGAGACAAAGGACAGTGTAAAATATGAATAGCAATATATAATTGATCAAGGATATAGGAGGGTGGGCAGGAGGGAGTGGGGAAAAGAGGAGCTTGTATCTAGGGCTCAAGCAGAAAATGTCTTGGAAATGATGATGGCAACATATGTACACATATGCTTGATAAAACTGATGTATGGAGTGTTGTAAGAGCTGTAAGAGCCCCCAATAAAATGATCTAAGAAAGAAAGAAAGAGAGAGAAAGAAAGAAAGAGAGAAAGAAAGAGGGAAAGAAAGAGAGAGAAAGAAAGAAAGAAAAGGCAGGAAAGGACAATTAAGATTTTTGGTTACTCAAATGCTGGGGGGATAATAGCAATTAGTGCACCACCCATCATGGAGTCTCTGGTAAGTGCTGATTTCATCAACTTTCATGTTCAGCTGCCTCCACTCGGCCCTACAGAGCCGAGCCTTTCTCTCCTTAGAAAAGATACACACCAGCCCCCAAATGCCCCATGTTCTTGTGTGTCTCAGAGACCCGTGATAAATCTTAGTGTTTCCTCTATACTTTTAAAATCACGAGAATGTGATTTTGGTTTTTTTTATTCAAAGCAGAACTCTTGGCTGGAAGTAATTCATGTTAAATCATGACCACACCAGAGAAAATGGTATTAACAAGGAGCAGATGTTTTGATGAGTGTCAAAAGTAATGTTCTAATTGCCAGTTGATGACAAAGGCTGGCGACAGAGCATTTTGAATGACATCATTTAAGAGAAGTCTGAGATAGGAACCGGGAATCCAGGACAGATGATCCCTTCGGGACCAGTGGTGAGAGTAGGGATACTGGAGGGTGGAGGGAAGGTGGGGTAGAAAGGGGGAATTGATTACAAGGATCAACATATAACCTCCTCCCTGGGGGATGGACAGCAAAAAAGTAGGTGAAGAGAGGGAGACGTCGGACAGTGTAAGACATGACAAAATAATAATAATTTATAAAGTATCAAGGGTTCATGAGGGAGGGAGGGAGGAGCAGGGAGGGAGGGGGGAAAATAAGGAGCTGATACCAAGGGCTTAAGTAGAAAGCAAATGTTTTGAGAATGATGAGGGAAACAAATGTACAAATGTGCTTGACATCCAATGGATGGATGGATGGATGGATTGTGATAAGAGTTGTATGAGCCTCCAATAAAATGATTTTAAAAAATAAATTTAAATAAATAAATCAAGAGAAGTCTGATCGATAGGATAAAGCATAGGCAATAGCCAAGTTTATTGCATTCCGGGCAATAAAGGACTTCATGCTTCCTCTCAGCTTTCTTCCTCAATGGGTAAACATCAGGGTTAAATTACAAGTCACTGCTCTTTAAACTGTCAAAAAATAGTCAACAAACAATTCAGATTCATCTTGGGCTGCTAACCATAAGGTCAGCAGTTTGAAACCAGCCATTCCATGGAGCAGCGATGAGGCTTTCTGCTCCCATACAGACTCATTCTACTCGGTTTGATGGGGTCTCTGTGAGTCAGAATCAACGTGATGGCCGTAAGTTTGTTTGGTTTTTGTTGTTGTCGTTGTTGCTTTAATACAATCTTAACTGAATAAACTACATGGTAGTTCCAGATATCTGGAAGTTTGTCTGAGGTCACTGGGATTCATTGTGCTTATGAGCTACCACTAGCCCTCAGCAATTGACGAGAGCATGCAAAACAAACGGAAGGCAGTGAATCTGCTGTGTGTGTGTGTGTGTGTGTGTGTGCGCACACATGTGTGTGTGTGCATGTGCAAGTGTGGGCTTGGGTCTACAGCATGCATTTGGAGGACGGGAAGATCTATTGCATAGCATTAGCTGCATCACTGTTCACAATGATTAACGGCTCCGTGCCCTATATTAAAACGGATAATCTGGCTTAATGTCTTCCTGATTGACAGCTTTTCCCTTCCTGACTCTTCAGCTAAGAGGACTTGACAATTGGAGACCCACCTACAGTGTTCCTTTTCCACCTTTGTTGTCAGTCTGACCTTCAACCGCGAATTCTCAAACCTTGTGTCTTGAGTTCTGTCTCGTAACCTTCTCAGGACTCTCCTGACTGAACCTAGGACTCTGTCCTTGTCAGACTCCAGGAACCAGCAGGAGTGGTTTCAGAGGGCACAGGTACCCACAGGGCCCTGTAGCCCCCCCAAAAAGAGGAAGAAAAATGCCAGATTGATCAGATGAGGCATTAGTAGAAAACTTAGGTAGAGTTCAGTGCTAGCGATATCAAGAAGACAGTGAAGCACCGAGAGTCACCTCTGCACTATAAGGAGGACCGAGTGCTTACATACTGTGTCTAGAGCAGTGGTTCTCAACCTGTGGGTCGTGACCCTTTGGGGAATTGAACGACGCTTTCACCAGGGTCAGCGATGCATAACAGTAGCAACATTACAGTTATGAAGTAGCAACGAAAATAGTGTTATGGCCATGGTCAGGGGTCACCACAACATGAGGAAGCATATGGAAGGGTTGCGGCATTAGGAAGGTTGAGAACCACTGGTCTAGGGGAAGCTGAGGCAGTCGGCTCCTGGAGGATTTACAACCTTGGAAACCCTACAGGGTTCCACTTTATCGGTTCAGGGTCGGTGTGAAGCAGAAGCAATTCTGGGTTTATGGTGTATTTGTTGTTTTTTGCTTTGTTTTTTTGTAACCTGTAGAGGGAACAATGTGCTCACCTGCTGGAGAGTCTGAAAAATGATTACTGGGTTTACATTTGTTCTGGACCGTGGTGACACAATGGGTCAAGTACTTGGCTGCTTAATGAAAAGTTGGCATGTAAACGCCCAGGAGGCTCTGGGATATCTGCCACAGGTTACAATCTAGAAAACACTCTGAGGTTGGCATCGTCTCATAGCGTAATGGGTTGGGTTTGGATTTTCATTCCAGTCAATGGGTGCAATTGACATTACTACGAAGTTGGGTGTTTGGTGTGCTTTTACCTGGCCCCGCTCACTGCTCAGTCAGATAGTCTCGTTCTTCCACTGAATCTCTGACAGGGACGAGCCATTGTGTTCCATTCAGTCTTGTTTGGGGAGGACTCTCTCTCCTTGTGCCCTACTCACCAACCCCCACCTGGAATCCACTTTATGCACAAGACTGATGACGGACTTCGTGGGCATTCAGTGCCTGCTTGGATTGGTACACTGCTTTCCGTGGTACTCAGAGGCAGAATTCCTCCTGCCTGTTGGAATGCCCGGCATTTTTCCAGCACACCTATTCCTCAGCTCCACGGTCCTTACTGCATGAGCTGCAAAACTCAATGCCCATCGTCTATGTTTTGCCTGCAGGTCTTTATTGATTGACAGCCCTATGCCCCCTCGTGTGGCTGAGGCTATCTTCCTAGCCCCTGTGCATCATCATGACTAGTTGAAGTCCATGTCTGCCATTTCCTGGCTACAAGGAGCCAATCACATAACTAGCCCATAACTGATCGTAGGAGAAGACAATCCATTGGCAGAGATGATCCCATAAGTAAGAAAGTTGTTGATTATGTTAGATCTGCTTGCTTTTTGTGGTTTCCAGTTCTTGTTTTCAACATTCAAAGAAATGGTTGATATACCAAATCAAACCCACTGCCGTTCAGTCAATTCTGAGCATAGCAGCATTGGGTTTCTGAGGCTGGGCATCTTTGAGAGAGCAGCTAATTGCCTCGTCTTGCTGCCAAAGAGCAACTGATGGGTTGGAACCACTGACCTTGCAGTTCGTAGTCCAACACTGATCCAACAGCATCACCAGGGGTCCCTGTAAATTGTCAAATTCCTATTAGAGAAAGTAATAATTATTACTAATATTCATTTAGATCTGGTTGCATTGCTTTGGGTAAATACACTTTGCAAGTCTTACAATGGAAAAAAGAAGCACAGTGGAATCTGGCATTGATACTATGATTTCTCCTGAAAATATTAATGATTCTTTCTAAGTTGCTTTCATTTAATTAATTCAACAGACATTTACCACATGGCTGCTCTAATGCAGATGCAGTATAGGCACTGAACTTGTTACCGGGACAGCAAAGGAGCAAAACAAATCAGTTGAACATGAAGATTAACTCTCTGTAATCAAGCAATTTATAGCCTTCTATTATGTATTACTGGGATGTTTCAGTTTTCATTTAGCATCAAAATTAAGTTTTCAAATAATAATAACACTTGTCGCTTTATCAGTCAGGATAGGCAAGGGTATGCTGCAGTAATCAATGCTCCCGATATTTCAGTGACTTATAACAGCAAAGGTTTGCTTTTCATTCTGTCAAGTACACATGGGACTGCTAGTTGCAAAATAGGGAGTTCAAACCCACCGGTCTCTCCTCAGGACAAAAATGAGACTCTCTACTCCCTTAAAGATCTACAGCCTTGAAACCCCTAGGTGTAGGCACTGTGAATCAGAAACAACCCAAGCGCAGCAGATTTCGGGCTGTGGGTCAGCTGAGAGTGCATCCTGCCCTCCTTACTTCTGCACCAGGGACGCCAGATCAGCCTCAATATGCAGCCTTGCCACTCTCACAAACGGGGAAAGGAGAATGGCAACGCCTACCCTGCCTCTTAATAACGCCTGCCCTGAAAGAGCACGTGTCCCTAGGCTAACATTCCACAGAGTAGAGTTCATCCCATTACGACTTTCTAATTAAACATCTTTTCACCTCTTCAAAAAACATACTGTGAACCTATTACTCCCTCCTTTTCACAGTTCCTAGCAACTGTTAGTTTATTTCCTGTCTCTGTGGATTTTCCGATACTGGACATGTCATACACATAGAATTACAGGTTTCCTTGACTTAAGGGTGGCATTCCATTCTAAGTAGATTCGGAAATAAGTCCGATACCTCTCTCTGGTTCTTTAGAAAATGATCGGTATCTTTATAAATCCAATCTTGAGTTGTCTGAGTAACACCAGCCAATTACACACTGCAAAACTGTGTGTCATGTAGTCCATCCTCCTAATGCAGAAATGGGGGCTGACAGTAACAGCCACGGTAGCGGGGAAGTGATCGCTCACGACACTTTTGATTTGCATTTCCCTACTGACAGACGATGCTGAGCATCCTTTCATGTGCTTCTTTGTAAAATAATGCTCAGTTTACTGTCCAACCTGTGTCCTGGTTAAGGATACAGGAGATCTGACGAGGCATTTCCTCCTAGCTAGAGAAAGAAGAATCTTTGTGCCCAGAACACAGGCTCAAATCCTCGTTCGCGACTATAAAAGATAGTCCAGATCCTTTCATGACATCTGGCTTACTTCTAAACCTTCCAACCCTACTTCTCCCCAGGAACTCTCCACTCCAACAAAGCTGATCTATTTACTAACTCTGGCACATGTCACTCATGCATCTTTCTTTAGATCAGTAGCAGATGAAAATCTCACTTCATAAACTGGAGGGTGTCGAAGATGTTACATCTTCTCATTTTCTATCGAGCCACAATTTCTATCCCTAATAATTTCCAGCAAGACTGGTGAGAAAAATCTGTCTTTCTGAGGGCTCTTGTTAACACTGGGCAGATATCACAGTTTCAGGGGGCTTGCAGACTGTCAAAACCCTTGATCAAACAAGCTGAGGGAACAGCTGGATCAAAATGGACATTGAGATAGCTACTGCCACGTGTGTGTGTGTGTGTGTGTGTGTGTGTGTGTGTGTGTTTGTGTGTGTGAGAGAGAGAGAGACAGACAGACAGACAGACAGACTTGTGTGAAAGTTTACAGATCAAATTGGTTTTCCATTCAATAATTCACAAGCATTTTGTCTCATGACATTGATTGCAATCTCCATTCTATGTTAGCACTCTTTCCACTTCCTCCCGGAGTTTCACGTCTCCAATCATTCTTCTTTCCTGGTCCTTATAGACCTTGTTCTCATGGCCCCACTGATGACTCTTCCAAGCCAGGCCTTAGACACTGGAGTTGTTAATGGTCCCCATTCAGGTCTCGTGCAGCACAGGTGAGAAACGAACACCGGGACTGGATGAACATGAAAGAGGAAAGGTTTACTTTGGTCAATAGAGCAGAGAGCAAATGGAATTAGAGTCGCCAAGGCAAGCTTCTGAAAGAAGAGCGTTTACCGTTTTATACCTATACATCAGAAAATCAATTGAGGTGGGTATGAATATGTAATAGATTTCCCAGGAATAGTCATGAATATGCATTAGTCTAGGAATATGATTCTTGACATAAGTGGCTCATCAGACCACTAGCTTTAAAATGTATTCTGAGTTGGTCTTTCTAGTGACTTCCGGCTCCTGGGCCAAAGTACTTCCTTTCAGAAGTGACCTGAAGGTTGTGACTGTCCTTGGGACACTTTCTCTGGAGGAAAGGGCTCGAAGGAGACAGGTTATGAAGAAGCAAAGTACAGGTTAATCACAGGCACTATATGAGCAGTCTATATCGCCACATCCTGTGACAGCATCTCACAGCCTAAGCAAGCTGCGGAAATCACAGTTACACAGGTCCCAGCAGGTTGGGGAGTGGTCTCACTAACCTCAGTTACAAACTCCATGTGTGGAAGTTCTCATTCCCTCTGACCAAGTATCCTCCCCACTCAGACTTTCTTTCACTCGCATGGAATGCATACTTTAAATGGGTGAATTCCTTGGTACATGAATTGTTTCTCAATAAAGTTGTTCCCCACCCCCCAAAACAAACAAACAAACAGAAACCTTCTTTTTCCTCCTTACCCTATCTGTTCTTGGACTAAGTTTGATTGCTTGTCCTCTTTCTGTTACTACTGGCCCTTCCCAGAGGACCCTTGGCCCTTTGTGCACATGGAATCCAACAGGTGCTCCCAAACACAGCCTTGTGTTTCTGAATGGGCTACAGATAGTGTACTTAGGGTGATTATTAGTGTCCTTGTTGTCATGGATACGCCTGCTACCAGTGTTTGAATTGTCCTTCAAGTGCACACAGAAATCCGCATCTGGGAGTGTTGAATTCCACTCGTTCTTTGGCTCTGGGGTCACTGAGAAGTGTGAGGATTGGCCCAGGAAGCTTTCCCCAGCATCACCCAGCTTCACCTGTACTGCACTCAGGACTGACGTGTAACAACTCGGCCCAGTGTGATTCTGTCCACATGCCCTGTGGGACAGCACCAAGCACTTTGCCAACATGATTACTCTCTAGGTCCAGTGCCTGGACCATCATCCTTCATAGCTTCACAAGAATGGGCAAAAAGTGATTGATGAGTGACATTTAATATTGTTATGCAGCAAGTACTGCTGTGCCACATGGTGGGGGTCCATTTTCCAAATATAGTGGACAAATCAGATAAAGGAGGAATATAAAAGAAGACCCTTTTTGATCACCACTATAAACAATTTTGATCTTACAAAAACCACTTACAAAAAAAGAGGGAGGTGGGGGGAAAGGAAGTGGTGTTAACAAACCCAGGGACAAGGGAACAACAAGTGATCCAAATCAGTGATGAGGAGGGTATAGGAGGCCTGGTAGGCGTGATCAAGGGTAACATAACCAGAAGGAATTACTGAAATGTAAATGAAGGGTGAGCATGATAGTGGGACAAGATGAAAGTCAAAGGAAATAGAAGAAATAACTAGGAGTCAAAGGGCATTCATAGAAGTCTAAATAAAAGCATGTACATATGTAAATATATTTATATATGAGGATGGGGAAATAGATCTATGTGCATATATTTATAGGTTTGGTATTAAGGTAGCAGATGGACATTGGGCCTCCACTCAAGTACTCCTTCAATGCAAGAATACTATGTTCTATTAAACTGGCATTCCATGATGCTCACCTTCCCGACACAATCGCTGGAGACAAATGGGTTCATAAGCAAAAGTGGTGAAGAAAGCTGATGGGGCCTGGCTATCAAAAGATATAGCGTCTAGGATCTTAAAGACTTGAAGGTAAACAAACGGTCATCTAGCTCAGAAGCAACAAAGCCTACATGGAAGAAGCACTCCAGCCTATGTGATCATGAGGTGTCAAAGGGATCAGGTATCAGACATCATGGAACAGAAAATCATACCATTGTGTGCTCACCTCCCCAGTACAATCGCTGAAGACAAATGGGTGCATAAGCAAAAGTGATGAAGAAAGCTGATGGAGCCCAGCTATCAAAAGATATAGCATCTGGGGTCTTAAAGGCTTGAAGGTAAACAAGTGGCCATCTAGCTCAGAAGCAACAAAGCCTGCAAGGAAGAAGCACACCAGCCTGTGTGATCATGAAGTGTGGAAGGGATCAGGTATCAGGTATCAAAGAACAAAAAATCAAATCATTGTAAATGAGGGGGAATGCATATTGGGGACCCAAGACCCATCTGAAAGCAATTGGATACCCCCTTACAGAAGGGTCGCAGGGAGGAGATGAGCCAGTCGGGGTGCAGTGTAACAATGATGAAACATGCAACTTTCCTCTAGTTCCTAAATGTTTCATGCTCTCCCCCCCCCAACACACACACACACACTATCATGATCCCAATTCTACCTTACAAATCTGACTAGACCAGAGGATGTACAGTGGTACAGATAGGAACTGGAAACACAGGGAATCCAGGATGGATAATCCCTTCAGGACCAGGGGTGAGAGTGGCAATACGGGGAGAGTAGAAGGAAGGTGGGGTGGAAAGGGGAAACCGATTACAAAGATCTACATGTGACCTCCTTCCTGGGGGACGGACAACAGAAAAGAGGGTGAAGGGAGATGTCAGACAGTGTAAGATATGACAAAATCATAATAATTTATAAATTATCAAGGTTTCATGAGGGAGAGGGGAGTGGGGAGGGAGGAGGACAAATGAGTTGCTGATACCAAGGGCTTAATTAGAAAACAAATGTTTTGAGAATGATGATGGCAACAAATAGACAAATGTGCTCGACACAATGGAAGGATAGATGGATTGTGATCAGAGTTGTACAAGCCTCAAATAAAATGATTAAATTAAAAAACTACCTTGGAAAAGCTGAAAAAGAAAACACACTGAAGAATACAAAGACGAGAAGCATGGCTTCTCAGTACATAGTCTAGAGGCAGTGAAAGATGTAATATCAGAAACCATTTACCCTAGCTGAATCAACTAGCCAACATTTTTATAAGGATATACAAGAAAGCAAACTGGAGTGAATCCAAGCCTTCTGCAGAATCCACTGATAAAGACCAGTGCATTAGAACCTGATCTTTGAGCAGTTGTTCAGGCCAGGACACAGTGAAGGCCACCCCCTTCCACCCCAGCCTCCTAGGGGCCCAGGAGCCCAAGTGACATTGAGACAAGACTGCAGAAAAAGATATGGTAGCGAGAAGCCACAGAGTGGGCTGGAGCAGCCCCCAACATTCCCTTTGAGCAACAGCTACCTTCCGTTTTTGGAAAAGTTTCAGGAAAAGTGAGGAAGTAGGGAGGAAGCTCCTGTGTTGAATACAATGATCACAAACAGAAAGGAGAGTTCCAGTCGACCAGGAACAACCAAGCCCGTGAATGAATATCACAAGGGCACCAGGAAAAAGAATGATCCGGAGGAAGTCGTGACTTGGGAAGTCAGCGGACTCTGGTTCAAATCTCTTGACTTCCAGCTCACCTACTCATTGGCAACTTTAGAAGACCATATACTTACTACTGTCATACTTTCTTTGCTGTTGGTGACACGACTTAGTCCTGCAGACAGAATTTTGCCTTTGTGAATATGCGTTATTTTTTCCTTGTAGCTAACCCTCAATGCTGTCTTAAGCCATGTTCAATTCTTTGTTTTTAGCTGCATAAGTAACATAAGTAAATATCCTATGCATAGGATCTTTACTGAAAATTTTCCCCGTGAATGTATATTTTCCTTTCCTTGATTTTCACTGCCACTGAGTCAATACTGACCTATAGAAATCCTATAGGACAGCGTAGAACTGTCCTTTTGAGTTGAAAACATTCAGACCATTGACCAGGGAGGTGAACAGTCTTGGCCTAAGACATCTGAGTTTTTGTACATTGGAAAGCGGATTTCTGAAGACGGAGTTAAGTTACATTTTAAGATATTAGCATTTGGTTCCTTTGTGACACATTACTAATTTGTTCTACTTTCTGTTATCTTCTGTTTTCCTTTGGACTGGGATTTTTTGTTTTGTTTTATGTTATTGTTGTTGAGATTGTTTTGGTAGGATTTTCTTTATTTGAAATCCAGGATAGGTAGCACAAAGACAGTGACTATTAATAGTGCCTTAGGGCTATGGTAGGGAGTTTGAGGGATAATGAGGAGCTAGTAATAATAATGGCACAAGAATTAAGAAAATGTTCTAAAATGGATTGTAGTGATGATTGCATAACTCTTTTAAAAATATTTAAATCGTTGAATTGTATGGTACCTGTGTTACCTGCCAATAAAACTGTTTTAAAAATTATCCTTGTGGGCCAGGAGCTTAAAACCACCCACAAAGCCTGGCATTTAACATCTTGAAGATCAAAGCCAAATCAAGGGTCAGCACTAAGTAAGCAAGCAAAAGGCAGGGCAAATTGGGGCAGGGAGCGAGAGTATGAGTCTGCACAGGAGCCCAGAGCCAAGACATTCTCTTTGAAGACTGCACCGGTCTCGATTCCCGTGGCTGCTGCTGGAAGCACAAGAGATGACTGCAAAACAAAACAAAACAAAACAAAACAGCCTGAAACACCCAAGGGATTCCAACTCCCGGAAGTGAGGTTTCAGTCTGACCTTTTCGTACTAATAACACATCCAATGGCTTTACATGGCACGGGAACCATCTACTCTTGGTTCTCAGCCCCAAAATCTGAGAGGTGCTTAACGATGAGGTACTGCCTCACTCTAGCATCGGTCTAAGCCAGGGTTGAGTTTCACCTGGGCAGATTCCTCATTTAATGTCCTCCTTAGTGTTGGAGTCTCTGGGTGGGACAGAGGAACTGCAAACCAAAAGATTAGAGGGTCCAGTCCATCCGGCGGTGACTTGAAAGAAAGGCCTGGCCATGCACTTGTGCAAAAACCGCCACTGAAAAGCAATTGGTGGACGTCTCGTCACACATGGGGAGTCTCTCAGCAAGTCAACTTGATGAGTCTTTTTGCTTTTGACTTTATAGTGAGAATGTTGTAGAAATGGGATGTACGGGTAGTTGTGGGATTCTGAGAGTGAGCACATGGGCGGCTGAGACCTACTCAAAACAGAGTTTTCCCGGTTAGATTGTGGACTGGCAAATTGCTCAGGCCAGGCAACAGAAAAGATCCAGAAAGAAAGTTGGGGGAAAAAAAATGAAACAGCACGCAGGACAGTTGCAGAAACGAAAGAAATGGGACAGGGCCAGTCAAGCAGGAGGACTGCTCTGGAATCCTAATGTCGAGAAACCCGGGATCAGCCAGCTGCTGGGGGGAAAACAGCAGGTCCATGATGGAGAGTAAAGGTGGTGCTCTGGGCAGACCAGGCTGATTATAACGACGGGGCCACACTGTTAACGTGGTTCCTTCACAGCCTGTCTTTATTCTTGGCCATTCCAATCCACGTGAACAGTGGCCAGTCTTCTGTAGTCTCTCGTGGTTCCTTTCCTACAGTCAACCACTGCGGTGGTTAAGGTTGCGTGTCCAGTGGACTGATCTGTGATTTTCGGTGGTTTGGAAGCTATGATGTACTCGCCCTCCAGGAGGAGATCTGATTGTATGTAATCTGATTGTATATAATCTGCCACGAGTAGCCCAGCAGTTGAAAGGGATCTTTTCTCTGGAGTGTGACCTGCTCCCAATAAATGTGTACGCTCTGGGAAAACTAGATTACTCTTCCCTGGTTCTGGGACTGCTATCTGGCTCATTATGTGACTGCTGGTTCTTTGGACTTGAGCCAGTGCCTTCCCTATTATCCGCCAATTCTGGACGTCATCAACAGCCTGCCCTTTCAGCCGCTGATGTTGAATTCATTCACCTCTGCAGCCAGCAGCCTTCAGTCCAACCCATCAACCTTAGATTTACTGTCTCTGCAGCTATTGAGTCAGGAGAAACTTCCAATCTGATCAACGAACTTGGAATTTTACCAACCTCTACACAGCCTATGTAGGGTTGGAGGAAGGCTTATTAACAACCTGAGATATGTAGATGACACAATATTGCTTGCTGAAAGTGGGGAAGACTTAAAGAACTTGCAGAGGAAGATCAAGGATTGTAACCTTCAGGATGGATGACAATTGAGTGTAAAGAAGACAAAAATCCTCACAATTATAACAGTAGGCAGCATCATGGTAAATGGAGAAAAGTTTGAAGTTGTTAAGAATTTTGTCTTGCTTGCATCCACAATCAATGCTCATGGAAGCAGCAGTCAAGAGACCAAAATTAGGTAAATTCGCTGCACGTGATCTCTTTCGAGTGTTGAAAAGCAAGGATGTTACCTGGACGACTGAGGTGTGTGTGCCTGACCCAAGCCATGGTATTCTCCATTGCTGCATAGTCATGTGAAAATTGGAGATTGAATAAGGGAAATTAAAGAAGAATCGATGTACTGTATGCTGAAAACAGCATGGGGAGAAGAAAAAAGAGAGAGAGAAACTCATACATGTATAAGAGAGAGTTTTATATATAGGGTAAGTGTACATACAGAAATCATCCCAACCCAGTCCAGTCCAAGCCCATAAGTCCAACCCTTATATCCAACACCGATCTACAAAGTCCTCCTCAAACTCACAAAACACACAGGATGATGCCGAGTGCAGGAGGATCACAGGCTAGTGGGTAGAAAGTCTTTGAATCCAGTGGCAGTGTAAGCATCTCAGCGCTGGCAGGGGTCCCCACATGGCTTTTCCAGCACCCAGGGCTGCATCAGGGTAAGTCCATGTGGCTTCTCCTCAGGGATGTCTTGCAGCAAGTGAGCCTTGCAGCCACACACTGGTCCAACCATCAGAGAACAAGAGATCAGAGAACCAGAAGGGTGAGGCTCACTGAGCCATTTATCTCTCCGCCCTTCAATTAAACTGCTCTTCAATTAATCCCACATGTGTTTATCGGCCAGGTTGGCACAATAAACCTTCATTAGCAAAAGTACTAAACACCATGAATGTTTCATTCAGAAGTGATGTGGAAAAGCCAGTTGTGCATTATGTATCTGAAATTACTTTCATTGGAATGCCTGGGGATGGAGATGTTAAGAATTCCTTTAATTAATTTGGTATAGACATTTATTGTGAGAAGCTTCTAGCATAATGCAGCAGTTCTGATAAGAGAGTGGAACCTCTGTCATTTAAGCACCCAAAACCGAGTTTTGCAGTCTGGAGAAGTCACTACCTCTCCAGTTACCTGGCAACTCACAAACAGACTTGATTGAAGATGCAAGTCAAAAGCCGGGCCCCCTGGTGGCTCCTGGGCTGCTCGCCTCAATTTTAAATGAGACTGTCCTATGAGCAAGTTGAATATGAATGGCTGTGGGCTTTGTCAGCCAGCTAAAGAAGTCAGAAATTTAAAGAAAGTAAATGAATAATTAAATAAAAATAAAGTGAAAATTTGCTTCTTGAGGTGGTCAAAACAAACAAACAAACATACTTGGATCCTGAAACTCCATTTGCTTTTAAAAGTGAATTTTCCTTACCTCTTAGCAGGGAGGATTAATCACGTTGACAACCTCAATCCAGTTTTCCCCAGCCCAGCTAGCCCTTCCCAGAGCACAGCTCACAGGCTGAGTGCCCAAACACATTGGGAGGGCAGACCCAGCAGCCACACTGAGAAAGTACAAACCAGGGTGCCACGCTCTTTTTCTCGAAATTCGCAACTTTCAAGATTTTCTGTGAAATGTGCTTTCTGTTGTTAAGGTTTATATAAAAATACCTCCAAATAGGGTATTTTAAATGAAAGGTTTGCTTAAAAGTCCTCCTTCGATTTTCACAAACTTACTGTTTTTTTCCATTTAAAAAAAAAACAAACATTTATTTCTTTATTGATTTCTTTTTTTAAATCATTTTATTAGGGGCTCCTACAACTCTTATCACAATCCATACATACATCAATTGTGTAAAGCGCATTTGTACATT
>NW_022103912.1:8813913-8816039 GCF_000313985.2 Echinops telfairi | reverse complement strand
GTTGGGATGTTTTCGTGATGCACCTTTTCTTTACATAAAACTCTCTCTTATACGTGAGTCGCCGTGGATTTGTTTCTCCAAAGTACCCAGACTATTACAGTTAGGTTGGGTTGCCCAGAGAAACAAATCCAGAGACACTCATATATGTATAAGAAGGAAGTAACTATGTATCAAGCAAACATCCCAACCAATTCAGATCAAGTCCCTAAGTCTGACACTGGTCCCTAAGTCCCTCTTCAGACTCATGCAGCCACATGCAGTGATGCAACATGCAGGAAGGTAACAGACCAGTGGGTGCAAAGTTTGGAGGATCCAATGGCATAGCGGTGGGTGCATCTCCAGGGCTCTGACAGGTCTCAGCTATGTGGCACACCAACAAGAAGGTAAAGCAGAGAGAGAAGGGAAGTTCCCAGGATCTTCCTTGTGAGAAGACCACACCCCCCAGGAGAAGGCCATCATGCTGTGAGCTGATTGACAGGCTAAACTGCACCCCTTCACTTCCACATCTTCAACTGGACAAGACATTCTTTTACAACCACACCTGGCTACATAATGGATAAGTGCTAGGCTGCTGTGGTGGTTAGATAATTTTATATCAAGTTCAAGATGTATAAAAGTGGAATTGAAACTGTCAATCAGGTCACAGTCTGATGATGTCTCCTTGGGGGTGTGAACTTCTTTTTTTTTGAAGATAATTTTATTTGGGGCTCATACAGCTCTTATCACAATCCAGACATCCATCAGTTGTGTCAAGCACATTTGTACATATGTTGCCATCATCATTTTCAAAACAATTTCTTTTTACTTAAGCCCTTGGTATCAGCTCCTCATTTTTCCCTCCACCTCCCATCCTCCCACCTCATGAACCCTTGATAATTTATAAAGTATTATTATTATGTCATTTCTTACACTGTCTGATGTCTCCCTTCACCTACTTTCCTGTTGTCTGTCCCCCAGGGAGGGGGTTGTATGTAGATCATTGTGATTGGTTCCCCCTTACTTCCCCTACCTTCCCCTTACCCTCCTGGTATGGCTACTCTCATTTTTGGTCCTGAGGGGTTTATCTGTCCTGGATTCCCTGTGTTTCCAGCTCTTATCTGTACCTGTGTACATCTTCTAGTCTAGGAGGATTTGTAAGGTAGAATTGGGGTTGTGATAGTGTGTGGAGGAAGCATTAAAGAACTAGAGGAAAGTTGTATGCTTCATAGTTGCTAACCTGCACCCTGACTGGCTTGTCTCCTCCACGTGACCCTTCTGTAAGGGTATGTCTAATTGTCTACAGATGGGCTTTGAGTCTCCACTCTTCACTCCCCCACATTCACATTGATATCATTTTTTGTTCTGGGTCTTTGATACCTGATCCCATCGGCACCTTGTGATCACAGGCTGTTGTGCTTCTTCCATGTGGGCTTTGTTGCTTCTCAGCTAGATGACTGCTTGTATATGTTCATGCCTGTATTTAGGCCTCTATAAATGCCCTTTGCCTCCTAGTTCTTTTCTCTATTACCGTTTACTTCCCTCTTGTCCCACTATCATGTTCAGCCTTCATCTGGGCTTCAGTAATTCCTCTTAGCTATATTGCCCTTGATCAAGCCCCACTAGGCCTCCTGTACCCTCCTCGCCATCGATTTTAGATCACTTGTTGTTCCCTTGTCCCTGGGTTGGTTGACACAGGTGTGTGAACTTCTTGTAAGGAGGACCCTGGGAATTTTTCTCTCTCTGCCACTTTGCTTTCCTGCCTGCTGGGACTCTGCACTGACTCTGAGAGCTGCCAAAGCCCTGCCATGTTTCCACTGACCTTTGAGCCCCACAACTCTGCACCCGCTGGTCTGTGATCTTCCTGCAGTCTGCATCATTGCATGTGGCTGTGTGAGCCTGGAGATGGACTTATGGACTACTATCAGACTTATGGACTTGAGCTGGACTGGGCTGGGCTTTCTTGATATATAATCACTTTTTGATATAAGGTTCTTTCTTATACATATATGAGTGACACTGGATTTGTTTCTCTAGTCAACCCGGCCTAACAACCCGGCTAGACCAGAGGATGTACACTGGTACAGATAGGAACTGGAAACACAGGGAATCCAGGGCAGATGATCCCTTCAGGACCAGTGGTGTGAGTG
>NW_022103912.1:8720089-8812605 GCF_000313985.2 Echinops telfairi | reverse complement strand
TCCCTTCAGGACCAGTGGTGTGAGTGGCGATACTGGGAGGGTAGAGGGAGAGTGGGTTGGAAAGAGGGAACCGATTATAAGGATCTACATGTGATCTCCTCCCTGGGGGATGGACAACAGAAAAGTGGGTGAAGGGAGAAGTTGAACAGTGCAAGATATGACAAAATAATAATTTATAAATTATGAAGGGTTTTGAGGGAAGGGGTAGCAGGGACAGAGGGGAAAATGAGGATTAAGTGGAGAGCAAGTGTTTTGAGAATGGGCAATGAATGTACAAATGCGCTTTACGCAATTGATGTGTGTATGGATTGTGATAAGAGTTGTATGAGCCCCTAATGAAATGATTAAAAAAATAAAATAAATGCTTTAAAAAAAGAAAAAAATTGTAAAATGCGAGTGATACAACAATAGGTCACAAGACAGGTGGTTTAACTGTAGTGTGCCACCCTCGATTCGTCCAACCGGTAAAGGAAGTCCATATCAAGTTGTCAAACTGATAAAGGCACTAGACTCCACGCTGATGTGTGGACTAGACCTTAAATTGTGAGGCTGGGATTGCAGAAGCCTACCATTTATAGGAAAAACCCTAAACCCATTTTGGAGTCTCCAGAAGTTCAGCCTCCATTGAATTCTTTCTGACCATTAACCAGCAGTGTGAATCGTTTTGCCTTCTGGTCGAATTGATTTGAAAGTGGATAATACCACGTTCTTCGTCAATCCGGGGAGAGGGAGTGTAGTCCTTAGGGACTTGCTTGGGTGTGACTTTGATGGAATGTGGGGTACAGGAGTGGCACAGTCATGAGTCAGACCCTGACTGTCTTGGTCGGAGGCTCCTGAACCAATGTTTGAAACGTTCCTATCTGCATGAGGGTACATGTCCCAGTCACGGTCCCTTTCCCAATTCTGTAATCCCTACTGCAACGGTGACACGTGGATCCGCTGTGAATCAGGATTTTGTGACAGTTTCCTTTGTTCTCATTTCCTTCTGAAGACTCTCTGTGGATCCTCAGGCACCATCATAGCCTCGTGCTGATGGCCTCCTTCATCTGGCTGAGGTGTCAATGCCCTACTTAAGATTTAATAAGTGTGAAGTCTCCATATGTTACATTCGAAGGTGGAGTCTCTTTCCTCCCTGAGAACAATGGGAGAAACGTAAAAATCATTCAAATCTGTCCACAAAGGGGATAAACAGAGCATTTGTGCACGTGTAGAATAGAGTCACATCTTGTGTTTGAAATAAAGTGAGAGAAATCCTCTCACCCCCTTGCTCCACTGTGTATGCCTATTGTTCTTTTCTCAACTCATCTTCCTCCGTCCCTCTCTATCAGTCGTCCAAGGCTCTTTCATTTCCCCCTCCCTCTGTCCCTGCTCTTTGTCTAGACCCCAGGCTCCTCTGGGCTCTGGGCTTTTCCTAGATGACACTTCGTGCAAGGGGGACCCAAACTCTCAGGTTAGCTTCAATGCCCAGTCCACACATTTGCTGACTGCTCAGGGACCCTGATCACTGCTCTCTAGTTTCTCTCTTCAGCCAATAAGCCAACACGACAGCAGGATACAGGCTAAAGAAGTAAATAACACAGTGACCATGTACTGAATGTTTGGTATGTGCTGGACCCAATTTTAGGCACTTTCCATGCATCATTTCCAATGCTCCCACTACTTCCTGACAAGGGCCAGGAGTGAGTGGGTGTGGGCTTAGTAATCCAGATGAATTGGGGTCTAAAACTCAGTTCCATTCAATACTTGCTATGGGGATTTGGGCAACTGAGCCTTAATTTCCATGGGGGAAAATGGATGCAATAATATCTAAGCAATAAAGATTAAAATAATAACGCTACTGCAAGTATTTGACACGGTGCCTACCATTGTACAAGCAGCAGAAACGAAAGAAGGAAACATTCTCTTCTTCTTTCCAGAGTGAGGGGCGATGAAGCGCAAGGCGATCCCTGGTGGGTAAAGGGCACGGCTGATGAGTGGGAAGAAAGTCAGGGTTCGTATTGGAAATAGCGGGTGAGGACGTAGAAAGGAAGGAGGGGACATCTCTGTTCTTTGTGGTGACCTTCTCAGGTCTGGGTCTCCATGAGACAGCTTGGCCTCTCCCCAGATCTGGGCACAAGTCTTCTCTTGGTTCTGGGAACACGAGGTGGCGACAAACTTGAAAAGCAATGCTGACCATCTTTTTTTTTTTTCCATGACTTTTTAAGGAATTGCAGGGTCCTTAAGGATTCCCCTTCTGTGGGAATGAAGACTCCCGAGAAGTGCCCTGTAGAAGGAGGCAACCCTGTGAGGAAGCTTTTGGTTGCAAGAAAGGCTATTGTATGATATGAGTGTCCCAGTAAAACGGTTTTTTAAGAAAGAAAGAGAGAGAGACCCACATAAACCGGCAAAATTTAAAATGTTCTGGTTATTCCTTTTAAAATCCATCTTTTGCACAAAAAAAAACAAACAAACACAAAAATAAAACAAAGATGCAGAAAGTCCAGGCAGACCACAAAGGAATTGGAAAACCGGGACCCCTTTTGCCTTCATACAAACCCCAGCTCATACAGCGCTCACGCGTGTCAGAGCAAAAGGAGGTCCTGGAGGGTTTTCAATGACCGATTTTCTGGAAATAGATCTCCAGGCTTCAAGTGCAAACACCTCTGGGGGGACTTGAACCAACGCTTTGGTTAACCAACGGTCCAGCATGTTAACCCTTTGCACCTGACTCCCCTTTGTCTTGAGGCAGGATGAACTCTTGTCATCAAATGTATACTCCGGAGCGATAAACCTTCCCACCCTTCGCTTCCTTGCTAAGAGAACCCTACTCCCCTTCCCTGGGAAGAAACTAATCCCTGGCCAGAGACTGATCAGGAATGAGCATGTGAGGCAATGTGGCTAGGGAGCTAGGAGAAGAAGCCTCACTGGGTGACTTCCAGTCTTTGCGGGGGCTCAAGGGAGAGGGTCCTCTGGATGGTGCTGTGTGGCAGACTCCTGAATCGCTGTGACCATTGTTTGCTGTGTGGGGACGTGTGTGAGCATGCGCTTGCAGCCTGGGGTGATGTCAGGATGCTCAGGTGGCAAAGTAACAAGACAGAGGCTCTGGTCCTGTTGAATCGGACAACCTGGAGCCTCCCTACCTTCAACCTTAGTTGTTGAAACTGTTGAGGATGATTTTTCGTTCTTTGTCGGTGGAAAAATCCTGGTACATGCTCGCTATTAGCACTTTGATCTCAGCTACTATGTTTCGGCCCTGTGCCCACACGTCTTCTCATTCCTGGTTGTGGACGAAACTTTCCATATTTGTGTTGTCTGATCTTCGATGAAGACCTGCTCTTTGACCTGCGGCCTGTCTCCGGCAGAGGAGTGCTGACACTTGTTTCCCCTGCCCCCTTGGCCAGTAACAATCCTCCCTCCCACCCCCCACCCCTACCTTTCTGGGCGACAAAGCCTTTTCCACACAAGTGTGAGCCCAGGGTTCAGGCCTCATCAAAGAAAGCTTTCTCTGGCACTTCAACTGGACCTGGCAGAGAAGAAGGACTTGTCTTTGGGGGGGGTTTAGGGGTGATCAACACAGACACCTGGAGTCTATAAACCGCTAGCCCACGCAGGCCCTCAGGGTTTCAGTGGTTACATCCCAAAGCCCACCTCCTCAAGACTCATTCCCAGCGGCCTTGGTGGTGGAAGCTGCAAAGTCTACCAACACCAAAACGAGTTCAGTAGGAGCCACGTGAGAAGCTCTCACCCAACAGAAAGTACAGTGAACCCTCGCCACTTCGCGCTTCGATTTCACTCTATCGCGGTTTTTGCGTAACAGCGCATGCTCTGTCATTACTGCCACTGATTGGCTTATACTGTACACCCTTCTGTCTGCATCGCTACGTATCGGAGCTACGTATCAGATGCATTTTTGCTTTTGTACAGTGTACTGTAATTGTTTGCGATTTTTAAGAAATTTTATCTAAGCCCTATGATGGCTCCTAAATGAGCTTCTTCTTCTAAGCCTTCTGACAATAAAAATAAGCGCCAGAGGAAGATGCTCACCATCCAGGAAAAGGTCAAACTTTTGGATATGATCAAAGATGGCAAGAAAATCGTGGAGGTTGCACGCCATTTCAACTTGAATGAGTCTTCCGTTCGCTCCATCCGTAAAGAGGAAAAAAACTTCCGTGCTACGGCTACTTTCACTTTCAACAAGGAAGCAAAGCGCATCGTGACAAGGAATCCTACTTTGCGGAATTTCATTTATCACGGTAGGGTCTAGAACCGATTAACCGCGATAAACGAGGGTTCACTGTAAATGTTAAAAACAGAACTGCCCTAGTGCCATTGTAACAGAAGTGGGTGGCGTTGAAGGGCGGGACGTTATTTCCTCATAGTTCACCAAGCGAATGTCCAAGTGTAGTGTGTGGCTCTGGGAGGTGGTTCTTCCATATCTGTTTGAGCTTCTCCTAGCTGGTAAATCTTGGGGTTTCTGGATTTCAAGGCTCACCTGCCTACATCATTCCCTTGCAGCCATGCTCCTAAAAGCAAGCTCCAAAGTCATTAGGTTAGGATCCACCCCACTACACTGCTATGACATCAACGGATTACGTTAGGTTGCCTTACATTAAATCCATAGGTGCACAGGTTAGAAAGTCATCACCTCTGGAGTGAGAGGAGAGACATAATTCAATCCAAAATAAGCCCATTACTCAGTCTCCAGGATAATTGTTCCCAGAGCAGATCTCCAGAATGAGAGAGAAGACGTGACCTCCGGCCTTTCTCGTTTTGATCCAGTGCGTGAGACCATTTCCCCCCAGCTGGCTCCTGGGCTCCCTTCCCTCCGTTTGGGCTTCACACATCTGTCCTCTTGTGGAAGGCGAGTCTAGCACCAGACCTCCGGCGCTTGGCAGGGAACCCCATGCATTTGCCTGGTTTCTGTTAATCATTTTTCCCAAGTTAAACTTTACGTCTACTATCTATTAATTATTTCTAAAATATTTTTGGCATGTAATTCACATACCACATAAGTCAATAGTTCCTTCATCGTAAAACGTGCTGTGCAATGATCACCACACTGAATTTTAGAACATTTTCTTCTTTCCTATGTTCACGGTGTTGGCTTCCCATTTCCCCTTGGACTCCCCTGCCATCCCTGTAGCTAGTTAATAATCAAGTTACTGTCTCTATAAACTTACCTATCCTGGATTTCATGTGTAGGAAAACATACAAAAAATACACACAAAAGACAGACAACCCCAACAAGAATGACAAAATACAACAGAAAACAACCTTAACTGAATAGAAAATAGAGATGATTAAAAACTGGAACAAATGTAAAATGGCTCACAGGGTAGATCCAATGATAGAGTGTTATATTTGAATCTAACTACGTCTTCCATAATAGACTGTACAATGCTCTCTGTCTGAGAGCCAGGCTATTCACATCCCTGGACTACGGCCAGAGGGACATCCCTGGAGACTTAATCTACGTGGAGACTCTGCAAATAGAATTTGGGTCTTCATTGTCACCCCTAGCCTTCTGCAAACCAAGTGATGAGAACTTAAGCTCGGATATCATGCCCTCCTCCAGATTCCGATTTTATTTTCTCATAGTTCAGAACACTGAATCTCCAAATTCAGAGGGTTGCAATCCTTGGATCAGACAAGCTACTGTGCTTCTTCCGTGTAGACATAGCTGATGCCTCCCCTCTAGGGTTGCTTGTGTTAAAGTACGCCTTTAAGACCCCCGATGTGATTCTTTCGGTACTATCCATTCCTCATGGTGCTGAAAATCATTCAAAGCTGGGGACAATCCACTCTGGCCAACACATGCTGTCCCTCAGTCCTTGGTCACACTCCATGATCAGTCTTGAGACGGCCTCACTCAGCATGCCCCAAGAGATATGCCAACTCCATGCCTTTTAGCACCAACGGATGGAGCAAGAATTAATTTCTATTTGAAGCCATGTTCCCTCAGGAGTTACCAGTCCTGATTCAAGAATACCCCTGGAAGAAGCTTCACACTTCACTGCAGCTCTTTCATCCATTCTGTTAAATCAGCAGGGCCATAGGCCAACGCTGTTGATTCTGTCTTCAAAGGAATAAGAACAGAGGAAGAAAGCTAAAGCCATCGCAAATCGAGATAAAGTGAAATCTACCTACTTCTCACAGGGACACCACAATGTAAAAAAGTATAAGTTAAACGGTCTGACTTATCTGAGGACCGCTTGTGTCATTTTGGCATCTTCTGTGGCAGGCTGGGCTATCTCTGAAGGGTAAAGCAGAGGCGGGGTGGATGCGAGTGAGAGAATGGTTGAACTGCAGTGCAGGTCTGACAACTGTGAGAGAGGGATGGAAGGAGGGAGTCGGGGGAGCTTCACACTGGGTGCAGGCCAGAGAAAGTTCCATCAGGCCTATGGGAAGCTCCAGACCCATCACTTCCCATCAGACAGATCCGGAGGCTACCTGCATGGGGGCAGCATTTGTGGGAGAAGGGTAGCCTCAGTGCAATGACGGTAGTGGAACTGGAAGTGCAACAGACTACGATGATGGCCACCAGCTACTCTCTTCACAGCAGATCCTCTGGCAGGAAGGGCTGAGGGGTGCACCCCGTGACTGCTACAGCCCCACACTTACTTCTCCTTGAATCCCAGAATCGCTGCTTCTGCTGTTGTCCTTCCAGCATCATCAGTCAACCGGCCACGCTCATGCGTCTTTGGTGCTGCGATTCATTACTCCATACATTTCCCTGAACTGAGTGCATTCTGGTTACAGCTTTTCTTACTCTTTCCTTTGTGTGTGTGTGTGTTTTTCTTCTTCTTTTTTTTTTAACAGTTTTATTAGGGGCTCATACAACTGTTATCACAATCCATCCTTACATCAATTGTGTAAAGCACATTTGTGCATTCATTGCCCTCATCTTTCTCAAAACATTTCCTCTCCACTTAACCCCCCTGGCATCAGGTCCTCATTTTTTCCCCTCCCTCCCCGCTCCCCACTCCCTCATCAGCCCTTGATAATTTATAAATTATTATTTTGTCATATCTTGTCCTGTCCGACATCTCCCTTCACCCATTTTCTGTTGTCCATCCCCCAGGGAGGAGGTCACTTGTAGATCCTTAGTGGCTATTGTCTTAGTAAGAGCCTTTATAATTTTCTTTTTTTATTGTGATGTGGTTGATAAATTTTCTTTGCGCTTACCCTGTCATTTGTTATTTTCTTCCCAAGTGTAGACTAGTCTGTTCTAGCTTTATATCATCTTGATTTCCTTTCCAGTGGAAATCTCTGTACCTCCACCATTCATTCCCTGTTTGGGTTTGGTAGTTGGCCTCATTTACAAATTGCTTCCCTATTTTCATTCCTGTCTATTTATTTTATTTTGGACTTTAAAATATGGGTTGGTTTGGGGGTACTGGCATCTAACAAAAACAAGATTGGCCCGAATTTTACAAATTCCCTTCATTTCTGGATATTGGAAAATGTCGCCATCATTTTTTAGGGAAATTTCCAATGACTGTATTATTCTTGGTGGGCAATTTTTTCCCTTTCAGAACTTTGCGTGTGTTATTCTAGCCCTATCTTTTTCTGCTGGCTTCTGTTGAGAAAATAGAGCTTTGCTCTATTGGTTCTGCCTGCAGTTAACTTTTCATTTTTCCAAGCTGTTGACAGGATTCTTTCTTAGTCTTGGACTCTGGAACAGTTTAATTATGTTAAGTCTTGGTGATTGAGATAGTCAAGGTTTATTGTGCCAACTTGGCTGATAAACCCATGTGGGATCAATTGACGGGTGGAAAGATAAATGGCTCAGTGAGCCTCGCCTTTCTGGTTCTTGGGTCTCTTGCTTTCTGATGATCGGACCAGGGTGCAGCTGCCTTAGCCAGTTCCCTGCTTCAGCTGGCAAGGCTCACTTCCTGCAAGACATCCCCGAGGAGAAGCCACATGGACCTTCTCCGATGCAGCCCTGGGTGCTGGAGCAGCCGTGTGGAGACCCTTCCCTGCACTGAGATACTTACACATCCTTTTATTTTTTTTCAATTTTTTAAAAAACATGATGCTTTTATTTTTTCTCTTTCAATTTTTCTACATCATTATTCTTTTTCAATTCCTTCTTGTATTATTTTCCTGAATTCTTCTGGAGCTTTGCCTGTGTTTTCCTTATTTTGCCCATGCTTTTCTCAATCCCTTTCTTTCTTTCTTTCTTTTCTTTTTTTTTTCAATGAAAATTTTAGGAGTCTTACTCATTCACTGACTCGGCTTTCCTCCTGCAGTCAGCATCATTGCGTGTGTTTTGTGCGATGGAGGAGGACTTTGTGGATTGGTGTGGGACATAGGGGCTAATGTTGGACTTGGACAGCACTGGGTTGAGATGCTTTCTTAATAGACAGTTATCCTTTATATAAAACTCTCTCTTGTACATAAGAGTTTCTGTGGATTTGTTTCCCAGTTTACCCAGACTGACACAGTGATGCTATTTTGAGGTCTGTTTGCAGTGCCTTGAACTTCTTGAATGTGTATCTTCTACATCTTTCATGCTATTAGGGAAGCTAGAGTCCAATGAATCTTCTACAATTTTTTTTTGTCTGCTCTATTGGGGATTTCAAACATGTGTAGATTGGTCATCTTGCTGGTGTCCCCCACAATTCTTAGGGTTTCTTCATTCTTTTTAGTTCTATTTTCTAATTGTTCTAACAGATTTGTACTGAGAGCTTTGCCTTCAGTCTTGCTAATTCTGTCTTCCATGATTCAATTCTCCTCCTCTGCTCTTCCAAGTGGCTATTTCTGAAATCTTAGTATTTGTCTTCTGACTTTCTGATGCTAGTTTTATAGGGTTTCTACATCCTTTTATATTTTCAATTCCTTCTAGTATTATTTTCCTGAATTATTCTGGAGCTTTGCCTGTGTTTTCCTTATTTTGCCCATGCTTTTCTCAATCCCTTTCTTTTTTTTTTTTTCAATTAAAATTTTAGGAGTAGGGTTAGGGTTAGGGTTAAAAAAAAAGAAAGAAAATAAATAAAAATAAAATTTTAGGAGTCTTTATTACCAGTCAGTGACAGACCCCACAGCTCCTTCGCAGAAGTAACCTTGATCAAACAACGGAGGGAGTTTAGATAGGGTTCAATCACAGTGGGGAATTGTCCATACAGTTCATTGATGCAGGAAACAGAAGCAGAAGTGGCAGTTAGCAAAGCAAAAAATATTTTTGTACACAAGGGTCTTATCTTTTTGTAAAATCATTTTATTGGGGGCTGATCCCTTTCTTAATGTGCCAAAGGGACCTGATTATAATTCTTTTAGTTTCCTTATCAGATTGTGTTAAGCAGGTTTCTCTACAGAAACACAACCAGGACAATTATGATAGATAGATAAATAGATGATAGATAGATAGATAAGTTTTATAGCATGAAAGAATGTAACAGCCAATTAGTCCACACAGCAGTACAGAGGGCTCGGTTCAACTCACTTTCATGGAACAGTTAATATACTGAAGGTCCTTCATCTCACACAGGATGCTGGTTCAAGGTCAAGGAATCAGGCAGCTGAATCTTCTCTTGAGAAATTCAGGTAGAGTTCTCCCCCAGGCAGCAAACAGAGGGCAGGTCACCAACAGTCAGCAGCTCAGGAGCTTAGTGAAGCAGGCCTGGATGGGATATCAAACTCAAGCAATACAAGATGACAGGAACCACAAGCCTCAAGCTCAAACGATGTGCACACCAGCAGCATGGAAAAGCAGGTCTTGAAGGAACCTCAAGTTCTAGCAACAGGATCCATGGGTTGGCTGTCCCACAGGTAGTGGAGCCCACAAGTTGAGGCAGAGAACTAGCTAAAGCAGCTGCATGCTGGTCTGATCACCAGAGAGCAAGAGAGCCATTTATCTCTTTGCCCTCCAATCAAACTACAACCTCATTCATCCCACATGTTCCTATTGGCCAGGCTGGCACAACAAACCCACCTATGACACGCATAATTCCAGTACCAAGTATTTCTCAGGAAAGATTCTGGGTGTGTATTTTGGTCACTTATTTGAGCCACCCTTTCTTCGTGTGAACTGGGGTTGTTTGTTGTCTCTGAAATATTGTGATGTGGTTGTATTTGTATGGTGGTGTGTTTCATTCATGTTTTTTGCTTTATTATATTTTGATGTATCTGGGTGAGTGGAGTAGGCATGATGCTCTGCCTTCTAGTTTGGCAGCACTTAGGTGATCACCACCTGTCTCCTGGTGGGTGTGACTGAGAATAGGCATGTGTGCACTGTCCTCCATACACTTTCCATGTAGAACAGCTGTGGATGGCTCAGCTGGGATTGGCAGTCATCTGTCATTCTTAGAGTGGAGCTGAAATGATCAATGGGTGAGGCATTGTGGGTGAGGCAACAGGAGCAGTGAGTGCATCTAGATATTGTGGATGCAGGTATTGTTTCCCACTGGGTGGGGGGAAACAAAAAAATTAATCAATAAACTTTTTTTTCCAAAAGATAAGGAAAGAAAATTATTTTTAAAATAGGAGAAAAGAGTAGAGAGAAAAACTAGGAAAAGGAAAGGAATAAACAGAAAAACAGACTAAGAAGAATTCAGGGGCAGGATAAGAGAGAGGGAAGGAGGGAGGGAGGGAGGGAGAGAGAGAGAGAGAGAGAGAGAGAGAGAGAGAGAGAGAAAGAGAATTTTTAAAAAGAAGAAAGCTGCCACACCTGGGGATGGAGTACCTTGTCTGGGATGGTGCTTCTGTCAGCTGAGGGAGTAACAGGTGGTGGGTAGAAAGACACTCGGTTCAGTTAGGCATGTTCTGCCAACTGAGGTGGTGGTAGGGATAATGCATCCAGTCCAGAATGGGGGATTCTACATGTTTTGCCAACTGAGGTGGTGGTAGGGATAATGCATCCAGTCCAGAACGGGGGATTCTATTGACCATGACAGTGGCCTGTGGCAGGGAGGCCAGTCTCTAGCAACACACTGTGCTGACTGAGGACTTGGAGCATGCGTGCAGGGGTGGTGTGCACTGGTGTTCCGTTTGCGGGGCTGCACCTGTGAGCTCATGGCAAGAGTGTCACCAACTGCTGAGTGGATGGTGGTGTGGAGTGGCCACATTTCTCAAACATGGTGGCATAGTTGGTCCTGCATTGGGCCAACTAGGAGTCTTGGAAACAGATAAGGAGTCTTGGAAACAGATAGGGGCAGTTCTACCCTGCCCTGTAGGATCACGATGAGTCAGAATTGACCCAATGGCCGGGATTTGGGGGGTTTTGGGGTAGAGGATGAAGATAAAGGAGAGATCCTTTTTGTTCATCAGCCACCAGTGTGGGCACTAGTGAATCCTGGGCAAACAAAGCCAGTTTTCTTTGCCTCAGTTGGAACCTGCTTGCAATAATTCAAAACGGAGCGGACAGTTCACTGGTCTGTGTGTCTTCTTGATCACAGATTGTATCCACTTTCTTCTTCTCATGGAATGACTTTTTTGAAGCTCAGCATTCCCGTATCATCACCCATATCTGTCTTTGTAGTAGAGGGTCCATGGCTAGTCTACCATCTTACTAGCAGTCTACCTCCGGTTTTTGTTGTGTTTTGATTTGCCATTGAATCAGCTCCAACTCATGGCAACCCCATGTGTAAAAGAGCCAAGCATTGCCTGGTCCTGCATCATGGTCACGGTCATTGCTCTGTTTGAATCCGTTGTTTTGGCTAATGGGTCCATTCATCTCATTGAGAGTTTTCCTCATTTTTCTTGGTAACCATGATGGTTTCTTTTTTTAACACTTGGCCTTCCCTAAAGGTGTGTCCACATCAATAAGTTGAAGTCTTACCATCTTCAATTCTAAGCTATATTCTGGTTGTATTTCTCCAAAGATTGAATTATTAATTTTTGGGGCAGTCCTCAGTGTGCACAATATTCTTTACCAACACCACAGTTTGAACGCAATTCTTCTGCCCTCCAATTTTCACATGTATATAAAGTGATTGCAAAGGAGTCATTAAAAGCAGCCTCTGACACTAACTTCATGTGCTCTGTCAATTCCTTCAGACATGCCTCCCTTTTCCTTTTCCTGTCTTACCACCAGGCACACCCACGTGGAGTGTCATAGCTTCTCAGGCTCTAGCTGATAGCATCCTATCTGAAAAGAATCATTGGCACTATGAAGTGTTGATATAGCTTTAAAAGTTACACTTACAGTTTAACACCTACAGAGCATAAAAGGAAAAATCATTTGGGGCGTAAACCAAATAGAGACACTGCCCTCAAAAATCTAGTTAGAGAGATATGGGAGAAAGACAGGGCTTTCTACTCCCATAAACAGTTACTATCTTTCACAGCAGCAGTTCCTCCCTGTCCTACAGGATCCCTCTGAGTCAGTATTGGGTCAATGGCAGTGAGCGTGATTTGGTTTTGTCATTGGAAAGGTAAGTATATACATACCAAAAGAATGATCATATTGTACAGAGTTAGAATTCAACTGATGGAAATCCAGTCTTCACACAGAGTTGGAGTGAATGGTGCTGAGGGGGGTAAAATCCAAGACCCCCCTCTTGCTCTTGGTGCTGATGGGGGTAAAATCCAAGACCCCCCTCTTGCTCTTCTCTGAGTTCCAAGAAAGAATTTCTTGGTGGAGTCCTTTGATGTTGTTAATGTTAAACAGTTCTTAACTGCTCCCTCTTATCCCATAATGGCCTGGCTTGGTTTCCTTTATTTTCCTCAGCAAAATCTTCTGACTTCTCCTTAAGAAGCCTGCGTTTTCTCTAAATGACACTGTTTAGACTTTTCTCCATTGAGAACTACTTTGTATTTTCACTTTAGGGACAATCTTAACATTTTCCCCTCTAACAGCTACAAGAAGAAAGCTTCAATTTAGCAGCAAGCATTTGGAAGTAAAAGGTTACCATGGAGTAATTGGCTCCTTCTCAGAGATAGCGTTTTTCAAACCAGGGACTGGGGAGGAATCCCAGGGGAGACTTCAGAAATTCCTTGCCTTTAATCAAAGCTGAGATGTAATAGGAAGAATAAAAAGCTCTGTGTTGGCCTGTGGATAAAGGGATCTGAAAGCACCCAAAGAACTCACAAACACGGAGAAAACAGAAATGGATGGAGTCCTCGGGTATTTTAATATCTCAGTTGCTGGCAGTAAATATGATGAGGTGTTAAGAAGTCTTGGGATGGAAAGATGACCCTTGAAAAGCCTAAGCTAAGATGTTTCTGGGGAAAAAATCTAGCTGTTCATTCTGGGGTGATGGTTGTTAAGATGATGGAAAGAGATTGGAAAAGTTGAAGCACAAATTGTCAGTGTTCAGCAATCATGAGAGATGCCAGCAGACATTATGAAGCAAAGAAAGTCTACACTGTGTGAGTCAGGACACTGTCTGAAGCCTATGCAAATCCTGGTGGCGCTGTGGGTTAGGCGCTGGGCTGCTAATGCAAGGGTGGTGATTCAAACCTACCAGCCACTCCTTAGGAGCATGATGAGGCTGTCTGCTCCTGTAATATTTACAGTCCTGAAGGCCTGTATAAGGTCCTGACTCAATGACAGAGGGTATTTTGTGTAGCCCTGATGGCACAGTGAGTTGGAGGTAGGGTTGCTAACCACAAGGTCAGTGGTTTGAACCCACCAAGCTCTCTGTGGGAGAAAGATGAGGCTGTTGGCCCCCATAAAGAGTTACCGTGTCAGAAACCTTACTTAATAGTCAATCTGAATCAGAATTGACTTGATGGCAGTTTTTTTGTTTTATTTTGTTTTTCAATCATTTTATTGGGGGCTCATACCACTTTTATCACAATCTATACATCTGATAGCAGTTTTTTAAAAGGAGCTTTGGTGGTGTTGCCAGGAAAGCAAGCATTGGACTGCTAAATACAAGGTCAGTGGTTCAAAACCACCAGCAGATATGAGGGAGAAAGACATCTGCTCCCATAGAGATTTATAGCCAAGAAAATCCTTCATAGAGTCACCATGAATTGGAATCAATTAAATGGAAGTGAGTTTATTTATTTGGAGAAACTAGACTTAAAAGGGGTCTTGGATTCAACAGTGGATGCTGTCGTCAGCTAGTATCCAGTCCTCTCCTCTACAGGGGATCACATGCACAGCAGAATGAACTAGTGCTTGCTTCTGCATCATCTTCACCATCTTTAGTATGTTCAAGTGCACCCTTGCAGCCACAATAAATTTGGCGTTCCTGTCCCCAATGTCCACCCTCATCATTCCCTGGGGATCTTGCTGCTCCCCTCCCCTGCAGCCATTAGCTCAGAAGCAACAAAGCCCACATGGAACAACAGATCAGCCTGTGTGATCACGAGGTGGCGAACGGATCACTGAAGACAAAGGGGTGCATAAGCAAATGTGGCGAAGAAAGCCGATGGTGCCAGGCTATCAAAAAGTATAGCGTCTGGGGTCTTAAAGGCTTGAAGGTAATCAAGCGGCCATCAAGCTCAGAAGCAACAAAGCCCACATGGAAGAAGCACACCAGCCTATGCAACCACGAGGTGTCGAAGGGATCAGGTATAAGGCATCATCAGAACAAAAAATCTTACCATAGTGAATGATGGGTGGAGTGCGGAGTGGAAACCCAAAACCCATTAGTAGGCCACTGGAGATCCCCTTGCAAAGTGGTCTCGGGGAGGAGACGAGCCAGACAGGGTGCGATGTAACAACGATGAAAAATACAACTTTCCTCTAGTTCCTAAATGTCTCCTCCCCGCTCCCACTACCATGACTCAAATTCAACCATGCAAGTCTGGCTAGACCAGAGGATGTACACTGGTACAGATAGCAACTGAAAATACAGGGAATCCAGGGCGGATGAGCCCTTCAGGGCCAGTGGTGTGAGTGGCGAAACAGGGAGGGTAGAAGGAGAGTGGGTAGAAAAGAGGGAACCGATTACAAGGAACTATATGTGACCTCCTCCCTGGGGGACAGACAACCGAAGAGTGGGTGAAGTGAGACGTCGGACAGGGCAAGATATGACAAAATAATAATTTATAAACTATCAAGGGCTCATGAGGGAGGGGGTAGTGGGGAGGGAGGGGAAAATGAGGACCTAATGTCGGGGGTTTAAGTGGAGAGAAAATGTTGAGAATGATGTACAAATGCGCTTTACACAATTGATGTGTGTATGGATTGCGATAACAGTTGTATGAGCCCCTAATAAAATGTTTTTTTTAAAAAGTTTGGCGTTCCTTCCAACAAAAGGGTCTTGTCTTCCAGCACTGCACTGAGCAATAGTCACAGGATTTTCATTGGTTAACTTTTGGAAATTAATTTCCAGGCCTACAGGGTCTCAGTCTTCGAGCTCTGCTGAAATTTGTCCAACATGAGAGAACCTTCTGTTCTTTGAAATACTGATGCCATCCTTTCCAGCAAGTCCCCACAGTTTGACAAGCTGAAGTTAGAAAAATAACAGTTCCACAGAAAAGAACATACACTTACTGCACGTTATCTTTATACCTGCTCTAAGGGGAAAAGAGACCCCAAGTTTAAAAATTATAGAGACACATTCATTAAGTCACAAACAGGACAAAGACAATACATCCAGATGAGGGAGACCATCAGTGAGAGACCCTAATGATGGCCATACAGGGCCACTTACAAAGGACATGAATGCAAAGAAAACTGTCACAAAACATGATTGGTGGCAGGTCGAGACATCAAAGTGGCAGGCTCGACTACAGACGTGGAAAGGGAACAGGATTGGGATATGTACACTCTTGTCAGCTTGTAGAAAATCTTATAAGACGATTTGAGGGCCCTCCAACCAAGGCAGTCAGGGTGTGACTGGTGACCATAGGAACCCTCGCCCCTCAAATTCCACTAAGGGCACACCCACACACATCCCTGGACTGGTTAGGCTAGCGGTAGTGATGTACTTTGAAACACTCTGCCTGAGGACCAAGTTGTTCACATCATTGGTTAATGGTCAGAAAGATTTCAATGGAGCCGGAATTCCTGCTGAGACTCAAAAATTGGCTTAGGGCTTTCACTCTAAACGGTAACCTTCCACAAACCTAGTGCTCAGAATGTAAGCACTAATACACCATATATGCACTTGTCACCATAGCCCCTGGATCGCCAGGCCTCGTGCACTGCCAACCCTAGAGCCAGACACAACCCAAGCAAGCAGGAAGCCAGGGGAAGAGGCACAAGAGAGAAATTCCCACTCTTTCTCTTACAAAAGACCACACCCACATCCCCAAGGAGGCATTATCAGGCCGTGACTTGACCCACACAGGGACCATCAAGTTGACATAAAATCTAACCATCACAAAAAGAAGTAAAATTGAAATGGACAGTCTTTGGTGGCAAACAGGTTGAACCCTCTCTGCCAGACCACCCCCCACCCCCCACCCCCGCCCAAAAGCACTTGTGTATTGATAGCTTTTGTCATGCTCACAACCAATCCAGGAGGTGGATGCTTATTAACTTCATTTTACACTGAGAAAACTGAGTCATAAAGAGGCCACATAACTTGTGCCAAGATATCTAGCTAACAAGTGCCCAGGCAGTACCCACTACAGTCCAGATGTCTAACTGTTATAATGATATCACTTCCCAGCAGTATTGGGAAGTGGGAGGGTATTTATCGTTGTTGCAAACATATCCATGAATATAGTGTCATTCAGGGACCCAAACGGTGTGAACATCTTAGACATAACAAAATACTTGAGAGATTGAGTCACTGGGCCTGGGGCTCAGGGCTATAGTCATAAGGGACACCAAGTTCAATCGGATGGCTTCATCCACTAAGACACCATTCTACATCCTACTTTGGTGAGCAGCAATTGGGGGTCTTGAAAGCTTATGCGCAACCCTCTAAGGTGTCATTATTGATCTCTCCGTACCTAGAGGAAATATGTGATGAAAAGCAAACATACATGGAAACAACATTCCAAGAGATGAGTGGAAAACGATAGGATGCCCATCTATCACTGCCAGCTGCTCTTAAAGGGACCACAATTGAAGGTCCTGCATGGAGTGGAAGAAAACACGGAACAATAAAAACGATTCAAACTTTACAAATAGAGACATAATGTTCTCGAAGTCCTACCATTGTCTCGTGTCTCTTAAATATGTCTTTGCAAGTGGCCAACAAGCAGAATTTTCTTCTTAGAAGTTCCTGGGTCTCCTGTAAGTACGTTTTGTGAAAAATTCCTTTGCAGCAATATTTTTGTGAATCTTTGCAAAATGCTGCCTATTCCAGACTATCTTGTTCCTTCAGGAAACTCCTTAATTTAATTCTAACAGAAGCTGCACTTGGTTCTTTGACAGGACTGAACTTAAGTTCTTAGAACCTTTGAGCGCAGAAAATACCAGAATTCGTCTGATGGGTAAACTGGCTCACCTGGCTTTGCTACCTTTGTTCAGCTAATGTTTCATGGCCTTTCTGTATATCTACTGTCCCCAAGTGGGGGTAGTGGTAGAAACTCACACCTGGCAGCAGGGAGACCCAGGTTTGATTTCCAGACAGTGCGCCTTATGCAGTCACCACATATGTGTTCATGGAAGCTTGTACAGTTTTATAATGCTGAATAGATTTTAACGGAGCCCTGGTGGTGTAGTGGTTATGAGTTGGGATGCTAACTGCAAGGTCAGTTGTTCGAACCACAAGCCTGCTCCCCAGGAGAAAGACAGGGTTTTCTGCTCCGATAAAGAGTTACAGTCTCAGAAATTCACAAGAGTAGTTCTTACTTGTCCTGTGGGATTACTATGACTTGGCATCGATTCTATAGCAGTGACTTTATGTTTGAAACAAGTTTTAGATTAGCTTTCCTATTAAACAAAGTAGGAAGAAGTGCCCAGTTTATTTCTTTAACACGGCCATTAAAATCCTCGTGAGTAACAGCCGTACAGTCTGAAGAATGAGTGCAGGCCCTGGAAATATTTTGTCTGCTATGCATGGGGTCCCCTGAAGGGGGTGACTCAACGGGGGCTGATAACAAAGCACATCCTGATGCCCTTTCTGAAAGGAACACCAATGCCACCTAAGAGCATGGTCAAGGTTTTGCTGTGGAGACTGAAGGGGACTCCTCTCACTTCTCGAATCTCATTTCATGAGGTTGGCTCCTACCCTACAGCCATGGGATTGGCTGACAGAAGAATGAAAACCGTACAAATGCGCTTTACACAATTGATGTGTGTATGGATTGTGATAAGAGTTGTATGAGCCCCTAATAAAATGATTATTTTTTAAAAGAATGAAAACCTAGCCAAGTAAAGGAAAACAATACATTTTAAATGTGATATCAATGATATTGTTCTATAATTAGAGTGGTTATTTTGGGGGGGCTACTAACTGCAAGGTCAGAAATAGAAGCCACCAGCTGTTCTGTGAGAGAAAGTCATAGCTTTCTAGTCCCATAACGAGTTACAGTCTTGGAAAATCACAGAGGCAGTTCTATCCCGTCTAATGGGGCCACTATGAGTCGGCATTGCCTCAATATTAGCGAGTGGTTTTTGGGGTTTGAGTACCTTCCTCTTTGTTTCCAGCTTTTGTATTTTAATCACCAATATAATCTATGCATCTTGATTACGTTTCATAAATTTCAGTTTGAAGAACTTGGTAGAATGCTTCAATTTCTGTGTCTCTCGTTTTAGTGGTTGGTGAACAAGTTTGAATAACACTTGTATTGATTGGATTTCCTTTATGTGGACAGACATGACCCTATCACAGACAGCATTGTACTTCAAGGTTGATCTTGAAATGTCCCCTTTGACTCGGAATGGAACACCATTCTTCTTCACTATGTCATTCCTGGCATAGGAAATCATTTGATTTTCTCATTCCAAATATCCAATACCAGTTCATTAATGCCTAGGACAGTGAACTTGATGGATTCCATTTCATTTTTGATGACCTCCAATTTCCTGAGGTTCATACTTCACATATTCCAAGTTCCAGTTTTTCAGTGGGTTGTGCTCCATTGGCAAAAAAAAAAAAAAAAGGTCCTGAAAGCTTTACTCCTGCTCGTTCTACTCTATCCACATTAGTATGGTCAGCTCTCCTTTGAGAAGACAGCTCCCTCTCAGCCCTATTGAAGTGCCTTCTCACCTCAGGGGCTCATCTTCTGGCACCATCTCTGGCAATGCTCTGCTTATATTGCTAGGCTTTAGTAGTTGACAATGCTTCCATGCTGTCTGTCGGGTTTTCAGTGGCTAATTCTTCAGAAATGGACTGCCTATGCCTTCTTTGTAATTTGTTCCCAGTCTCGAAGCTCTCCTGAAATCTGCTCACTTTGGGGGACTCTGCTGGTATATGAAATGTTGATACCATAACCTTTAGTAGTACAACAACACACAGGCCCCTGCAGTATGATAAACTGACAGACAAGACAAGGAGAATTAGCATATTACCCAGTAATTCCACTCCTCGGTATACTTGCAAATAAGGACTTGTGCTTCCATGCTCATTGCAGCGTTAGTCATAATAGTCCCAAAGTGTAATAAGCCCAAGTTTTCATCAATAGCTGATGTATATAAAATATGTGATCCACACACACACACTGTGAAATTATACAGTCATAAGGATAAATAAAGTTCTGACACATAACATAACAGATAAACCTTGTAAACATCATGCTGAGTCGATTAAGTTGGAGACAAAAGAACAAAAAATGCACGATCCTATTTATATGTAGAAATAGGTGGAAAAGGAAATGCATAGACACAAAATGCTATTAGTGTTTACTAGGAGCAGGGAGTTGTGGAGCATGGGAGTTGTTTCTTAAAGAATACCGAGTTTCTGCTTGGAATGATACAAAATTGAAAATGTAAAGAGGTGATGGTTGCACAACTAGGTAAATATAATTAATGTCACTGAATCCTACCCTTAAAATGGTTTTAGGCAACATTTTGTTACATATGTGTGTTAGTTGGGTACATTAGAGAAACAAATCCACAGAAATTCATATGTATAAGAGAGAGTTTTATATAAAGGTTAAGTGCACATGAAGAAAATATCTCAACCCAGTGCTGCCCAAGCCCACAAGTCCAACATTAGCGCATGAACCCATATGTCCAACACCAATCCACAAAGTCCTCCTCCATCTCACAAAACACACACTATGATGCCAACTGCAGGAGGAAAGCCGAGTCAATGAATGTGTAAACATCTCAGCACCAGCAGAGGTCTCCACATGGCTGCTCCAGCACCCAGGGCTACATCGGGGTAGGACCATGTGGCTTCTCCTTAGGGCTGTCTTGCATGAAGTGAGCCTTGCCAGCTGAAGCAGGGAACTGGCTAAGGCAGCTGCACCCTGGTCCAACCATCAGAAAGCAAGAGACCCGAGAACTAGAAAGGCAAGGCTCATCGAGCCATTTATCCCTCCTCCCTTCAATTAACCCCACATGTGTTTATCGGCCAGGTTGGCACAATAAACTAACTACCTCAATATGATATATGTTACCATATAAAAGTTTAAAGAATATTTCTACAAGCAGTAACACTGAATAATGGTAATACCAACACTGGAGGAAATGATTTCCAGTATCTATTTAATCACAGAGAAAGTAAACTTGGCTGTTAGAGACCAGTTGCTTCCTCCAGACCTGAGCAGTCTGTATATGTACATTCCTATAGCATGCAGGATGAAAAGTGCAGTAGGCCATGGGTAACAGAATATAATGGCAGATTTTTTGCCATCCTCACAGAAAATCTAGGGCAGAGGGGGTCTCCCAATGTCTCAGCTTCAGAGCTGGAACTCAGAATATTTCCCCCCAAAAGCAATGATTGAGTAGCCTACTGAATCCACCGTATAGAAGAGTTTTTCATCTTTGCACATTGACAAGAAGGAATTCATCTCCAACTCCTACCATTCACTACTAAAATGACAAGAATAAATTCCCTGCAGTAAAAAAAAGAAGAAGAAGAAGAAGAAGAAGAAGAAGAAGAAGAAGAAGAAGAAGAAAAAGTGGAGAGGGCACTTTTCAGCTACAAGGCGATGCGACTTTTCTGGACCATCTACAATGTATTAACATTCAAATTTACTAGAATGCACATAATGGAGACTTGGTGCTGACACTCTAAGAATATTCCACTCTATGAAGCTAGGAGAAAGAGCTCAACCAAATCCAGTAACTAGCTACATTTGTTTAAAGCCTGCCTCTTTTCAAGACACTCCCTGAGCACCACGAGCACCCATGCCAGTGTTCAACCTGAGCTGTGGGTTATAATGATCAGAACAATGACCCTTGCTGTCTGGACCATCCTGATTCTGCAAACAGGAATTATATTGATAAAGGCGGGGCACTGAACATGGCAGAGCGGGACTCGGGAGAAGAGGGGCTTGTATTTTTTTGTTTTTTTTTAACAAGTAAAATTGGAATAATTGAGGCACAATTAAATTGTTTGGGGGAAATATACCTGACCTTTGAAGGTGCTATTTATGCAAAAATGGACATCACCACATGGGCCACCACATAATGCTGGGAGAGAAACAGCATGAGAGTCTTTTGGGTGGCATTCTGCTGTCTGGGGCATGGCATGTGTGAAGTAAAAGAAAAGAAATCATTACAGAAATCATTGAAATTTTCTTTTTAAAAATCTCTCACTGGAAATAACCAGATAATTACAATAGGTTTGTTTTGTGTTCTGGGGTCATTTTGTGCACATACTTGAATTGTCTGTATAATTTCTTCTATTGTCACTTCAACTTTCTTTACAATTTCCTTATGTGGAAAAATTTCAAAGACAAGACGATATCTCCTCATAACTCTAAGAAGGCAATAAAACCTCAGGCCCCAGGTAGGAGCCCCAGAGTGAGGGACACAAAACACCATTCAATTGGACAGTCAAAAGCTTCTTCCTGAAGAGACTACACAGATCTGCAGTTGATAGGTGCCATTGAGTAGGTTATGACTATGTGACCCCAATGAACAACACATTGAAATACCACCCAGTCCCCACCATCTGTTGCAATCGTTGTCAATCTGCCTCATGGAAGGTCTTCCTCTATTTCCCTGGCCCTAACAAACATGACGTCCCTCTGCAGGGACTTTTGCCTCCTGGTAACATGTTCAAAAGACATGAGAAGAACTCTTGCTACTCTTGCTTCTAAGGAGCATGCAGGTTGTACTTCTTCCAGGACAGATTTGTTTGTTCTTCGAGCAAGCAGCTCATGGGTACTTTGAATGTTCTTCAGCAATACAATCCAAATGCACCAATTCATGTCTGTTCAAGTAGAGGGCTGGGGGAATGGAGGAAGACTCTTAATGAGACAGATTGACAATCATTGTAACAGATGGTACAAGAATGGGCAATAGTTCAATTTCTTGTGCATGGTACTACTCAATGGTACCTACCAACAGCAAACTTGCATCATTACTGCATTGATTCTTTTCCAATCTTCCTGATCCACATAGTCAAATGTCTTTGCATTGTCGAAAAACACAAGTAAACATCTATCTAGTATTCTCTGGTGTTAATCAAGTTCCATCACACATCAACGATGATATTATTTTTTGCACATTCTCTTCTGAGTCTGGCTTCAATTTCTGGCAGTTCCTATTCAATGTAGTGATGCAATGGTTTTTTAACTACTGTGTTGTCAGCAACATTGTATTAGTGTGTAATATTTTTGACAAGTTAAATGATTTCCATATTCTGCTAGAACTCTTTTCTTTAAAATGGCCACAAACATGGATCTTTCCAGCCGGTTGGCCAGGTAACTGTCTTCCAGCTTTCCTGGCATAGACAAGTGAGTGCTTCCAGCACTTCATCCTTTTATTATAACATTTTCATTGCTATTCTTTCGGTTTCTGGAGCCTTGGTTTTCACCAAAGCCTTTAGTGCAACTTCTTCTTTTAAAACCCATGGTGGTTACACAATTTCAGGTCAAGGTGATAAATAAGAATGACGGTGTGGAGTCTAGCCTGTCAATCAGGTCACAGCCTGATGATCCCTCCTTGTGGGCGTGGCCTTCACATGAGGATTCTGGAAACTCTCTTCCTCCCTGGAGGCAGGACACACACATGCTCTCTCTCTGCTTCACATTCCTGTTGACAAGCAATATGGAGCCATGCTGATGGCAGCCAGAGCCCTGGAGGTTCCTCCACCACCATTGGACCCACGGGACTTTCCATCTACCAGCCTGTGATCTTTCTGCATTTGGCATCATTGCATATGCTGCGTAAGTCTGAAGAGGAATTCGTGGGCTGATATTGGACATATGGGCTACTATCGAACTTATGGACTTGATCTGGACTGGGCTGGGATGCATAATTACTTCTTGATATAAAGCTCTCTCTTACCACATATATGAGTGTCAATGAATTTGTTTCTCTAGTCTACCCATACTGACATAATACCATCAAATCCTGCTCCAATAATACTTCCTGAAATGATTAAATATCAACCACTCCTTTGTGGTACAGTGACTCTGTGTATTCCTTCCATCTTTTTTGATGCTTCCTGTGCAGTTCAATATTTTGCCTATAGAATCCTTCAGCATTACAACTTAAGGCTTGAATTGTTCCTTCAATTCTTTCAGCTTGAGAAATGCTGAGTATGTTCTTCCCTCCTGACTTGGTAACCCCAGTCTTGGCACATATTGATACTACACTTGATCTTAGCCAAAAGGCCGAGAAGCGATGGCACATTTGGTTATAATTCTTTAGTTTGTCTTCTCAGGTAGTCCTCTGAAATCTGTTTAGCTTGCCTACATCATCGTTTTCTCCATTGGCATCAACTATCCTACATTTAAGAGCAAGTTTCAGAGTCTCTATTGTCATTCCTTTTGGTCTTTTCTTTCTTATCCTTTGAGTGACCTTTTGCCTTCTTCATGTGTCACCACAATTTGTCTGCTCTTCAGTCACTAGTGTTTCATGTATAAAGTCTATACTGAAAGGTTCTATCTCAGCTCTTTTACATTTGACTTAATGTTTTTCTACAAGGTTCTGTAGTCTGAAATTGATCAAACATGCTATCAAGATTCACTGATTAAAAAACTAAAATCAACTCTCTCTACACGAACCTGGCTGCTGAGATCATGGCCATCCTGGAGGAGAGGAAGAGAGAGACCAGACTTCAACCCTGTGCTCCAAGATGTGAATGCAACATACCTGCATAAAGCAATGAACCAATAAAGAGGTCTCCGGGGCCGGCCCCAATCCCAAATACGTGGATACCACCACACCCCCACCACCCAGAAGAAGAATGCCCTACAGAGGGCAGCACTGAAGAAGAGCACTCAGGAAGAGGGGCACCCCTGATCAGAGCACACAGGAGCAAACAAAGAGGGAAGGAGAGAGAGTGGAACACATCCTGGCCCACCAAACCCATAGGACGATATTCCTGCTCAGAGCAGCCAATGCACAGAGAGAGCCATAGGACCATCCCTACCATAAGACACGACATCCCTCACTGACTGAGTTAGTTAATTGTGCCAGCCTGGTCAATAATCACATGTGGGGCTAATTGAAAGAAGGAGGGATAAATGGGTGGTGAGCCTCGCCTTTCTAGTTCTCGGGTTTCTTGTTTTGTGGTGGTCGCACGGGGTGCAGCTGCCTTAGCAGTTCCCTGCTTCTGCTTGCAAGATTGACTTCCTACAAGACATCCCCAAGGATGGACCTATCCCGATGCAGTCCTGGGTGCTGGAGCAGCCATGTGGAGACCCCTGCTAGTGCTGAGATGCTTATTCGTTCACTGACTCAGCTTTCCTCCTGCAGTCGGCATCATTGCCTCTGTTTTGTGAGGTGGAGGACTTTGTGGACTGGTGTTGGGTTAATGGGTTCATGTTGGACTTGTGGGCTTGGGCAGCATTGGGTTGGGATGTTTTCGTGATGCACATTTTCTTTACATAAAACTCTCTCTTATACATGAGTTGCTATGGATTTGTTTCTCCAAAGTACCCAGACTAATACACTGACCCATAGGGCTATGGGGGACAAAACTGGAGAAATCTTGCGAGAATTTTGCCCGATCTGACCACACCACACCAGGGCGAAACACTAAGGGCATGCATCAGAGCAGCAAGGGGAGCAAAGCAATGAAGTCCCCGGAGAATTCAAAAAATGGACTTTGGGGCCAGGGTGGGACACCCCATCAGACTCAACCGGAAAACACTCCCAATGTTCAACAAACAGATCTCGAACTATTTTTAAAAAACACCTAAAATCAAACTTACTGCCATCGAATCGATGCTGATTCATAGCCACCCTGTAAGACTGGGGAGAACTGGCCCCTGTGAATTTCAGAGGCTGACACTCTTTACAGGAGTAGAAAGCCCCATCTTTCTCCCATGGAGCTGCTAGCACGAACCTGCACCAACCTGCAACCATGGAGCAGGTGCACGAACCTGCACCAACACGAACACTGCTAATTACTAGGAATTGGGATGTGAGTGCTGGAAAGAAAGGAGGATCCGGAGTTGGAAACTATGACTTTGGTAATAGAAATGACACTAGAGATACCATGCGAGAATTTTGCAATACCAATAAGCCGCTTATTGTAAATCGCACTTTTTCATAACATAAACAACGACTACGCATGCGGATCTCACCAGCTGAAACGTGCAGGGAACAAACCAACCACAGCTTTGGAAAGAGATGATGGAGGAGCTCAATATCAGCAGTCAGAACGCACAAGGCTGGGATGACGACGAAACAGACCCTTCATTGCTTATATGCAAGTTCAAATGGAAGCTCAAGAAAATTGGAGGTACATTAGACACACATATTTCTGGTCCCGTGGTAGCACTGTTTTTAGAGCCCAAGCAAAAAATTAGTGTGATTCTGTTGGATGCCTTGAGTCTGGCACTTTGCGACACGCAGGGTAATAATTATGCTCAACTACAGCCTAGCATGTGGTTTCTGGAACCATAAAAAACTCCCTGTGTCACAGCAGTCTTCAAGGAAAAGAAGAGTCTACTATGGCATTACTACACGATACTCCCTAACTTAGGCTCCAGAGAACGTCCGTTGTTTCAGATCTGTCCCTGGCTGCCCTGTGCTAACATGCTAAGTGATGGCAGCAGCATGTTTTTAGGGAACCCTCAGGACCCCACCCGGTTCAGGGATGAACAAAGCATTCTTGCTGCCTGCATCGTATGAAAATGGACCCCTGTTGATGTGAAATGATGAGAAAATAAATCAGAAGCTCCGATGTGACCGTGTAGAAGACAGCCCACGTTAAGAGGCAGATTCATTTTCATTTTAGGGCTTCAGACAAGCCTGCTTGTTTATCCCCTTCTGCAAGTACACATCCACCAACTGTTTTCAAAAAAAAGAGACACTAAGGTCAAAAAAAAAAAAAAAAAAGAAAAGAAGCCAAGGACAGGAGGCGGGCAGGCACACAGGTGCATTAACTACCCAAAGGTGACACTCCCGCTAAGCCACAGCCTCTGGCTTCTTATCTCACTCTGGGCACAGGGGATGGATTCCACAAAGAGAAGGCTGACATGCGTTGTAAGAAGATGTTCAGGTTCTGTGAAATTGAGAATGTCTCAAAACTTTGGCTACTTGGATTCCATGGTTTAGAACATAGCCCTACTCACCTAATGGATATTTCAGGGAATTCCGGTTTGGACTGTGACTAGAATACTCCCTAATATTAGAAAGCAGAAACCAGCCACGTAAAGGAGTGTGAGGGAGAAGAAGAGAGGGAGAGGGCACTCTGGCTAAGAAAATATCACCAAGAGAGTTACAGAGAGGACCCGCACTCTACAATGAAATGAATACACATATCTCCACAGGTAAAAAAGCAAAACTATTGTTCTCTTCCTATAGAATGATCACAAATGTACCTTCTAGATTGACAATCCAAGGGCTTCTGATGGACTATAAAATATTCTATAAAATACACAAAAAGTTATAAATTTAATACACAATTCATATGCCAGCTTTAAGCATTAACGTTTTATCACAATTGTACCTTCTAGATTGACAATCCAAGGGCTTCTGATGGACTATAAAATGTTCTATAAAATATACAAAAAGTTATCAATTTAATACACAATTCATATGCCAGCTTTAAGCATTCAACATTTGATCTGCCCTTTAAATCTTAGAATCAATTGATGGATCAAGTTAAAGTCCCTATGTTAGGCCAAGTTGACTAGAGAAACAAATCTAGAGACATTTATATTTGTGTAAGAGAAAACTTTATAGCAAGAAGTAAGTATGCATCAATAGAACATTCCAGCCCAGTCCGGATCAACTCCATTAAGTTCATTATTAGCTCGTAAGTCCAATATTAGCCCAAGAATTCCTCTTCAGACTCACACAGCACATGCAATGATGCCAAATGCAGGAAGATTACAGGCCGGTAGATGAAAAGTCCTGTGGGTTCAGTGGTAGTGGAAGCATCTCCGGGGCTCTGGCAGCCATCAGCATCGCTCCATGGGGCTTGTCAACAGGAATGTGAAGCAGAGAGAGAGTGTGTGTCCTGTCTCCAGGGAGGAAGAGAGGAAGTTCCCAGAATCCTCATGAGAAGGCCATGCCCCCAAGGAGGGATCATCAGACTGTGGCCTGATTGACAGGCTAGACTCTACCCCATCAACCTTTTATCAAGTTGACATGAAATTGTGTTACTACCACAGTCCCCAAGTAAGAAAAACACAAAACAAAAAAATGTGGAATATATAAAATGTACATTCCTTTCCCCTCCCCCGCCCATAAATTGTCCAGTGGCAACCAGAATTGTTTAAAATCACTCAAAGACAAAGCCACAAAACTCAAAGGGAAGCTTTGGTTTAAAGCATGAACTGAGGCTGTTATATATTGAATTGTGTCCCCCCAAATAATTATCACATAACCCCTATATATGATCACAATTCCATTTGAGAATGGTGTTTCTTTGTTATATTAAGTGGCAGTGTTAATAAAGGGTATATCTTGAGTCAGTCTCTTCTGAGACATAAAAAGAGTAGATACACCAGAACCTTTTTTTTTTTTTTTTTTAAGTACAATGGGGGTAACAGAAGCTTGCCACATGACGGTCACCAAGGATTCAAGGAATAAAAGCTGCAAAGCCAAGGAGATCCCACAGAGCAGAGATAAAACCTTTCCCTAGTAACCACATGGTCAACTGTTCAAAACCACCAACCGCTCCTCAAGAGAAAGACTAGGCTTTCTACTCTCATAAGCCCATTATAGGCCACTGGAGATCCCCTTGCAGAGGGGTCTCAGGGAGGAGATGAGCCAGCCAGGGTGTGATGTAGTAACGATGAAAAATACAACTTTCCTCTAGTTCCTAAATGCTTCCTCCCCGCTCCCACTATCATGATCCGAATTCTACCTTGCAAGTCTAGTTAGACCAGAGGATGTACATTGGTACAGATAGGAACTGGAAACACAGGGAATCCAGGCCGGATTATCCCTTCAGGACCAGTGGTGTGGGTGGCGATACTGGGAGGGTAGAGGGAGAGTGGGTTGGAAAGAGGGAACCGATTACAAGGAACTATATGTGACCTCCTTCCTGGGGGACGGACAACAGAAAAGTGGGTGAAGGGAGGCGTCAGACAGGGCAAGATATGACAAAATAATAATTTATAAATTATCAAGGGCTCATGAAGGAGAGGGGAATGGGGAGGGAGGGGAAAAATGAGGACCTAATGCCGGGGGCTTAAGTGGAGAGGAAATGTTTTGAGAATGATGAGGGCAATGAATGTACAAATGCGCTTTACACCATTGATGTATGTATGGATTGTGATAACAGTTGTATGAGCCCCTAATAAAATGATTTAAAAAAAAAAGAATTACAGTCCTTTTAACGAAGAGGATGCCAAAGGCAAAGAAAGGAGCCCCCGCCCCTCCCAATACGGAAGCCAAAGCAAAGGTATTACAGGCCAAGAAGGCCAAGCTGAAAGGAGTCTATAGCCACAAAAAAGAAAAGATTCACATGTCATCAAGTTTACAGCAGTCCAACACCCTGAGGCTATGAAGGAAGCCCAAATACCCTCGGAGGGGCTCCCCCAGGTAAAATAAGCTTGACCACTATGCCATCAAGTTCCCCCTGACCACCAAGTCTGCCAAGAAGAAGATCAAAGACAACAAAACACCGGTGTTCAGTGTGGATATCGAGGCCAACAAGCACCAGATCTAACAGGCTGTGAGGAGGCTCTATGACATGACCATAGACTGTGTCAACACCTTATGCAGGCCTGACGGTGAGAAGAAGGCATGTGTTTGACTGGCTCCTGACTGTGACACTGTAGATGCTGCCAACAAAATCGGAATCGTCTACACTGAATCCAGCTGGCTAATGCTAAATATACGCTTTTTCAATACAAACACACACACAAAGAGTTCTAGTCTCTGAAACTAACAGGGGCAGTTCTACCCTGTCCTTTATGGTCTCTGAATCACAGTGGACTCTGAAGTGACGTTGGTTTCGAGAGCTGAGTTTCGACATCTAGTCTCCTAATTACTAAGCGCCCTGGTGACACTTCATTGTTGTCATGCAAAATCTGTGCATGCATCAAGAGGCAGTGGTGGGAACAAAACAGGCATGCCTTAAAATCAGGAAAGGTGTGTGACAGGGTTGCATCCTCTCACCATATTTATTCCATCTACATGCTGAGCCAATCACCAGAGAAGCTGGATGATATGAAGAAGAGTGTGGCATCAGGATGGGAGGAAGGCTTATTAACAGCCTGCAATATGCAGGTGACACAACCTTGCTTGCTGAAAGTGAGAAGGACCTGAAGCCCATGCTGATGGAGATCAAAGATGGCAGCCATGAGTATGGATGACAACTCAATTAAAGAAGACCCAAATCCTCATATCTGGATCAATAGGTAGCATCCTAATAAATGGAGAAGAGATCGAAGTCAGTGATTTTGTCTTGCGTTGAACCACCATCAATCCTCATGGAAGTAGCACTCAAGAGCTCTAAAGACAAGTTGCATTGGGTGTATCAGCTGCAGACGACCACTTTCAAGTGCTGAAAAGAAAGGACCTTACTTTGAGGACTAAGGGGCACCTGACCCAAGCCATGGTATTGTCGAGTGCCTCCCATACATGTGACAGTTGAACATTGAATTAGGGAGGTCGAGAAATAATTGGTGCATTTGAATTGCGATCTGGAGAAGACCATGGAAAGCGTGGTAGCCTGCTGAAAAGATGAACACGTCTGTCTTGGAAGACTTACAACCAGAGTGATCCTTACAGAAAAGGATGGCGAGGCTTCCTGACACGTCCTTTGAGCGTGTTGCCAGGAGAGACCAGTCCCTGGAGAACACATCATGTTTGGTGAACTGAAGGGGCAGCGAGGAAGAGGAAGGCTCTCAAGGAGCTGGATTGATACTGTGGCTGCAACAATGGGCTCAATCAAGCATGGGATCAACTGCGGGGAAGAGGCAGGACCAGGTAATGTCTCCTTCTATTGTGCATTGGGTCACGATGGGTTGGAACTGCCTCGAAGGCACCTGGAAACTACAACAACTGGGGACATAGCGGGTTAAGTCAGACTTGAGTCCATGGCAGTGACTCTCATTTTGGTTTGACCTTAGCTTTCACTAATAGAAATACATGTTCTCACAATTTAGGAGGCTCGTGTATTCACTCGCTCCGTCACTGCCATTGAGCCTATTCTGACTCACAGCAACCCTATAGGACAAAGTCGAACTGTCTCTGTGGGTTTCCATGACTAAGTGTTTACAAGAAAGCCTCGTCTTTCTCCTAGACAGCGGTTGGTGGCTTTGAAATGCTGACTTTGTGGTTAGCAGCCCAATATGTAACTAACACCACCAGCAGCCAGAAGAGAAGCAAATACCTTCTAGGGTGAAAGAAGCCCCAACACTGCTCAATTCAGTGCTTATAAATTCAAGTATGTAGTCTGGGACAATTGGCTATCAGGCCCGAGAGTCTGAGCAGCTCTTGTCTAACGCTAAAAAGCATGCTGGTCGGGAGGTTGGCAGACACACAGTGTTGATGGGAAGCATCCGAACACACCTGCTCACCTCAATGACCTAGAAGAATGGCTGCTGGTGGAACAGAGGTGTTGTGGACATTGAGCTGGGACTTTAATGCTCTAGAAAATATGTATTTTAATTATAAATCCTGATAAGGATGCTTTAAAAGAGGGTTATGCTAAGTAACGCGGACAACTTAAACCCCGTGTGGTGGTCTGAAACTGCCTCTTTATCTTTCCTTGTGTGCCTTGAAATGCAGTCCCCTTTGTGTTTTGGAAACCTGAGTTCCTATGCTGCTTTGGCTCCCTGATTCACCCTACAGGGAGCATCTTCTTAGCCCCTCTCATAAAATTTCGCTATCTTAAAGCCCCTTCAGGAACCGTGTTTGGCTGTGTGGTTAATTATCAGCTGCGAACCAAAATGCTGGCAGTCTGAATCCCACCAGCTACTCTATAGGACAAAGATGTGGCCATCTGTTTTCATCAAGATTTCAGTCTCAAAGCCCACATGGAACAACGTATCAACCAGTGTGATCACGGGGTGTCGAACGGATCACTGAAGACAAATGGGTGCATAAGCAAATGTGGTGAAGAAAGCTGATGGTACCCGGCTATCAAAAAGTATAGCATCTGGGGTCTTAAAAGCTTGAAGGTAATCAAGCGGCCATCAAGCTCAGAAGCAACAAAGCCCACATGGAAGAAGCACACCAGCTTATGCAACCACGAGGTGTCGAAGGGATCAGGTGTAAGGCATCATCAGAACAAAAATCTTACCATAGTGAATGATGGGGGGAGTGCAGAGTGGAGATCCAAAGCCCATTAGTAGGCCACTGGAGATCCTCTTGCAGAGGGGTCTCGGGGAGGAGATGAGCCAGACAGGGTGCGATGTAACAATGATGAGAAATACAACTTTCCTCTAGTTCCTAAAGGTTTCCTCCCCGCTCCCACTACCATGACTCAAATTCGATCTTGCAAGTCTGGCTAGACCAGAGGAGGTACACTGGTACAGATAGGAACTGAAAATACAGGGAATCCAGGACGGATGAGCCCTATAGGACCAGTGGTGTGAGTGGCAAAACAGGGAGGGTAAAGGGAGAATGGGTAGGAAAGAGGGAACCGATTACATGGAACTGTGTGTGACCTCCTCCCTGGGGGACAGACAACTGAAAAGTGGATGAAGGGAGACATCAGACAGGGCAAGATATGACAAAATACCCATTTATAAACTATCAAGGGCTCATGCGGGAGGGGGGAGCGTGGAGGGAGGGGGAAAATGAGGACCTAATGTGGGGGTTTAAATGGAGAGAAAATGTTTTGAGAAACGATGTACAAATGCGCTTTACACAATTGATGTGTGTATGGATTGCGATAACAGTTGTATGAGCCCCTAATAAAATGTTAAAAAAATATATATTTCAGTCTGGGAAACCCTATGGGGCAGTTCTACCCTGTTCTGTTGTAATCCACTCGATGTTCATGGTTTTTTTGTTTTGCTTTGTTTTGTTTTGAATCATTTTATTAGGGGCTCATACAACTCTTATCACAAAACATACATACATCAATTGTGTAAAGCACATTTGTACATGTATTGCCCTCATCATTCTCAAAACATTTCCTCTCCACTTAAGCCCGTGACATCAGGTCCTCATTTTTTCCCCTCCCTCCCAGTTCCCCCCTCCCTCATGAGCCTTTGATAATTTATAAATTATTATTTTGTCATATCTTGCCCTGCCCAACATCTCCCTTCACCCACTTTTCTGTTGTCCATCCCCCAGGGAGGAGGTCACATGTAGATACTTGTAACCGGTTCCCCCTTTCTACCTCACCCTCCCTCTACCCTCCCAGTATCGCCACTCACACCACTGGTTCTGAAGGGATCATCTGCCCTGGATTCCCTGTGTTTCCGGTTCCTATCTGTACCAGTGTATATCCTCTGGTCCAGCCAGACTTGCAAGGTAGAATTCGGATCATGATAGTGGGGAAGGAGGAAGCATTTTGATTTTTTAAAGTCCCAACTCCTGATAATGTTGCAGTTTTGCATTGGTTCGCTAACCCCGAGGTCATGTGTCCTAAACCGCCAGCCTCTCCAAGGGGATAAAGATGAGAGGTTCTACTTCCATAAAGAGTGACAGACTCAGAAACCCCCAGGGACAGTTGTACCCTGTGTTATTGGGTCACCATGGGTCAGAACCGACTCCATGGTAGTGGGTTTACTCCTCTTCCTAAGGAGTCCTATGACACTGTGGATCGGGCAGGAGACTGTTAACTGCAAGGTCAGCAGCTCAAATCCATCAACCACTCTGCAGAGGAACGCTGAGCTTGTCTGCTCCCGTGAAGATTTATAAGGTTTGGAAACCCCACAGAGTGTGGCCATGAGTCAGATTGACTTGGTGATAGAGGATTTCTATGAATTGGAAGAATCAATAGCAGTGGGTTGGGTTTGTTTTTGCTTTATTTTCATTCCTAGTCCTAATTCACATCTAAGAAAAGAGACTGGATAGCAACAAGGAACCCTAAAACTTTCCTCTAGTTCCTAAATGCTTCCTCCCCCCACTATCATGATCCCAATTCTACCTTACAGATCTGGCTAGAGCAGAGGATGTACACGGGTATAGCTAGGAACTGGAAACACAGGGAATCCAGGGTCAATGATTCCTTCAGGCCCAGTGGTGAGAGTGGTGATACCGGGAGAGTGGAGAGAGGGTGGGGTGGAAAGGGGGAACCGGATACAAGGATCTACATGTGACCTTCTCCCTGGGGGATGGACCCAAAAAAAGTGGGTGAAGGTAGACATCGGACAGTGTAAGATATGGCAAAATAATAATTTATAAATTATAAAGGGCTCATGGGGGGGGGGCGGGGGGGGAGGGAGGGAGGGGGGAAAATGAGGAGCTGATGCTAAGGGCTTAAGTGGAGAGCAAATGTTTTGAGAATGATGAGGGCAACGAATGTACAAATGTGCTTCACACAGTGATGTACGTATGGATTGTGATAAGAGTTGTATGAGCCCCAATAAAATGATTTAAAAGAAAAGAAAAGAGACCGGGGCAGGCATTAATTGCTGGTAATACTCAATGCGACTGCCTTCAAAAATTCATTTGCATTTTAATAGAGGTCTTTCAGGCCATGGCAGAGAAATGTATAATGTGGGGTTCTCTGGCACCTTAGAGAGGCCAGTGAGGAAGCTCTATCGGGGCACCCTGACATTCTGCAGAGTCCTCTCCTTCTCTGGTCACTTAAACCCTCTGCTCCTAAACACTTGCTGCAAAAATCCAATGTCACTTTGACCCCAAACACGTTACCCAGCATCTTGTGTGTCACCCCCTTTGTGAGCACAGCTAACCACCAGACACATCCACCCATGCGTCCTGATGTAGCTGCCCTCCTCCTACTGCCCCAGGACCCTGGCAGGAGCAGCCCACTGCAGCACAGAGCTCTCCTACTGACCCGCAACTTCCGGTCAGTGACCAGAAGAAGAGCCAAAGAGAGGGGCAGAGAGAAAAAGGCCTTTTGAATCTTAATGTTTGATGCAAATTAACACTGCCTCCAGGATTAATGGATTCCTCACAAGCTACCCTCCTATCTCGTTGACCAGATACGCCTCAGTTCCCAAAGGGGAGTCAGATGTGACACTAGTAACATTCATTTCTGAGTCTCTTAGGCAGCCACTTATGCAGACAAGGACTTCAACTCTTGGGAAGCTTTTCCTCCCTGCTCAGCATATTCCTAGGAAACCCCAGGATGTGTCTTCCGTGTGCCCTGAGTGGGTCTCAGCTGCCTCTCACCCAGTCCCAGTGCAGTGACCCTGAAAGACCTCTCCCCTGGTCTTTCTCAGGGAGCGACTGCTACTTCCCCTGGGCATGACCACTCCATCAAGAGAAGGTACAGATCTGGAAGGAACTCAACACTGTCTCCTTGAGAAGGAACTCCCACCTTGATTACTGTATCTTTTCTAACTCACTTAGAGAGGATGCATGGCCCTCTAACTAGGATGGGCTTCTGAGATTCAGACCACACAAAACTTTCCTCCTCCCCAGCTGGGTCAGCATGGGCCCGAGTGTCCACTCTGTACTTGACACTGTCCTTGGAAACCTACACCTTTATTGGTTTTGCTGTTGCTGTTGATAGGTGCCAGGCCGTTGGTTCTGACTCACAGTGACCCCACACACCATAGAATAAAGCAGCCTCGTCCTGGGCCATCCTCACAATTGTTCTTATGCTGAGCCTATTGTGGCAGCCACTGTGACCATCCATCTTGTCTGGGCCTTCCTTTCTCACGACACCTCTGCTTTATCACGCATGATCTCCTTCTCGAGGCACTGGCCTCCTGTGATAGCATGTCCAAAATACACGAGATGACGTTGCACCATCCTTGCATTTTGGCTCTACTTCTTCCAAGACACATCTGTTTGTTCCTTCAGCAATCCACAGTACTTTCAATATTCTTCGTGAGCACCACAGTTCAAATGTACCGATTCTTCTTCAGTCTTCCGGATTCAACGTCCAACTTTCACGTGCATCCGAGACAATGAAAACTATCATGGCTTGGGTCAGGTGCACCTTAGGCCTCAAAGTAACCTCCTTGCTCTTCAACACTTGAAAGAAGTTGTCTGCAGCAGATTTGCCCAATGCAACTTGTCTTTTGATCTCTTGAACGCTACTTCCCTGAGTATTGATTGTGGTTCCATGCAAGACAAATCCTTGACAACTTCAATCTTTTCTCCAATTATTGTGATGTTACCTATTGGGTCAGTTGGGAGGCTGTTGGTGTTCTTCACATTGAGTTGTACTCCATACTGAAGGCCTTGAACTTCATCAGCAAGTCCTCCTCACTTTTATCAAGCGAGTCGGTGTCATCTGCATATCTCAAATAGGACTTCCTCCAATCCTGATGCGGTATCTTTCTTCATATAATCCAGTTTCTCTGATTATTTGCTCAGCACACAGATTGAATAACTATGGTGAGAAGATACAACCCTGACACCCAGCTTTCTTGACCTTAAACCATGCAGTATTCACTCGATTCATGTACAGGTTCCCCATGTAACAAAGTATCCTGAAATTCCCATTCTTTTCAAGTCTGTTACGATTCACACAGTCGAATGCCTTGGCATAGTCAATGAAATACAAGTAAACATCTTTCTGGTATTCTCTGCTTTCAACCAAGATCCACCTGACATTAGCAATAATATTCCTTGTTCCACGCTCTCTTCTAAATCCAGCCCAGACCTCGGGAAGCTCCTGGTCAATGTACTGCTGCAACCATTGTTGGATGAACTTCAGCAAAACGTAACGTGCATGTGATATCAATGATATTGTTCTATAATTCGAGCATTCTGTTGGATCACCATTCTTTGGAATGGGCACAAAAATGGATCTTTTTCAGTCAGCTGGCCATGTAGCTCTCTTCCAAATTACCTGGCATAGACAAGTGAGTGCTTCCAGTGCTTCATCAGCTTGGTAAAACATGTTTGTTAGTATGACATCAATTTCTGGAGCCAAGTTTTTATCACTGCTTTCAGTGCAGGGTGAACTTCTTCCTGCAGTACCATTGGTTCTTGCTCATATGCTGCCTCTTGAAATGGAATGTTCACTAGTTCCATCTAGTCAGCTGCCATCCAGTTGGCTCTAACTCATGACAACCTTACATATAACAGTCCTGTGTCACTTTATGAGAGTCAGTGTGCTTGAGTTCTTGTAATTGTCACAGTTTAGTATCTTCCAACCTGGGGGGCTCACCTTCTAGCCCTGAAACCCTTAGGCTAAGATTCCTTTTCATATTGTTCCTACCTGTATGCTGCTCTGCTCTCTGCCCTTTTATTATTATTATCTGAAGTGTCCATCTTGCCCTTCCTTGTCATCAACATTCCAGGTCAACCCCATTTTGCAAAGAACCACTCCCGGCCTCTTCCAGCTTGCACCTTGTCTGAGAGCATGTATACCTGTGTCCTCTAACTCACCCCAGGCCCAAGAACCTCTGGAACGAAACCTATTTGCTGACTCACCAGCCTCCACGGCCCATTTTATAAACTAGAAGTGCATCCAGGAAAATGTGACTCAATAGTTGAATCTCTCTCTACGGACAGAGATGGGAAATGAGGAGGCCTGGATTTGATGGTGAGGAAGTCTGGGAGGCAGCTAGAATCTGGAAGGCTACTGGGATAAAAGACCCAGGTGCTCTGCAAATGGGGAGCCTACGGTATTTTGGTCATGAGACCCCACACGGCTCATTGTGTGCAGCCAATAACATCCTTTTCTATTTCTCTTACACCCAGTGTCTGCTTTATTTCAGTTGGCTAATAAAGTGGGATGAGAGCCTGTGGTTGGATGATGACAGCACTATAATTCTTTTAACATGGTGTCAATATGGTGTATATTTATATTAGCTTCTTTGACAACTTTGTCTTTTACATCCATCGTCTGGCCACATTCAGAGCTAGGTTCTACTTAATTTTTAAAGTATTATTATTGGGCATGGGTCACACTTTTCTATTATATTGAAAACTAGCCATTTTCAGATACCAGCAACTCTAAATTTTCACCCTCAAGTTTTCTTTTCATTCTGTGACTTTCCTGTCCTTGGTAAAATGTCTCCCTTGCAGGATGTGGTCACTGATATCTCTAGTTGTTTTTTTTATACTTATCTCAATTTATTTCTCTATTTAGCTTAACATCCTAAAGACTTCCTTTGCATCTGTGCAGATTAGTGGTCAGAGAATGATGTAGATGAGGTAATTATTCAGTGTCCATGTTCCTCAAGGTTATAAAACGTCCACCCTCTGCCAATGGATCTGTGTAGGCAGTGCACACTCACATGCACGTTGTTCAAAGTGCAGCCTGCTCTGAAGATGGCCTCACCTTTAGCTTCATGCCATACTCTTTTGTGTCTTCCCTACACGTGTGCATCGTTACCCACTTAACTAAGCACTTCTGGCGAGCAGAGCTTGCTCCTATGGCTTCCGGCATTTCTGCATCTCCCCAGAAATTCCTGGGTGGTCTGCTACCGACCCTAAATGAGACCACAAACTCAGACTAGCAGAGATACAGGTTTTCCCCGTTCTTTTTATACTAATGCTGCTACTTTAGCGGACAGCTTTAACAATAAGTGCTTTCGCTCTCTATCCAATTCACGCTTGATCCTCTGGCAGCAAGACCGCTGTTGACACAGCTTGTCCTGCCCTCGTAGTCAAACCTCCAACTCTTGCCAGCTGAGATGAGTCAAACCTCCAACTCTTGCCAGCTGAGATGAGACAGGGATCCGAACTGCTGAAGCAAGACGTCTTGTCTCAGAGTCTCATCTGATGTTCAAACGGGGCTTCATAAATTAAGTAACTCTTTCCAATCTATGGCTTGCTGTTGCTTGATTTCCCGTCCTAGAATGGTTGTTTTTTAAACAACCGCTTCTGGGGAGAGGATTCACCCAACTTTGGACCACCCCAGCTAGAAGTACCACCTCTCCTACCTTTATAGTTTGAGATTTGTTTTGTTTTCTACTGTTTGAATCATCTTCCTGGACGTGTTTTGAGACAGAGCTCTAACTTTGTTCTTTCCCCAAGTTAGAAAGCAACATGTGGTTGATTTCGTCCATACACAGCTGCTGTCCGCTTGTGTAGATCATTTTGGAAAGAGACTGATCTGGTCTGAGTGTGTGTGTATGAAGGTTGGTGCAGCTGTTGAAGAAAATGGCATGTGGATCCTCCAAGTACATGGAGTTCCTTCGAGAAAACAAGATAAGAAGCACGCATCCATAGGCAACCGTGAGGTTATCTTCAGAAGCCTTCCCAGAAATTACTGATGCTTAGACGAGATTGATAATGGTATCATATCTTCCTTTGGCCCCTTTATGACTCATTGTATTTGGCTTTCATGCCCTGTCTATCTTTTTTCCTATATCTAACCTCAACTCAACGTTTTGGCTTTAAGTTTTCTACTGTTATGGTGCACTATTAACAACGTCCGACCCTGAGCACAAAATAATCCAGCAACTTTTATTCATTTATTTGAGCCCCAGGCTCTTTGCCCAAAGTAGGAGCAAGGTTAGGCTGCACTGAGCCTCCATCACTCTTTGATCAGGGTGTTAAATGGCGCGGTGCATATCTCGACAGTGTGATTCCCAAAGCCAGTCCTTTAAATCACCTTTCCCCTAAGAGAGATAGGAGGAGCCCTGGTGGCACAGTGGTTCATCTTGGCTGCTAATCAAACAGTTGGTGCTTTGAATCCACCAGTCACTCCATGGGAGTGAGATAAGCAGTTTGTATCTGTAAGGATTTACAACCTTAGAAACCCCATACAGCAGTTCTACTTTGTCCTATAGGGGGTCACTATGAGTGGGTACTGACTGGACACAGCAGGTTTGAGAGGAGATGGGAGGATGGACCTGCAGTGGCACTTGGACAAGGTCCTCTGACCACAGCACTGCACATTGCAAGTTCAGCCGCACTTGTATGTGTCAGCTGACTTTGACCTGTTGCACTATCACTGGGGTCAGCGATCTGATATGTGGAGTGTTATGGAATGCAATAGCGCTCCTGATGGGTAAGATTTCTGAAGATCTTTGTTTAATTTGAAAAATATCCCTGGCTGCCCAGCCAGGCGGTGTTATTCCAGGAGGCAGCACAAGGATTTGAGGTTTGGCTCTGACCTGGTCATTCTCTAAACTCAGTTCTCTCATCAGTGAAAGAAGTATGATAGCACTTTCCAGGGTTATTCTGAAGATTGTAGATAATGCACATGAAGCACTCGGTACTCCTGAAGTGCTCCCTAGTGATCTCATGCAAACAATTCCATTTCCTTGACTAGTGAGCCTAATCTTGTAGGATCCGTGGATTTAATCTGGGGTGGGGGGTGAGGGGGAACCAAGTAAAGTATCTGGTACATGCTGTTGTTGCTTCAACTCATAGCAACCCTTCGCACAACAGAAGGAAACACTGCACGGTTCAGTGCCATCCTCACAATTGTTCCTCTGCCTGAGCCCATTGTGGTAGCCACTGTGGCAATCCATCTCATTGAGGGCCTGCCTCTTTTTCTCTGCCCTTTCACTTCCCCAACCACGATGTCCTTCTCCAGGGACTCATCCCTCTTGACAATGTGTCCAAAGTATGTAAGATGAAATCTTGCCATCCTTGCCTGTAAGAAGCACTCTGACTTTAGTTCTTCCAATACAGGTTGGTTGGTCCTTTTAGACGTCCATGGTACTTTCAATGTTCTTCTCCAGCACCACAATGCCAATGTATCTATTCTTCAAAGGTCTTCTTTACGCAGTGGACCACTTTCACATATTTATGATACAATGGAGAAGACCATGGCTTGGGTCTGACCCACATTCGTCCTCAAAGTAACATCTTTGCTCTTCAACACCTTCAAGAAGTCTTCTGTAGCAGATTTACTAGTCCAATACGTCTTTTGATCTCTTGACCGCTGCTGTCATGAGCATTGATTGTGGATCCAAGTACGACAACATCCTTGACCAATTCAACCTTTTCTCCATTTATCATGCTGTTCTCTATTGTTCTGTTGTAAGGATTTGAGTCTTTCTTTCTTTTTTTTTTTTTTTGATTTGAGTCTTTCTTACATGAGTTGTAATCCATACTGGAGGCCACAATCCTTGATCTTTTTTTTAAAACTCATTTTATTAGGGGCTCATACAACTCTTATCACAATCCATACACACATCAATTGTGTAAAGCGCATTTGTACATTCATTGCCCTCATCAGCAAATGCTTCAAATCCTCCTTACTTTCAGGAAGCAAGGTTGTGTCATCTGCGTATCTCAGACTGTTAATAAGCCTTCCTCCAATAGTGATAACACACGCTTCTTCAAATAACCCAACATCTCTGATTGCTCACCATGTCAATTGAATGAGTATGATGAGAGGATACAACCCCCACACAAGTTATTTTAAAACATGAAGTATTCACGTGTTCTGTTTGTATAACTCTCTGCCTCCTGATCCATGTACAAGTTCTGAATAAGCACAGTGAAATGTTCTGGACTTCCATTCTTTAAGGTTTGCCGCAGTTTACTGTGATCTACACAGTCAATTAAGATCCATCTGCCATCAGCAGTGATGGCCCTTGTTCTATGTCCTTTACTGAATCCAGCCTGAACTTCTGACAGTTCCATGTCAATGTACTGTTACAACTGTTGTTGGATGATCTTAAGCAACAATTTACTTGTGTGTGATACCGGTGATATCATTCTATAGTCTGAGCATTCTGTTGGGTCACTTTTCTTTAGAATGGACACCAATATGGATCTCTTCCAATCGGTTGGCTAAGTAGCTGTCTTCCAGATTTCCTGACACAGATGAATGAGTCCTTCTTCAGCCTTCGGAAGCATTTCAGTGGGTATTCCATCAATTCCTGGTGCCTGTTTTTGACTCATGCTTTCAGTACAGTTCGAACTTATTCCTTCAACGCCGTTGGTTCTTGCTCATATGTTACCTCCTGAAATGGTGGACTGTCAACGAGTTCATTTTGGCACAGTGATACTTATTTATTCTTTCCATTGTCTCTTGATTCTTGCTGCATAATTTAATATTTTGCTTATAGAATCTTGCAAAATTGCCATTTGAGGCTTGGATTTCCCCCCCTTGAGTTATTCAATTTCAAATATGCTGGGCATGTTCTTCCCTTTTGTTTTTCTAATTCTAGGTCCTGGCATATTTCGTTATAATATTTGGCTTTGTCTTCTCAAGCTTCCCTTTAAAATTTTCTATTCCGCATATTGACTTTATCCTTTCGTCCAGTTGCTTTAGCTGCTCGACAAGTTAGAGCAAGTTTCCAAGTCTCTTCTGACATCCACTTTGGGTTTGTTTTGTTTTTTCTTTCCTTTCCTTTTAGTGACCTTTGGCTTTCTCCATGAATAATGGTCTTGATGTTCTCCCACAGTTCACTAGGGTTCTGTCATTAGTGTTCAATGCATCGGATCTGTTCTTGAGATGGTCTCAAAATTCAAGGTCATATTTTGACTCCTGTGGATTTATTTTCTTTTTCTTCAGCTGTCTCCTGAACTGACATATTAACAATTAATGGTCTGTTCCATGGTCAGCTCCTGGTCTGGTTTTAGCTGCTGATATTGAGCTTCTCTATTGTGTCTTCCCACAGATATAGTCAATTTGACTTCTCAGTATTCCATCTGTGGAAGTCCATGTCCGTAGTCGCCTTTTGTGTTGTTGAAAAAAGGTGTTTGCTATGAACAAGTCATTGATTTTGCAAAATTCCATCATACGATGTCCAGCTTCCTTTCTCTCACCAAGTCCATCTTTTCCAATTCCCCTTCCTTTCTCTTTATTTGCAACTTTTGCATTTCAATCACCAATCTATCAACACATCTTGATTGCATGTTTGATCAATTTCAGACAGAAGTTTTTGGTAGAACTCTCCCTTTTCTTCATCACTAGCTTTTGTGGTTGGTGTGTAGATTTGAATAGTCATTGTATTGATTGGGTTTCCTTGAAGGTGGAGAGACACAACCTGATCACAGGTACTGATGTACTTCATGATGAATTTAGCAAGCCCCTTTCTGACACGGAATGCCACGCCATTCCTCTTGCTTACTTTATTCCTGGTATAGTGAATCGTATGATTTTCTGATTCAAAATGGCCAATACCAGTCCATTTCAGCTCACGAATGCCTAGGATATTCATCTTCATGTGTTTCATTTCCTTTTGACCATCTCCAATTTTCCTAAATTCAGACTTCGTACATTCCAAATTCCGATCACTAGAAGATTTCTGTAGCTGTTTCTCTTGACCTCGAGTCGTGGCCCATCAGTAAATAAAGATCCCAAAGGCTACAGTCCACAGGCTTTACCTGACTCAAATCACCATGGTTGACTCCCCTCCAAGAAATAAGCTCCTCCTCAGTCACACTGCATGCCGTTGGGCCTGAGAACCCCATTGGCCAGCAGGATCGCCCAGGGTTCGGCTTTCTTTGTTTAGGCTTTCAGTATTTGAAAATGCTTCGAAGCTATGCATAAGGTGGTATTTCAAATGCCAGCAGGGTCACCCAAAAGGAGCAGGTTTCAGGGTAGCTTCCAGAATCAGACAACAAAGAAGGGCTGGCTCCCCATGTAGGAGGAAGAAGCTGATGAAAACTTTATGCATGGCTTCAAAGCATTTCCAACCTGGTCGACGGTAATTCTTTAATATGGACGTTTGTGTAAGTGTTGAGGGAGATAGTTATTTAGTCCTTTCCCTTTCGTGTAACTGTAAATTTGGAGTTAAGACCCCTATTTTAGATTTGGCTCTAGTGGTAATTAGACTCATTCTGGGACTCAGTTTCCTCATTTGAAAGTTAGATATTTAGATAAATGAGAAGCCAATACACCCTTTTTCTAAACCAAATAATGCTTAAACTTATGTTTTGCCAGGAAGGTGCTTTGGGATACTGAGAACCTACTCCAGAAATTCACTAACAAGGGTCATTAAATTTAAACTATATAGATTTCATTCCAAATGATAGTAGGAGCAAGATGGCCTGAGCACCGGCAAGTTCACATATTGAGATAGATGATGCCGAGTGCCGGAGTCCTGAAGGGAATTGCGCTGGATTCTTCTGAGCTCCTCCCAAAGGGAATTTTGATAATGACTCACATCAAAGCCTTCCATGGGCTTTGAGTTTCTGTGTCACTTTCTTCTTGGTATTATGGAAGAAGTAAACAGCCCCCCTTCAACCTTCATCTTAATAATATTTGAGAACAGGTGAAACCCACCTGCTGTGTTAGTTTTGCTTAATTTGAAAAGCAGCATTTTTTTTCCAGTCAAATGATTGCATTTGCCTGAAAGGAACTTTCCTTTTTCATTAAAAAGCTATTAATTACAAACTCTTCAAAGCACTTCTTTGATGGGAGTAAGTGAAAAAGCATCCGTGCTTTGGGGATTCCAATACAAATGTTATCAGTGGATTTCCAATGCTTTCGCCAACAGATACTTTCTTCATGGTTCATTTGTTTTAGTGTGCTCAGAGCCTGGCACACAGTAGCTGCTCAAATAGTTATTGAACAAATAAATGAGTGAGAATTGTCTTTTCATGGTATCCAGCAAGGAGAATATCATTATAAGTTTTAAGTGTCTAAATGCTGTTTTAATAGAATTTAACTGGATAAGGCACCTGGACTTTGAGAAATTGGACACGTGAGTCATCAGAGAAGGGGAGAGATGGTGCTGACACCTGCTAAGGCCTCTTTCTTTAGATGGAGGAAGGCATGGAACAGTGGAGAGAATAAGTTAACCATCCATTCCTGTGGGGTTTAGTAATTGAACTTCAATTTAAATAAGACTTGTTAAGCTTTCCCAATCAGGGGCTTGGTGTTGGGTGCACATGTGTTTGGAGGGGTAAGACTGGTTGAGTCATGCATGGCTAAGCTGTTGGAAAGAAGTAGATATAAAAGAAAATATTTGAGATTGCAAATAGTCTTCGATATGGGATTTCTTTCACAAATGAACAGTCCTTGAACTCTGACTTAATGAATGAGTGGATGCTCTTGTTTATGCTGTTTTGTATGAGCAACTTTTCACATTGAAGGCTCCCCTTCCTTTGCAAAGAACCAAGGACCTCTATGTATCCTTGACAATGTGTCTTGCTCCTGATAGCTTGAAGGAATTCCACAGAGTCCTGGTGGAATGAAATAGGAAAAAAAGTATTGCATTAATAACCATACCTCAACCAATAAGCTGTTAGTCGGCTTTGGAAAAGCTGTTTGATAGCTATGGGCTTCTGTGATACCATCTTTAAGGTGAAAGGATAGGACTAGACCAGCGGTTCTCAACTGGTGGGTCGTGACCGCTTTGGGGGTTGAACGACCCTTTCACAGGAGTCGCCAATTCATAACAGGAACAAAATTACAGTTATGAAGCAGCAACGAAAATGATTTTATGGTTGGGGGGTCACCACAACGTGAGGAACTGTGTTAAAGGGTCGCGGCATGAGGAAGGTTGAGAACCACTGGACTAGACTATCTTTATTTAGCAAACCGCACTATACTAGGTACTAGTGGAATACAGGGTTGAGGTGCACATCATTCTCCATTAGGTTCAAGCTGATGTCCAAGAGACTCTGTCATTTGGACCATAGGACCCAACAGATCCTATGATGCTTGAAATGGCAATTTCAGATAAAAATGCTGTTTGGAGTCTTTTGCAGACTTCTATTCATGAATCAGACCCTTGGGATTTGGGGGCAAAGTCCTGCCATTCTCGGCAGATAATACTTTCCTTTTGAGAAACAGCTTTTGACTTGTCCCTGGGCCTTAGTAGAGACTTAGGTATAACCATAGGCCATTCAGCCACCAAGCATCCTGAGATGCCTATCATGAATTGTGTATTGCCTGGTCATAAAGTTGAATATACACAGCATCATAAAGTTGAACATACACAGCATTGCTCCATTATTACATTAAAGTTTTATGCACAACATCAGGCACACGCAAGACCTGAAGTCACAAGTAAGTTACATGTCTAAGAGGACCAAATGTTCATGGTCTCCACTAATGTCACACTACCTTCCCTCTCCCAGTCTGTCCCTATAGCCTTATGGGAAGCTCTTTATGATCACTGACTGGGGAAGAAAATGAAAACTAAACGTGCGCTAGGTTTACAGATGGTTTTCTGCAATGTTCAGGTACCACTAGAAATTGGTCAGTGACAGCATTACAGCCCCTTTCTAAGACCTTCCTGAATGGCATTGATGTAGGAAAAATCTCCAAATGGCCTCTGCTTGGACAGAGAAAGGGCCAAATGTGTGGTTGGATGCTGATTAATGGAGTGAAGCCAATGATTTTGCTGAAGGGCCAGGGACTTAGAACATTGTTGACGGGAGGTCTGAGGACGAGGAATATAAAGGGTCCAGCAGTAACACTATTGTTCTCAGCCATAGCCAGCATTTCTAACCACTTCTTCATCCCCATGCTCACAGAAACCTGGCCCGCTCTCTTAACCATTCTGATGGAGCCACAGCCAAATGCAGGGAAGCGCAGGCTCCTTTTAGACATGATCATTTATTTCTGTTCCCAAAGTTTATTAACGCGGGGTTCCTTTGTTCGCTCTCTCTCAGCGCTTCCTCTCCCTAGCTCTCCCTTTCTTACTTTCAGCTAGTCTTTCTTTACTCTGTCTTCCAATCTCCCCCTCCCCTCTCCCCCTTGACTCTCATTCCAATCTCAACAGCCAGGCAGGTCGTTAACTCTAATAAAACCTGTTCATTAAAACCCACGTTCTGTGTCCGCGTTCCTTTTATTCCTGCTTTAACAGAACCCATGGGCCAAAGAAGTGAAAATATTTGTCCCTCATGAGAAGGCTCACCAATGGGTGACCTAGACAGAGTTGCACCTTAACAATCAAGCTGATGGAATAACATGTTTTCAAAAAACACCTGTCCTCTCTTCCCATTTGCTCTTGTCCTTGCCCAGTGGGTCATTGAGAGTGTGGCCATGCTAGCAGAGATGGAAGTATTGGAAGGGAAAAAACACTGAATGCAAATTCAAGCATGTTTTATAGACTTCTTTATTAAGACATAAACAGGACAAGGATAAATCATCTGCATAAGGGAACGCATCAACATGAGGCCGTGATCGTGTTCAAAGGATTGAAAGCCAGTAGCTAATTATAAATAATGGAACACATTAAAAAATTATACTTAGTGGCAAAGCAATTCATGCACTGTTACAGAGTTGAGGGAAAGGACCATGATTGGGATGCATTTACGATTAAACATTAGAAAATCTTATAGGATTAGTAATAGGGCCGTGTGAGCACCTACCCACGTGGCAGTCAAAGGATGACTCATGACCATGTGGACCAGAGCCATTCACCAAATTTTATATGATATGTATCTGTCAGTCATTAAGGGCAAGCCCAGGCAAGTCCCATGAGGGCAAGACGGCCTCTCCCTGGTTTGACAGGGAGAGTTGCAATCTACTTTCAAACACAGTTTCCTTGAGGACAAAGCTGTCACATTTCAATTTAAAGATCAGAAAGAATACAAACGGAGGCTAAAATCAAAATGACTGAAATTGGAATTAGGGTTCACACTCTAAACCACAGCCTTCTACAGACCAACTGCTGTAGAGTTTAGGCTGTAATACATTCCCTCTTCTGATCATGGATTTTATTTTAAGATCCTTCAACCACGCTTAGGTTCATGTGGTTTCTTCTGGACTGGTTGATGACTCCTTTAGATGAATGCTTGCTTTAGAACCAGCATTTAAGATACCAGATATTATCCTTTTGGATAGCCACGCACTATCTCTTTCCTTCACAAGACGTGTGTTCAGTGATAATTTCATGAGGGTCACTATTGAACAGGGCCACATTGTAAGTCCATACACCTGAAGATGGCGGCTCAAGTCCATCGATAGAATAGACCTTCTCTCTTTATAAAGTTCCTATAATTGGGAATTGACTTGAGAGTAGTGGGTTTAGGTGTTTGGGATCTATATGAGGGATCTTCAAAAATCTGTGAAACATTGAAATTAAACAATAATGACATTTCGTCATGAACTTTTTTTAAAAATCATTTTATTGGGGGCTCATACAACTCTTATCACAATCCATGCATCCATCCATTGTGTCAAGCACATTTGTACATTTGTTGCCATCATCATTTTCAAAACATTTTCTTTCTACTTGAGCCCTTGGTATCAGCTTCTCATTTTCCCCCCTCTCTCCCTCATGAAACCTTGATAATTTATAAATTATTATTATTTTTTTCTGACTGGCTTGTCTCCTCCCCACAACCTTTCTGTAAGGGGATGTCCAGTTGCCTACAGATGGGCTTTGGGTGTCCACACCACACACACCCTCATTCATAATGATGTGATTTTTTTGTTCTTTGGTGCCTGATACCTGATCCTATCAACACCTTGTGGTCACACAGGCTGGTATGCTTCTTCCATGTGGGCTTTGTTGCTTCTGAGCTAGATGGCTGCTTGTTTATCTTCAAGCCTTTAAGACCCCGGATGCTATATCTTTTGATAGCCAGGCACCATCAGCTTTCTTCACGACATTTGCTTATGTACCTGCGACCATGTCTGGAAGGTGAGCATTATGGAATGCCAGGTTAACAGAACAAATTGTTCTTGTGTTGAGGGAGTACTTGAATACAGGCCCAATGTCCATCTGCTACCTTAATACTAACCTATAAATATATGTACATAGAACTATTTCCCCATTGTCATATATAAATATATTTACATTCTCCATGAACTTTTTGAAACCCCCTTGTATATGACTCACTTTGTGGGTAATATGTTGACTTCCTTAGAAATCACATTGATAGATAGGTTTGTTGTACCAACATGGCCAATGAACACATGTGACATTAATTGAAGGGCAAAGAGATAAAAGGTTCAGCGAGTCCTGCCTCTCTCTTTCTTGCGTTTTGATCATCGGACCAGTGTGAAGCTGCCTTGCTTGTTCTGTACCTCCATTTGCAAGCTACACTACCTGTGGGGCACCTAACCCGTGGACTGTGTTGCTATAACTTGAGGTTCCTTCAAGACCTGCTTTGCCACGCTACTGGAAGGTACATCTCTTGAGCTGGGGACTGTCGGACCGTGTCATCTGGCTGACTGTTGGTGGCCTGCCTTGCTGTTTGCTGTCTGTGGCCAGATAGCCTGAATTGCCCTGCAGAGTACTACCCGGCGGCCCTCAAGACTTGAAGGGCTGCCAGTGTCTCATAGCTGTCTCATGGGAGTGAGTTGCACTAAGCCATTTGTACTGCTTTATAGATTAATTAACTGTTTACTTTTCATGTTATCTATCTACATAAATATATATAATTATTACTGCCCTAGTTTTGTTTCTCTAGAGAACCCTGTCTAACACACACATTATAAGTAACATTCATATGACATTTGATAATTCTCATAGTAATAGTATCATTATTCTTGCCAATAGTACATTCTTAAAATAATCATGAGAAAAACAAAGGAAACCTTTACAGTTAAAACACATGGGAAGTTTCATCTAGACACATGAATACAACAAGTGATATATGAAAAAGCATTTCAAAACCAATGAAGATTTGGTTCAGAGCAACACTTCCAATTACATTCATTCACTTATTCTAGAATCTAGAGCAGTTCTCACCCTGTGGATCACAACCTCCTTGGGGGGGTCGAGTGACCCTTTTACAGGGGTCACCCAATTCATAACAGTAGTAAAATTACAGTTAGAAATAGCAAAGAAAATAATTTTATGGTTGGGGGTCATCGCAACATGAGGAACTGTATTAAAGGGTTGTGGCATTAGGAAGGTTGAGAACCACTGCGCTAGAGAATCAAAAGGCATGTAAGACAAAAGCAATGGCTATGAAAACAGGTCATGAATACTGTACATAGTCTGAAATGGAAATGTTTTACCAATCAAGAAACCCAACTTGTCAATTTACGGAAACCCATGACCTTGGGGAAACTGTCCTCTGCTTCTGCCCACTAAGGCCATTGCAGCTTCAAGTTCAAAGGCAAGTCCTTTAGTGCCTTTAATCTGTGGCACTCATACCTTGCAGCTTCTAGTTCTCACTCATCTCAGATCTTTTCTAGTGACTGGGTTTTATTCTAGAGTTTGTCTTCTGGGGGTGGTATCTTTCTCCAGAGTTGGAAGAGAACTCTGGGGCATAGATTATAATCATATTTATTTCTAAGATCATTTTCTCTCTTTATGCTGGAACCGTTTCCTTCCTCGGGTTGTTTTATTATAATGGTATTCCCTTCTTTCTGCCTCCTTCCCAGTGAATTCACTGAAGACCGATTCTTCACACTTCCCCCCTTGTGGCATCTCGGTGTGTGGTTCACGGTCAAAGGAGGAGGAAAATGGAAGTAAAGTTACTCTCCTCTCTCTCCGCATTCTCTCTTTCTCACGTATGACCTTTGCTACTCAAATGTCAACTCCATGAGCAATAGACTTGTGTGCAAATATAGGTCTTCTGTTCTAACGCTCCAAAAAGGTTAAACGTTCACAATGGCGATCTTTGTGGTTTTAAACATCCTGCTCAAGTTCAACATCTGGGGCAGTTTCGCAATGGCTGCCGTGATAAAACCACAAGAGTCAGAAAGGGGATGTTTATTCTCACTGGAGACACAGGAAAGCGCTTTTTCAGCAAGAAAAGCTAAAATGGCAGCAACCATTGTTAAAGTGGGTGAGGGGGAAACGCCAGGAGACAGCTTGAGAAACGTTTGAAGACATGACCAGCCCTCCAGAACAGTCAGGCTGCATGGGTCACCAGCGATGAGCTTCTCATCTCTGCCCGAGTTCTCCAGGCTAGTGAAGCGCTCTGAATGTGCAAGGCAGGGTTATTCTGTACACAGACACCTACATCCCGTTGCCTTGGGATAGGAACATCTTGTCATTTGGTGTCAAGAAAAATACTGGGAACACAATGAAAATGGTATTTGTCTGGGATACGGTCTTTCAGAGACAGGGTTTCTACAATACCTTTCCTTTTAGGTTGCTTGAAGCGTCCATCTCCCTGTGAGTGCTAGCTTACTGAGAGTGCTGTGTGAATGAGGCCAGGCCCCTGAGCTCCCCAGCCTGGGGACCAGTCTGCTGCTTTGCTCCAGGACCACAGACCACACCCCTATCTTCAACCAGCAATTGCATGAGTATGTAGTACATTGTTAGTCACTAGAAAACGAGATAAGAAAATGCTTAGTTTTCAACTAGGGAGAAAAATTTGCCCCTCCCAAGACAATGTGACTTTCCTATCCCATCCCCAATACTATAAATAGTTCTGAATATATATTTATCTGATTTTTCTCCCCAACAGTTTATTGGCACATAGTTGACATAACATACAAGTTCAATCAAATCAAGGGGAATTGGGCAATCACCACCACATCTATCTTAGGGCATCTCCCCCACCCTTCCCTGTGGTTAAAATGCCTTCAAAATGAGTTGTGCACTCACCATCATTTGTAGTGCTGCCTCCCCGCTCCCACCTTCATCGTTGACTCCCCAAATCCCCTTTCCTTCCCTACCACCCATCCCCCAACGCTGCATTGCCTATTCTTTTTTTTTTAAATCATTTTATTAGGGGCTCATACGACTCTTATCACAATCCATACATACATCAATTGTGTAAAGCACATTTGTACATTCATTGCCCTCCTCATTCTCAAAATATTTGCTCTCTACTTAAGCCCCCTGCATCAGGTCCTCATTTTTCCCCCTCCCTCCCCCCTCCCCCTCCCTCATGAGCCCTTGATAATTTACAAACTATTATATTTTGTCCTATCTTGCCCTGTCCGACGTCTCCCTTCACCCACTTTTCTTTTGTCCGTCCCCCAGGGAGGAGGTCACACGTAGATTCTTGTAATCCATTCCCTCTTTCCAACCTACCCTCCCAGTATCACCACTCACACCACTGGTCCTGAAGAGATCATCCATCCTGGATTCCCTGTGTTTCCAGTTCCTATCTGTGCCAGTGCACATGCTCTGGTCTAGGCATTGCCTATTCTTGTATCAATTATCATTATACATCCGCTCCTCCTGTGCTTCACAGCTAGGACACCCCACAGAAAACAATGAAAAACAAATTGCTCTGAGCTTGTAAGAAAAGATACGATTAAAGACAAAAATACAACTAATGCATAAGAATGAGACCCCCATCAACATTCAAGAAGCCAGGGAAGAAATTTCTGTCATGGAACAACTAAGAAATGCTTGCACCCAGAACAAATTTGGGTCGTGTCTATAGGGAGGCCAACGACTCAAGTCTCTAGTTGATCCAGCATCATCTAGATTACAATGGTCTCTGCCTGCTAGTAAGGCTGTTCGGGATTTTCATGTTTTAAGCAGCAGCAAGTCGACTATGGGCAGAACCACCTCCTGGCCTCATGCCCCTGCCTACGGCACCTCTCATCTCCCATGGACCTGCTCTTCTTCGTTTCTAGTGGACTGTTGCAGGATTTATTTACATACACATGTAAGAAATATGTGTGGATATTCTTCTCGTTCCCCCTTTTTTCTAACATATACATAAAGGTATGCACTAAGCCCTGATGTTTTCATTCAGCAATATTTTTTTTGAGAACTTTTGATGTCAGCATCAGGACCTTCATTATTTTTCACAGCCACATAGCATTCCGTTACATGGATGGTCCAAAATGTATTTAACAGCCGATATTGGTGGATATGAGTTCTTTTCCATTGTTGGGAAAAAATGGAAGCAAAAAAGATAAGAAGAAAAACCTGAAGAAGAAAATGTAGAAGTGTCACAATGAATAATCTTATAAATACATCCTATCTGTACATTAGATTATTAGAAGTGGAATTAGAAGGGTTTTATATATATACTATTATATTACCTTTCATAAGGATTGGCCTATTTTAAAAATATATAATGAACTTTATTTAAAAAAGGATATACCTTACTTCATACCACATAACAAATTAACTTAAGATGAAACAAGGGTATAAATTTAAGGGCCACAACAATAAAATAAGAACATAGAGGTAAACATTCATGATTTTAGATTTGGCAATGGGTTCTTAGATACACACCAAAAGCACAACCAATAAAAAAATTTTAAATAGATAAATTGATTTAATCAAAATTTAACACTTTTGTATGTTGCCTTATGCTGAGTTCACTCTAGAAGCAAAACCAGTGAGACTTATGTGTATGTATGTGTGTGTATGTGTGTGTATGTATATGTGTGTATATGTATGTGTGTATGTGTGTGTATGTATATGTGTGTTTATGTGTGTATGTATATGTGTTATGTATATGTGGGCTTAGTTGACATATGTGAATGTATATGTGTGTGTGTGTGTATGTGTGTACGTATATGGTTCTCTAGAGAAGCAAAACCAGCGATATGTAGAAAGAGATTCGCGTCAAGAAACGGCTCACACAGCTGCAGTAGTGACTAAGCCCGGCTTAAGTCTGTGGATCAGATATTCAGCTGGGGCTTCTTCTGACTCCTCTAGCTTCAGAGTCTGACAAACGGGAAGCCGGACGATGAAACAGAAGCTGGTGGCTACTGAGCTGAATGTCCCTTAGATCAGCCAAATGAATCCATGTTTAGAAATCCACTGATGGGTCCTGGGATGGCAGGCTATATTAACAGGTGGTGGATGGAGGAACCAGATACATTTTCAAACTGCAGCAATAGACATCAGCTAACTTCCAGACATGTCAGTTTATACGAAGAGTAGGCCACACCCTGAGTGAAACCTCCCACAATTGTACCACAGCTGTGGCCTGATTGTTGTTGTTCTTAAGGGTAATCGAGTCGGTTCCAACTCATAGCAACCTTATGTACAACAGAAGGAAACACTGCCCTGTCCTGGGCTCTCCTCACCGTTGTTCATCTGTTTGACCCATCCAGGGTTTTTGTCTTTTTCACTGCTCCTTGACTTTACCAAGCACGATGTCCTTCTCTATGGACTAGTCTCTCCTAATAACATGTCCAAAGCACATGAGACAGGGAAGTCTTGTTACAATGGCCTCTGACTTAGTTAATTGTGCCAGCCTGGCCGATAATCACATGTGGGGCTGGTTGAAAGGTGGAGGAATAATTGGGTGGTGAAGCCTCGCCTTTCTAGTTCTCGGGTCTCTTGTTTTGTGATGGTCGCACCAGGGTGCAGCTACCTTAGCAGTTCCCTGCTTCAGCTTGCAAGACTGACTTCCTACAAGACATCCCCAAGGAGAAGCTACATGGATCTATCCCGATGCAGCCCTGGGTGCTGGAGCAGCCGTGTGGAGACCCCTGCTAGTGCTGAGATGCTTATTCGTTCACTGACTCAGCTTTCCTCCTGCAGTCGGCATCATTGCCTCTGTTTTGTGAGGTGGAGGACTTTGTGGCCTGGTGTTGGGTTAATGGGTTAATGTTGGACTTGTGGGCTTGGGTAGCACTGGGTTGGGATGTTTTTGTGATGCACATTTTCTTTACATAAAACTCTCTCTTATACATGAGTTGCTGTGGACTTGTTTCTCTAAAGTACCTAGACTAATACCGCCTCAAAGAACCATTCTAGCTGTACTTCTAAAAACAGAATGATTTGTTCTTTTGGCAGTTCGTGGTACTTTCCATATTCTTTGCCAGCACAATTCATTTCTTCTCCCATCTTCCTTATCCAGTGTCCATTGTTCACATGCTTAGGCAGTGATTGAAAATGCCTTAGCTTTTCTAAGTGAGGTGTCAACTAAGTCCACATGGAAGAAGTACACCAACCATGGAATCCAAGGATTGAAAATAATAAAATCCAAATCTGAAGGAGAGAATGGTATCAAAGCTTAAATTGTGAACAGCCAGTTTGCTAGAATGCTATGGATGTCAGGGGAGCCTAGAAGCCATTGGGAGCGTCCACACAAGGATTAAGCCTCCAGTGATCTCCCTCTGACCATAGTTCAGGAATGCGGGTAGACTTGTTATCAGACAGAAAGCTTTGTGAAGCTGATTATATCAGACGTAGTTGGGACAAAATGTAAGGTCTTATCCTTTGATCTCCCCTTCAACCCATGCTAAAGGTGTTTCCGTTAAAGGGGGGCGGGGGACACACGTGGAACATGGATGACCCCCCCTGTGCGCCCCTGACCATAGACCAGGGAAGTCAACAGCCCTGCTATCATGCAGCGTACAATAGAAAGTGGACTCTTGCAGCCGTAGTTAGGTTAAAATTTAACAAATCGCCCTTTAATCTCCCCTTTGGCCCATTTAAAATTTGTTCTAGTTTTTAATATTTCCTACTTGCTCTTTTACTGAAGCCTTACTTTTTCTTTAAAATGGTTTTCTGTATATGAAATCCAGGCGAGGGAACTCTACAGAGACAGTTCCTGGATTACTGGTTTCTTGGGAGTACGGCAGGGGAGGCTGGAATGAAGTGGTGAGCTAAAACAATGAAGACAAGAAAGAAGAAGATGTTCTAAAATGGATTGTGGCGATGGTTGTACAACTCTTTTAATATGGTTAAACTATGATTTAAAAAGAACAAAGAAATAAAGAAAATGCCATGGCTTAGGTCAAAGGGTACGTTAGTCCTCAAAGCAACACCCTTGCATTTTTTCAACACTTTACAGAGGTTTTGGAGCAGATTTGCCCAATGTAATCTGTCATTTGATCTTGAAACTACCCCTGTGAGTTTCGGAGATGGTAACTCTTTACAGGAGTAGAAAGTCCATTTCTTCTCCTGTGGAGCTTCTGGTGGCTTCAAACTACCAACCTTGCAGTGAACAGTCCAATTTGTAACCTCTATGCCACCAGGGCAGCCTCTCTTTCTCATAGATGTCGTCTATTTGATTTCTGTGTACTGTATTCCCTCTGAAGAAGTTTGTGTGTATAGTTAGTTGCTGTTTGTGTTGTTGAAAAAACGTATTTATGATGATGTCACTGATCTTGCAAAATTCTATCATGTGATTTCCAGCTTCATTTCTATCACCAAGACCATATTTTCCAACTCTGGTCCCTTCCTCTTTGTTTCAACAAACAATTATCAACGCACCTTGATTCCACGTTTGATGAATTTCAGACTGAAGCTGTCGGTAGAATTCTGAAATTTCTGCATCACTAGCTTTGGTACTTGGTGCATACATTTGAATAATAATTGTCTTAATTTGATTTCTTTGTAAGCAGCAGAACCTATCTTATCACAGACAGCATTGTACTTTTAGATAGAGCTTGAAATGCCCTTTTTAATGATTAATTGTGCCAACAGTAATGAGATCTATTCTTCCCACAACTGCTTGGCTGCTTCACAGAAAATTCCAGCATGGAGTTGACGCTGTATTTGATCATATGGGAGAATCCTGGCCCACCCAAGCTGACATAAAATGTAACTCTCACAACAGAGAAATTTCTATCAAGGAAATAGCTCACATGGGCAAGTCCAGCCCTGGGCAGGTTCCAAGGCATTGGGTCAGATGTCAGACTATAGGCTTCTTCTGACTTGTATAGCTGTGGAGGCTGATGTATCCAAGTTCAGCAAGACAATGACAGGCTGGTGGCTACAGAAGCTAATGAATTCAAGATTGACAGGTCAGGTGGCAGGCCTCTGATTACTTCCAGGATCAGCAGGCAATATTGCTGTCCTTTGGCTCAAGTACAAACAACCGAAAACCAATGAGCCAGATGCAGTACACAGACCCTGCAAAAAGCAAGCAAGCATTTCCACAGCATCCATTTGTATTGGAAGTAGGCCACACCCCAAGGACTTCATTTTAATTGACTGTATGTGGGCTGAGTAAGGTTGTTGTAACCTACCCAAATCTTACAATTGAGTAGTTGCTTGTAGCATATCTACTACGAAAGTGATTATCTTGCATTAGGTCATATCATGGGGGACCATTAGGTCTTAACTGTCAAGCCACTGACAATCCCAGAAAAATTGACACAAAATTTTAACTATTGCATCTATCAAAGTACATTCTCAAGAAAATGAAAAGATAATTCACAGAATAGAAGAAAAATTTTGCAAATTTACATGAATAGGATTTAGCAACCAAAATATATAAAAAGTTCAGACATCTTAACAATAAAAACACAAAGAGCAATTTAAATATGGGCAAAGACTCCTAAGGTGCAAATATTGGTCTTTTCTGGAGACAAGAAGCATGACAATAGAAAGACGCATGGAACCAATTGGTCCAATGGACGGATGGACCATTAAACATCAGCCTCCACACCCCTGAGACCAGAAGAACCAGATGGTGCCCAGCTTCCTACCAACGGCTCTGAAAAGGATCCCTGAGAAGGTCCTGGATAGAACAAGAGAAAAATAAAATCAATGATCTTCTCTGCAAATCTTCAACTGAACAACAACAAAAAGTTTTAAAAGACTAAGAAAACCTTATTTGCCACAACAGAAAACAAAATAAGAATTAAAATGGGCCAAGGGCTTATATAGACATGTCACAAAGACGAGATAGACAAAATGATCTGTAAGCACATGCAAAGCACATGCTTATTTGGAGGTTCAGTAGTAAGGTTGTCTGTGGTAGTTACATAATTTCATGTCAACTTGTTAATAGGTTATAGGGGTGGAGTCTAGGCTGTAAATCAGGTCACAGCCTGACTGATGTCTCCTTGTGGGCATAGCCTTCTCGAGGATTCTGGGAGTTTTTGTCTTCTTCCTCCCTGGAGGCGGAACACACCCTCTCTGCTTCACCTTCCTGTTGACAAGCCACATGGAACCATGCTGATGGAGCCAGAGACCTGGAGATGCTTCCACAGCCACTGGATCCACAAGACTTTCCACTCACAGGCCTGTGATCTTCCTTCATTGCATGTGCTGCATGAGTCTGAGGAATTTATAGACTGGTATTGGACATAAGGGCTAACATCAGACTTATGGACTTGATCTGGACTTGGCTGGGATGTTTTCTTAATATACAACTACTCTTTAATATAAAGCTCTCTTTTACACACACACAAGTGTCCCTAGTTTATTTCTCTAGTCGACTAACACATTGTCATATCTGTCTGAGTTCTTCAGACTACAGAACGTCTCTGGACTTGCTGAGCAGAATTAGTTTTTTCAAGGACACCTACATCCTATGACTCAGGGAAATACAGATCCAAGCCTCAATGAAAGACCACAGTGATGGCTCTCATTTTTAAAGGGGGAAGAGGATGTAAAAAGTGTTGGCAAGGCTGTGGGACAATTGGAACTCTCTCATATTGTTGGCAGGAATATAAAATGGTGCAGTCACTTTGAAAAATCATCAGACAAGTTTCTCAAAAAGTGAGCATAGAGACATTTTATCCTGCAATTGCATTTCTCCATACATACCCAACACATTTTTATAGCCAAAAAGCAAAAATAACCCTTACCTATCAACTGATGAATGGATGAACAATCGTGGCCAGAGCCATAAAACAGAGTATTCTTTGGTCTTGAAAAGAAATGGAAGTCCTGAGACATGCTGCAATGTGGATGGATCATGAAAACACCATGCTGTGTGCTAGAGGCCAATCACACATGCACACACACACACACACTATGGGACTCCATTTACAGGAAATGTTCAGAAATGTCGCTCTACAGAGAGAGAAAGCAGAATACTCAGAGCTAGGCGGAAGTGGGGCTGAAGGACTTGGGGAACAATAAGGAAGAGGTGCAGGGTTCTTTTAGAAGGGCTGGGTATATTTTCCAATTGACTGTGTCGATGGCTGCCTAATTCTGGATGTATGGAAAGGCTTGAAATTTTCCCTGAATACATTTATTACAAGGCGTGACAAAGGAGATATCTCACCTCTAAGACACACATGCCTGGTCGATGGGGGAGATCAGTGGCCTTACTTTCATGAGGCTCTGCACTCTAAAACATATTGACCAGTTCTCACAGCACCTCCAGGGCACCCTCTGGTGATGCTCCAGTTTGAACCATGCAGACCCTTAGCAGATACTTGCCATTTATTTGGTCATCTGTGAGCAGTAAAAAAATGTGGTTTTGTGGTAGAATTCTTGCCTTTCATACCGACAGACGTCCTGTTTGATTCCTGGCCAATGCACCTCAAATAGGCTTGTACATTTCTAGGAGGCAAAACAGGATTCAAGCCAGCTTACGGACTGAGGTAGGAATAAAGGTCTGGCGACCTACTTTTGAGAAATCTGTCCATGACCACCCTGTGGATGACAGTGGTCCACCTGCCGCTGGTCACAGCAGCATTTCCTCCCACTGCATGTAGACTCACCGGGAGTTGTGGCCCGACTTGACAGTAGCCAAAAATTAACCTGCACTGGCTCTTACATGCACCCGATATATCATCATTTAACAACTGGCTTTTCTCCGGGTTGAAAGGAAAGAAAGAAATTTGGCGCTTTGAGGTAAACAACTCTACCCCGCAGACTCCCCCAGGTGGTTTTCAAAGGGCAATTTGAGACCTGTTTCAACACTTTACGGGGGATCGAGTGAGCAGGTTCCGGATGAGGAGTGCTGTGGAGAAGATTCATCATTGAAACAACCGTTGAGAGGCCCGGTGCATTTAATTCCATTGCTAACTGCAGATTTTGACGGACCCCATAAAAAGGTCTCCGCCAAATCAGTAAATAAAAGAGAATATTAAAAATTGAGATGTAATCGCTTCTCGGCCTTTTGGCTAAGATCAAGTGTAAAAATTGAGATGTTAAATGTGAGAACGTGCCCGTCCACACACAAGAGAGAAAAGCAAATTGAAACTTCACTCCCTTTCACCCCAGTGCATATTTTACCTGCCAGAGTGGTGAAGATGGAAGTGTTTACATGCAGGGTGAGCTTTCCACGGGGCAAAGAAATGAGACTCTTGAACCGGAACCACAACGAATCCAGGGAGGATGATCCCTTCAGGACCAGTGATGAGGGTGGAGGGAGGATGGGTTGGAAAGGGGGAACCGATTACACGGAGCTACATATAACCTCCTCCCTGGGGGATGGACAACAGAAAAGTGGGTGAAGGGAGACGTCGGACAGTGCAGGGCATGACAAAATAATAATTTGTAAATTACAGGGTTCATGAGGGATGGGGGAGCGGGGAGGGAAGGGAAAAATGAAGAACTGATGCCAGGGGCTTGGATGGAGGGCAAATGTTTTGAGAATGATGAGGGCAATGAATGTACAAATGTGCTTTACACAATCGATGTATGTATGGATTGTGATAAGAGCTGTATGAACCCTTAATACAATGATTTCAAAAAAATGATTATTGGCTTATGGATGCAAGCGTCCATTGGTCCCATCTCTCTGGAAGGGAACGGAGGAGCATATAGCAGGTGCGATGCCCACACCGTTGACTTGGCAATTCAGCTTCGTAGTGCCATCCTGTGCAATAAGCTTGCACATTGTTCTGATGCTGAACAGGATTCAAGAGAGCTTACAGACTAAGGTAGGAAAAAAGGTCTGGCGATCTACTTTAGGGAACTCTGTCCATGACCACCCTGTGGATGACAGTGGTCCACCACTTTTCTCTTCTCTCGGTTTTTCTTCATCTGTTCTCATCTCTATTTCAAAAATGGAGTCAATAAGCTGAGGGGAATAATTCCCTGAAACCTATAGAACTAATTTCCTTTCGACTATAGGAATTGGCAGTCTTATTTTTTTAAAGCCTTCATAAAGAAAAACTTGAAAAGTTCCTTCTATGAGGGTTCTCAGCTATAAAAGTAATCAATGAAAGCTCCCCAAAATACTTTAGGTTGGGTTAAAAAAAATCCTATTCAGATGGAGCTGACAATGCTCAGTCTGAGACCAAACTTACAATCCACACTACCGTATCGCCCTCTGCTGGTCTAATGCACAAACAAATGTATGTGGTAGATGGTCATCAACACTTGGTTTTAATTGATTTTTTGAACATTCCACATGGTTTTCTTCACATTTTTCCAAACAAAGACTCTGTGCATATTAATGCACTATTGGAATCCAGAAAAAACACCTACTCCTTTGAAACTTCTGGATTCTTGCTTCTGCTGTCTTCAAGGTCTCTGTTCTTCCTCATTGGAGAGGCTGGCCTCCGCTTACTCAAAGATCCAGCCCCCGCTGAGGATTCCACCCTAATTCCTAAGCAGATCGGCTTCTCTCACTACCCTGTTTCCTGGCTGTTGGTGTGACGCCCTTCCTTGAGGTTTCCATCTGCCTCTGGACTGCCCCCTTACTAGAAGCTCATGAGTGAGTTCCATGTGCAGGTATTGCCTTGGCATTGCCAGCCCTTCTGTGTCTCACCTCCCCTGCCCTTACTTGCTCTCTATGCATTTCTTAATCTGATTTCTAAAACAGGGTTTGTGAACTATCGACATCCTATTCCTCAGGCTGCTCATTGAAAATGCAGGTTTCTGAGTCTCCCGTACACCACGTCTTCTTTCATCCAGGAATCTACATAGATGGCACGTGTCCTACAGAATCCGTATGTGTCTTCACAAATATAGAACATCAAAAACAAAAAGTGCCCTGATTTTTACTGTTCCGATCTGGTTTTCATATTCTACTGAGACTGCTATTTCAAGCAGCAACAAATGCCGATTTTAATTGCTCTTTTATGAAAGTCAAGTTTAATCATGTAAAGTTTAGTGAGCGTTGTGCTTCTTAAAGATGTTCTATGCCTACTATCTTTCCCTTGCATGTTGATGCTGCCAAGATGTCATCCTTGTCTTTATTTGGAAGCTGGTGAGGCCCATGAACATGAAGTAACTGCCCAGCATCCTGTACAGAGGATGCCCAAGAGCCAGTCGATCCTGGAGCCTGCTGCTCAGTCCCAAACCTTTGTATTCCCCACAGGGCACTGCCTCCTTCCCAGCATTCATTCTTGATCTTTCTGTAACATCTCACATCTCAGAAGGCGTCCTCTCTAGCAGTGGGCTGCATGCTGGGCTGCTAACGGAAAGGTGAGCAGTTTGAACCTACCAGCCACCCTGGGGGAGCAAGATGAGGTTTTTTGTTGCCATAAAGATTGATACCCTTAAAGATTGATAGGGGCAGTTCTGCGCCATGCCACGGGGTCATTATGAGTCAGAATCACCTCCCTGGCAGTGAGGTTAGTTTGGGGGTTAATTTTTGCTTCTGAAGTTGGGTCTTGTTTGGGGTTTTTATTATGGGTTGGGTGAATGTATACAGAGCATATCTGTTTCCCATTCAATAACCCATACCTAGATTTTGTTTCATGCTATTGATTACAATACCCACAATGTAGCATCGCTTATTTCCTCCCTGTTTCCTACTTCCATCCCTTCTCCTTCCCCAACCCTCTGAAGAAGATGCCGACTCACACTGGGACAGGGACTAACCGGCCTGTGAGTTTCTGAGACTGGGACTCCTGGCGGTGAGCAGCCCATCATGCACCAGGACTTCTCTTTATGAAAGAAAACATCAGATTTCATTTTGCTAAGTGTAGCAAGTGTTGTGCATTAAACTCCTTGTAGAGATGTTCTAAACATATTATCTTTCACCCTCACTATAGTGCTTTTTAGTCTTTCTTATAATGCTTGTATAATCCCCTATAAATCTGTTTCAGTGGGTGGCTTCCAACTGCTGACCTTGTGGTCAGCAGCCCAGAGAATGCCCCTGTAACACCAGGAACCCGCACAGCAGCTGCTTACTCCCAAAGAGAGATGTGATCCACGAGAGAGTGAGAACCCATGACCTTGCTTTAGAACCAACACCGCATCTCTTTCACCCTGCTCTGCTATGTGAACTGGCTCACTAAGTCCAACCTGTTTGTGGGGGGAGGAAAATGAACTTTCACTTCTTCAAGGAGAAGCAGGGGAATGTAAAAAATTGGTGAATATATTTTAAAACTAGTAGAGAAATGGAAGTGAATTGGGTGAAGACACTCCTGGAAGTCATGGAATTCAGGCCATATATAGGGCTGCCGTACGTTGGAATCAACTCCACAACCAATGATGTGGTTTGATTTTATACTCCAACTACTGTAACCTGTTTGTTTTTGTTTTTTGTATACTTTTATTATCATCCTATCCATAAAGACCTAGTAAACTCTTGAGATTAAGGATTACCTTATTACCTTATGTGAGTGGCCATCTAAGGAGCAGCCATTGACCTCTCCCTATCTAGAAGAGAGAAGAGTGAAGAAAATCATAGAAGTATGGAGAAAGTTAAGGCAATGACAAATGGCCCCCACAAGGTCAGCCCCACAATCCTGAGACCAGAAGAACCACAAGGGACCTGGCTAATGTCACCAACAGCTCTGAAGGGGATTATACTAGAAAGTCCTGGAGAGAGTGGGAGAAAATGTGGCACAAAACTAAAATTTATATAGAGACCAAGGTCACTGGTTAGATGGAGACTGGTGGAAGTCTGAAACTATGTCCCTAAGTCACCCTCCGGGTCTGGAAATGAACCCAGCCTTGCTTTTCCATTTTTAATTGAACAACATAAAGAGAACAATATGCTAGAGAAGCATGCGCTCATTAGAATAACCAGCCATTTGAGATTAAACGGGCAGCATTTACTCAAGGACAAAGCTCAGAAGGGTTAGGGAAAGGAGGAATAATGGGGAGGGAGGGAGAGAAGGAGGAGAAGTGATGTTACATTGTGGGGGTTACACTCAATGATATGAAACAAAATATGTCTGAATTGCTCAATGGAAAACGGATCTGCTCTAAACGTTCTTCCAGTTCACAATAACTGTTTTAATCACGTCATTCGTCATGTATTCCCTGCAGCTCTGCAAATAGTAACGTTGACACAGTATTTCTTGAATAAATTAGTACCCTCAATTAGAAAACTGCTGTTTAGTATGCTTGTAATGATCGGAAAGGTGGATTTTAAAGAACATTCAACGTATCATAGAGGAAATAAAGATGCAAGTAGAATCATTTCTAATAGCACGGAATGAAATACAGCTCACAATTCAATGACGCCCCCTCCAGTCATCTGCAAAAAGAAGAAAGTTTTCACCTTCACACCTTCCTGTCCCTTGTTAAACCCCACATGTTTTCAAGTAAACTGTCACCAAAGAAAATGAGTAGATCATATTTTTTAAATCTTTCTAATTTTATATTCTAGGGGAACTGATTTTTCTAATAAGCCCAAATCATTTTTATTATTAAACATTACTTAAAAATAATTCCAATGTTAAGGCAAATATATTTTTGTTTGCTCTTGATTCTGACTCATGGTGATGCTATAGGACAAAATAGAACTATCCCAGGGGTTTTCCAAGACTGTAATCTGTCTCCTGTGGAGTGGCTGGTAAGTTCAAACGCCCAGTCTTTCAGCTAGCTACCGAGTGCGAAACCACTGTGTCACCAAGACGCCTCAGACTTTCCAAACATCAACACCCAATGCAAATCCTCAGTGTAAATGTACTCCTTTATCTTAATGACCAGCAGCTGCCTCTTTACACCCTTCTTGGGTTAGGTGTTGAGCTGTTAACCACAAGGTTGGTGGTTCCAGTCCACTAGCTGCTCCAAAGGAGGTAGATGAGGCTACTGTTCCTAAAAAGCTATAGTCTCTGAAACATTCTATAGTCATGAATTGGAAACAACTTGATGGCAATGTGTTTAGGGGTTTGTTTTGGTTTGCTTTGGCTGACTCCTCTGTGAACTTAATTCCCTCTGAGGCATTGTGGTAGTAATTTAAATATACTTTTTTGTCATCTAATTTTATATATTCCATTAAAATTAATATAGGATATTATAGGAGCTGCTTGTCAATTTTAAGCCATGTGCAGTTTTGCTGCAGGTTGAAAGTAAAAATATTCTGTCCTTATTAGGACAAGTTGCTGCCAGAGCATGTCACCTCTGCCATCGAGGCGGCTAAGAAAACAGGCCATCCCCAGCCTCCTAGCTCCACACACTCCAGACACCACAGACCTACTATACGGATCCCTGATCTGGTGTCAGCCATCTAAACTAAACTTGGTGGAGCACAAATGTCCTTACGGGACAGATATTTAGCAAACACTCCAGGACTTGTAGAGGGATCAGGGCTTCAATACGTCTGATAAAAACTAAACATCGGGACTCTTTTCTTGGTGGTGGTGGTGTTCATTGTTCGATGCCGCTGATTTGATTCCCAATCCTAGTTCCTTACGTGCGACACACTGAAACACAGGCCTGGTCTATGCCAGGCTCACAGCCACTGCTTTGTCTGCGTCCATTGCCACCGCCTCAGCGTTCATCCAATTTGCTGCCAGACTGGATTCCTTTTGTCATCATCCTCAGAAACCTGTTCCTTCTGATAAAGAGGACCAAAATACACGAAGACTCTGTCCTTGCTTCTCAGGAGCAGTCTGGCTGTTACTCTCAGGACAGATCTGTTCCATCTCCTGGCATCAGCAGTTGTCAGGTGCCATCAAGCTGGTTCTGACCCATAGCAACCTTATGCACAACCTTATGCACAACAGGAAATACTGCTTGATCCAGGGTCACCCTCACAATTATCCCTAAGCCTGAGCTCCTTGTTGCAGCCACAATGTCAATCCATCTCCTTAAGGACCTTCCTCTTTTTCACTGCTCTTCTACTTCACCTACCATGATGTCCTTCTCCAGGGACTGGTCTCTCTCGATAACATGTCTAATGTATGTTAAGAAGTGGTCTTGCCATTCTTGCCTCTCAAGAACATTCTGGCCGTACTTCTTCCAAGACTTTCACCACTGGTCTGTCAGCTTGTCATTCTGTGGTGGCTTGTGTGTTGCTGTAATGCTGGAAGCTCTACCACTGGTATTTTAAATATCACCAGGGTCCCCCACAGCGGAGTTTCCAGACTAAGACTAGACAACGAAGCAGGACCAGGCTCCCCTCTTTGGAGCTGCTAAAAACCTTTTTTGCAGTCAAGGGAACATTCAACATCAACACCCTAACTATAAAAGCATTCATTCATCTTTGCTCAGAACTTGAGGCACAAATTTCTCAATGACCCTTCTTATGTGCAAATCTTCCATTAAAATTCACGGAAGTTATCCAAGATAGTGCAGCTAACTTCCCCATCTCTTCAATGGTCGGTCATCGGTCTTCGAGAAATTGATGGATATCCAGAACGAAGTTTGTCATCGTTGACATTTCATCTTTTTTGAATCCAGGAAACACTTGCGCTTTGCCCACAGCGCTGTCCTTGTAAGCTACGTTCAACGTCACAACACCTTCTGTGGCATTTTTCCCCAGCGGGGGAAAAAAAATTTCAGAGACACACACTATCTCTTAAATTGGCCTTCACGAAAAATGAGGTTCTGTTAGGTTTCTGGAGTGGATTGTACCTCGGTTCTTTGCTTCACACGCTGAAAGAATTCACGTCGAAGCACGTTTTGTTATCCAAGTGAGTTTTTATGAAGGAACGGCAAAAGTTCAGGTTTTACAGTCTCAAAAGGGTACATATTATTTCTGGAAAGCATGTCAACCTGCGTGGAAGCCGTGTGGGGGTTCACAACTGGGCAAGAACAACCATGTAGAAAAGAACACCAACAGGTGTGGAACTGGGGATTACCTGGAGACCAAGAGGCCAAGCACCTGTGGGCCCTGAGGGGGCATGTAGGCACCGTGTGCCCCCACGATAGAGGCCCTCCTTACATCATGCCCCTGAGGGGGGGCAGAGCAAAAAGAAACTAGCAGCAAGCCAAGAGGGGATGCGAAGAGAGCAAGGGGACAAGGGATCAAACAGGCAAGAGAGATAGGGCTGGAGAATGCTCCCTGCCTTTATTATATTCCGCCCCCTTGGCTGGGGAAGGCATGGTTGAAGGTATTAGTTGACCTCATTGGTTGAGTTAAGCCCATCTATGTGATGTCATTTGCTGGTACGTAAGGTGGGCGTGTCCAAGGTATTGGTTTTACCTGGGCCTAGGGGGTCCTAGTCTTTGCATGCTCAGTGCTGAGTTTTCCCCACGGGTGTTCAATGGGGTGCCTGATTTCTTTCCAACCTCCTCTATGGGGGCCCTTGCAGGCCTGGGAAGGACAAGCCCCCTGTCCCTAAATCTAGCTAGGCTAGCTACCTTAACCATTTGAGCGAATCTGCTTTTACAAAAACAATTCACTGTGACCAGAGAGAACCTTCCCAGGCGATGCCACTGGGTTCACTAACTCAGAGCAAGTAGCTCAACGCTCGTCAAACGTCAAACGGTGGGGTGTTGGGGGGTGGGGGGTGTGTGCGTACTATGAAAGCTCTGCCCAGTGGAGCTTTTTTCCCGTTTTCTTTGGCTACCCCCTCTTATATTTACCATATGAATGTTAGGTAGTCAGAAAATGGCAGGGCAGACGTGTTGATAAGTGGAGAGAAACTGGCACGGATCTTAAACAGCAAAGAGAAAGACAGGCTTCCCCACGTACCTCTCCACTACAAAGGAAGGTGAAGGGCAGACAGGACACATTTCCTTATCAATAGAAGAGACCAGCAGTAATTAAAAGGCTGATATGAGAAAGACAAAATATTCAAACTACCCCCACAATGACTGAGCGGTTTTGGATCTGAGACAAGGACACAGCACGAAGCCTGGAGAGCTGAAGAGGACCACCCCAGAGGACCAGCCAATAGCAGAGGTCCCACGAGAGAGTCCACCATTAACCAATATAAAGTCTAGCACTACTTTTCCCAGCCCCTTTAGACTACCCTAGTGAAGGGCCCTATGGATTTTATTTCCAAAGTAGCCCCCTTCAGTAAACTCCTTCTTTCTGGTCAAACCTTTTCTCTGACTCTGGTTTGAATTTTGTCCCTGGCCTGAAATCTTTCTTGTGAGTGGCACAAGAACTGAGGGGTGGAGAGGTATGAAACCCAGAGCCTCCTCCGGGTAACAATTACAATAAAATTAAAAATCAAATACTTCTTTGTACAATGGTAGATCAAAATTCATGTATTTTTATAGATCAAGAGTAGGCATGCTATAAATATATAGAGATTTTACAAACATAATACATTGATTAAATTGACACACATTTCACATTTAGTGATTCATATTCTATAAAAGTCTTTTCCAAATTATAGAGTATAAAATTAAGCAAAACCATGATTACTCTAGCCATAAATTTAGCATAAAAGAGTATAGGTTATAATTGTGTTTAAAATCTAAATACTTTAGGATCTAAAAATCTTCATTTTATTAAATAATTGGAGAAATAGATTTGTTTTATAACACATTTCCGATAAAAATCTGTATTAAATTAACGACACCAAGGAAATTAGCTCTAAAATACATTTCAGCTTTCTAAAGTACTTTCTCATTAATTCTGGCCATCTGGGTTTTGGTAATTAAGCTACCTTTTACATAGAATTACCTTTATACTACCTCTATGGGAATATTCTAACATGGCTACCTATTACTCTCTGAGGATCTATCAGGTAAAAATTACAAAGCTACAATTTGTTCAGAATGATGCACTCATAAAACTACATGTAAAACTGTAAATTCCAGTATACTACTGACATGTGATAATTTCACCTTTAATTTACTAGCCAAAGGAGATTAATAATATTCTAGAACATCTTTTTTTTTTACTCTCTTTTATTTTTTATTATTTTTTAATTTTAATCATTTTATTGGGGGCTCGTGCAACTCTTTATCACAATCCATACATACATCTTTTGTGTCAAGCACATCTGTACATTTGTTGCCATCATCATTTTCAAAAACATTTTTTAATGTGTTGCATTTCTTTTTTTTTAATCGTTTTATTAGGGGCTCACACAATTCTTATCACAATCTGTACATACACCAATTTTGTAAAGCACATCTGTACATTCATTGCCCTCATCATTCTCAAAACACTTGCTCTCCACTTAAGTCCCCAGCATTGGGTCCTCATTTTTTCCCCTCCCTCCCTACTCCCTCATGAGCCCTTGATAATTTATAAATTATTATTTTGTCATATCTTGCCCTGTCTGACGTCTCCCTTCACCCACTTTTCTGTTGTCCATCCCCCAGGGAGGAGGTCACATATAGAGCCTTGTAATCCATTCCCTCTTTCCAACCCACTCTCCCACTACCCTCCCAGTATCGCCACTCATACCACTGGTCCTGAAGGGAGCATCCACCCTGGATTCCCTGTTTCCACTTCCTATCTGTACCAGTGTACATTCTCTGGTCTATCCAGACTTGCAAGGTAGAATTCGGATCATGATAGTGGGGGTGGGGGTGGGGGGCGGAGGAAGCATTTAGGAACTAGAGGACAGTTGTATTTTCCATAGTTGCTACATCACACCCTGACTGGCTCACCTCCTCCCCGAAACCCCTCCGCAAGGGGATCTCCAGTGGCCTACAAATGGGCTTTGGGTCTCCACTCCACACTCCCCCCATCATTCACTATGGTAAGATTTTTTGTTCTGATGATGCCTTATACCTGATCCCTTTGACACCTCGTGATCACACAGGCTGGTGCGCTTCTTCCATGTGGGCTTTGTTGCTTCTGAGCTAGATGGCCGCTTGTTTACCTTCAAGCTTTTAAGGCCCCAGACACTTTTTCTTTTAATAGCCGGGCACCATCAGCTTTCTTCGCCATATTGCTTATTCACCCGCTTTGTCTTCAGCGGTTGTGTCAGGAAGGTGAGCATCATAGAATGCCAATTTAATAGAAGAAAGTACTCTTGCATTGAGGGAGTACTTGAGTGGAGGCCCAATGTCCTTCTGCTACCTTAACACTAAACCTATAAATATAAGCACATAGATCTTAATACAGAAAACATATTAGGGAGCAATACAAACTTTTATAAGGATTTACAGTCTACTAGTATGACTACAGTGAAGTCCTAGTGGCGCAGTGGTAGAGTGCTGGGCTGCTAACTGCAAAGTGAGCCATTTGAAACCACCAGCGGCTGTGAGAGAGAAAGATAGGGCTTTCTACTCCGGTAAAAATTACAGTCTCAGACACTCACAGGGGCACATCTACCCTGTCCTACAGGGTCGCTTTGAATTACCATCTATCTACTCAATGGTAGTGAGAGTATGACTGTGAAAAAAATACAAACTAAATATGAAGCAGCTTCAAAACGTTTATGGAAAAATGGAATTGTTAGTAGCTAGGTTTAGGGCCAGGGGCTTGTCCCGCCCATGCCTGCAAAGACCCCCCATAGAGGAGGTTGGAAAGACGTCAGGTAACCATTAGGCACCTATGAAGAAAAGACCCCAAACTGAGCATACTCATTCATACTCAAGCCCCTGAGCCAAGTGGGAGGTACACCTGGGTGGTCCAAACTAGGCCCAGGTTCATGACATCACCCAGGTGGGCTCAACCCAGCCAATAGGGCCAACCGATACCTTCAACCACACCTTCCCCCAACCAGGGGGTGGGCTAGAATAAAGGCAGGGATCATGCTCTGGGATGCTCTCTCTTGCTCTCTTACCCGGCTCCTAGCAGCAGGGGAGGGTGAAGGTTTCCCTCCCCCTGGAGGGTGCACATCCACCCACTCTGGGCCCACTCGGTACCCACAGCCTCTCTTAGTCTCTCTTAACCCAGTTTCTGGTCAGAGGCAGGTTAGAGGGTGGGGGTGCACATGCGCTCTGGACGTGCCCCCTCAGGGCCTGCTCCAGGCCTCCTTGGGGCCCACAGACTCTCTTGGCCCGCGCTCTGACCTCCTCGCTCCCTGGTCTCCATGCTATCTTGCCCTTACTCCCTGGACTCCTCGGTTCCTGGGATCCCTCACCCCCAGTTCCACACGTGTGGGTGCTCTTTTCCACAAGGTTGCTTGTGCCCAGTTGAGATCCCCGTTGAGACTGTAAAACCTGAAACTTGTCCTGCCCTTCATCAGAACCCACTTGGATGATAAAACAAGCTCCGTGAAGCGAAGAACCTAGGTAATACCCACTCAAGAAATCTTATAGAATGAAAAGATAATGGAAAATTTCCACAAACTTTTTGACCCCCCTGAGTATGTATGTGGTAATTTTACATTATATTTGTTGAACATACTGCTTTTTAATTTTTAAGATTGTCATCAGATATTTTATGTTATACTTACCGATAAAGAGTATTACTATTATTTCAATAACCTATCTGCACTCTTTCTAACATCTTTCTGGTCAGGTTTTCCAAAACAGGTGTTCCGCGGCAGTCTCCGTGGTGAGGAGAAACTGGACAGTCCTTGCCCCACCCCCACCCCGCCCCCCAATAAGCCCGCTGTGCCGCGACCAAGGGGTCAGTGCTCTTTGCTCACAGCAGTGATTTGAGGCATCAACACTACCTGAAAGGCTGATCGAAAAGTTCCAATTCCCAGGTCTTACCACAGTTTACTGAATCAGAAACTGTAGGGTGGAGCCCAGCAATCTGTTGTAACAAGCCCGTCAGCTGATTCTTTAAGCTCATCCACGTTTGAAAGCCACTGAGCTATGCAAAGCTTCTTAAACGGTGGGTCGGTGGGTCGTGACTGAATGTGAGCATGGCGAAAGTGTGGCAAGAATAAAAGGTTTCCAGAAGGTGCGACGGCAACAATTAATTCAGAATCAAACTCGTAATGTATCTGAGGTGTTTCTGGCAGCGCTTGCACACGCTGCCAATTTCTCAGGTGCAAAAGTCTCAAGTGGAAACCATTCAAGAAGCTCTGTGCGTGTTCTCTCGCTGAAGCTTCACCTGGAGTGTGCATATTAAAATAGGCTTACGTGGTTTCATGGTTACGTGTTGGGCTTCTAATTGTTAGGTCGGCAGTTCAAAACCACAATGGCTCCTCCAGAGAAAGACGAGGTAGAAAATGCCCACAATGGGTTTAAAGTCTTGGAAACCCACAAGCGTATTTCCACCCTGCCGGAGAGGCTAACCACGAGTCAGAATTGACTTGAACATGAGTAAGCGGGTGAGAATGTGTGTTAGAGTGACAGTGTGAGAGAGTAGAAGAGATACTTTAATGCTGAGCTACTGGGAAGGTTTAAAACATTTAGTATTTCATCCCAGATTATGGACAATATTCAACAAAATTTTGCTTTGAATGTTACTGTGTTAGACAGGGTTCTCTAGAGAGATAAAACCAAATTCCTGATAATATCATATATTTATTTATAAAGATAATTAGATATATAACGAGAAATGAAATGTTAAATCATAAAGATAATTAGATATATAACGAGAAATGAAATGTTAAATCATATACAGATAGAAATACAAGAAATAAACAGTTAAATTAGAAGCACTATAAATGGCTTAGTGCAACTCACGTCCGTGAGAGAAAGTTGAGAGACTAGCAGTCCTTCAAGTCTCTATCTGATGCCAGATCTTCCTCTATTTGCAGAGAGAGCTAGGCTATGTCAGCACAGCAGCCAATCACAAGGCAGGTCACCAATCGCCAGTCCCCAGCTCCAGAGAAGTCTTAAAGGGACCTCAACTTACAGCAACACAGTCCACAGGCTAGGCGTCCCACAGGCTGTGTAGCCTTTAAATTGAAGCACAGAACAAGCAAGGCAGCCGCACACTGGTCCGATGATCACAGAGCAAGAGACAAGAAAGGCAAGGCTCACCAAGCCATCCATCTCTCCACCCCTCAGTCAATCCCACCTGCGTTTATCAGCCAGGCTGGCACAATAAACTATCTCAGTTACTTTGACCAACACTAGAGTTTTCAGAAGAAAAAAAATGTGAAAGCTATTTCAAGCAAGTGAAGACAGTGTCAAAAACAGAACTCTTAGAATGGTACTCACTGAAATTTACAGAGACTCTAACATGGATTTAATGTTACCTGCTGTGACAGGTTATTTGTGCCAACCTGGCACCTGTAAAATGGTGTTTACCATGTCAATCAGACCGCAGCTTGATGACCTCCTTTGGAGATGCTACTGAAATAAATGGCTCTCTGGAAGCCTACCCCAACCCCCCTACCCTCACCTTCATTTTCCTCTTGACAAGTCACACTGAGACCTGATGGAGCCCTGTGATGCGGTCACCACCATTGCATCTACAACTCTACACTCATCAGCTTGTGAGCTTCCTGCATTCTGCTTTATTGTATGTGGCTGCGTGCGTCTGAAAAGAGACTTATAGACTGGCATCTGACTTATGGACTTGCATGGGCCTGGGCTGGGATGTTTTATTGATGCATAATTATTTCTTGATATAAAGCTTTTCTCTTTTTTTAATCATTTTGTTTGGAGGTCTTACAGATATTATAACAATTCATAATTCAATTAGATCAAACCTAATTGTACAATTGCTGCCACCATCATTTTCAAAATATTTTCTTTCTTCTTGAAGTCCTTGATATAGTTCCCTTTATTCCCCCTCCCCCACCAAGAAACCTTATTATAATATTATATATTATTATTATTATTTTGCCATATCTTACAACATCGAATGTATCCATTCATCTACAATTCGACTATTCATTCCCATGTTAGTCCGGGTAAACAAGAGAAACAAATTCATGGGCATTCATATGTACATAAGAAACAGCTTTATATAAAGAGTAATTGTACATTAAGAAAACATCCCAACCCTGTCCAGTTCAAGTCCATAAATGCAATAATAGCCCATATCTCCGATACCAATCTATAAAGTTCTCTTCAGACTCACAAAACACATGCAATAACACCTAATGCAGATCACAGGCCAGTGGGTGAAAAGTCTTGTGGATTCAGTGGCGTTGTAAACATCTCATCTCTGGCAGAGGTCCCCACATGGCTCTGGCAGGGGTCCCCCTCCTGCTCAGGTCACTAGCGTAGCTCCATGTGTCTTGTCAGCTGCAATCTGTCCGAGGGAGTGAGCCTGTGCCCCGTCTCCTGTCTCCTAGTACCTCCAATGAGGCCATCAAACTGTGACCTGATTGACAGGCTAAACTCCACCCCTTCACTCTTAAGTCTCAAATTGATAACAGATTCTGTAACTAGTGCAGCTCCCTTCGAGTCGTGTTATACAGTCATTGTTATCGATCCCACCACCCTTCCCATACCTTCAGGGAATCATTACTCCCTTTACTATTTCTGAAAGTTTTATCTGTTTTGAATTTCAGGCATCGAACAACTTTAATTACACAAATGAACATCCACAGGTCTCACAAGATTGATGAAGACCATAATAGTAGCGAAGAAATATTAAAAAGCCAGAGAATGTTTGTGTTTCATCAGGGCTTTTTTCTGTTATCATCCCTTCCATGTGGCCCTTCTGTGAGGGACTGTCCCATTGTCTTACAGGTGGGTTTGGGGTCTCCACTTGGTCCACGCTCCTTCACGTCAATCTGATTACTTGTTTTAGAACTTCTGATGCTTATTCCTGTCGACACCTCATGATCACACAGGCTGGTGTGTTTCCTCCATGTGTGCTTTGTTGCTTCCCTGCTAAATGGCCACTTGTGTAACTTCAAGCCTTTAAGACCCCAGACACGAAATCTTTTAATAGCCAGGCACCATCAGCTTTCTTCACCACATTTGCTTGTGCACCTATTTTTGTCTTCAGCAATCATGTGAGGAAGGTATCATACAATGAATGCCACATTATTTGAACAATTGTTCTTGTACTGAGGTAAGATTTAAGTAGAGGCCCAAAGCTTCCTTGTTGTATTTATATATGCATACCATATATACTTGAGTATAAGCCGACCTGAATATCAGCTGAGGCACCTAATTTCACCACGAAAACCTATAAACAATGTGCCAAAAAACTCAGCTTATACTCAAGTATATATGGTACATAGAGACAAATACACCTATCTTTATATATTCACTTATCTATATTTATACCTAGATATATACTTTTTACTTTCTTATTCTTTCCTCCTGATCCACTATCATGCGTACCCATCGTTCCTTCACGGTAATTCCTCACGGATACATTTCACTTGATCAACACGACTAGGAATACGACTCCCTTGCACCGTCAATTTTAGATCCCTTGCTATTCTTGTCCCGGCTATTATTTGCTTAGTACTCGCTCCCTACCTTCGGTCCTCAACCTATGGTCCAGTTGCTGTCTCCTTGGGATGGATAATCCTGCTTATCTTATATAGACACCAAAAGAGGAAGAAAAAAAAAGTCCATGCAAGTAGTTCCATGTCTATCTGTCCTGACCCAAGTAGATAAGTATCCCTTTGTTAAATAGCGAGCAGGCCCTGATAAAACCCATCGGTTAAAAAAAAAAAAAATCCACCGGTCCATTCCCCTTTTCTTTTGGGGATCCATCTCCCAGGACCTGCTTACCCAACACCTATATGCTTTTAGGCCTCAGTGTTCATGTCCAAGGGTGCGCCTTCTACAAGACCTCACTGCTCTTCTTGTAGTCAAGGCTTCTTGTAGTCTAGTGTCCTACCCCCCACCCCGTTATACCTTTAACTTCCAGTGCGGCTCCTTGCAAATATTCCCCAATCAGTTCAGATGAGCTGCCAAGCGCTGTCCTCCAAGCCAGATGTCTGCTACCAAGATTCCTCAGGGACTTTGTGTCTGTGCTCCATTGCTGGTCTGTTGCACTTCCCTCTTGCTTGCCCCATGTGGGCTGGTCATGCCGGCTGCACTCTCCGAACTCTTATCTTCAGTGTTGTCCTCTATAGTGCTGTCATCTAGTGAGGGGACTCCAAGTCTCGAGCTGGGGCTGGCCCTGCCCTCTGTGGACAAGCTGCTCTGAGCAGGAATGTTGCCCTCAAGGCTGTTGCACCACAATGTGGTATACTCTCCCTTTTCTGCGGAGCTATAAACAACACCCTCCTCTTTGGTGGATTAGTACCCTGTTCCCCAATTGTCATCTTTTTTTTCATCCGTGTTAGTCTGGGTGAATTAGAGAAACAAATTCGTAGACACTTATATGTGTATAGGAAAAGCTTTATGTAAAGTGTAATTGTACTCATGCAACACATGCAATGGCATTTAAATCACGTGTGGGAAGAAAGGTACATGACTAAGAAAACATCCCAGTCCAGTAGAGATCAAATCCATAAGTCCAATATTAGCCCATATGTTCACTATCAGTATGCAAATTCCGCTTCAGACTCATGCAACACATGCAATGACATCAAGTACATGAAGATCACAGGCCAGTGGGTGGAAAGTCTTGTGGATCCAGTGGCGGTGGAAGCATTGTGTGTTGGCATGGGTCTACACGTGGCTCCTCCAACTCTAAGGCTCTGGCTGCCATCAGCATAACTCCATGTGGCTTGCCAACAGGAATGGCTCCCAGGGAGTATGTGTCCCTCCTCCAGCAAGCTGTTTATCTCCTTAGTGCCTCCAAATAAGGTCAAGCTGCAACGACCTCATTTGGAGGCACTAAGGTAAACACTTCACTCTTAATAGTCTCAAGTTGACAACAGATTATGTAACTACCACAGACCCATCCCTTTGTGGGCTGTAAAGGTGTGTGTGCGCAGGGGAGTGTGGGGGCGGGTGGAGGAGGGGAGAGATGTTTTTCTGCACAGTTGCTATTTGTATAAATGTTTTCTCCACAGGGAGTCCAGGGTGGATGATCCCTTCAGGGCCAGTGGTGTGAGAGGTGATACTGGGAGGGTAGAGGGAGGATGGGCTGGAAAGGGGGAACCGATGACAAGGATCTATATATGACCTCCTCCCTGGGGGACAGACAACAGAAAAGTGGGAGAAGGGAGACGTTGGACAGTGCAAGATATGACAAAATAATAATTTATAAATTATCAAGGGCTCATGAGGGAGGGGAGAGCGGGGAGGGAGGGGGAAAATGAGGAGCTGATGCCAGGGGCTTAAGTGGAGAGCAAATGTTTTGAGAATGATGAGGGCAATGAATGTACAAATGTGCTTTACACAATTGATGTATGTATGATTGTGATAAGACTTGTATGAGCCCCTAATAAAACGATTAATAAAAAAAAACACGTTTTCTCTCCCTTTTCTTTTTTGATGATGTATCATTGTGTTTAGTGTGGCTTTTGTCAGAGTATCTGGTCTTCAGCCCGGGAACTGTGCGATATGTTTTCCCCTACACCTGTTCTGCTGTTTGAACTGACCTCAGTGGACTCATGTTGTACTGGTCCTTTTGTGCTTGGCTTACTTCGCTCAGCATAATGTCCTCCAAGTCCATCCACTCGACCAGGTGTCTCATTATTTCCTCACTTTTTATAGGGATGTGTAGTAGTCCATTGTGTGTATATACAGCAGAGTTTTTTAATTCATTCATCTATTGATGGAAATTTAGGCTGTTTCCAATTCTTTGCAATTGTGAACTTTGCAGCAATGAACATTGGAGTGCAGATGTCAGGTTGTGGCCTGTTTCTTATTTCTTCTGGGTATATACCCGGGAGTGGAATTGCTGGGTGGTAAGATAACTTAATTTCCATGTTTTAGGTATTGGCAAATCACTTTCCAATGTGGCTGTACACATCTACAAGACCACCAGCAGTGAATGAGAGCTCCTATTTCATCACACCCCTTCCAACATTTGTTGCTTTTTCTTGAATCGGGCTATCCTTGTGGGTGTGGTGTTTTGTGGTTGTTTTGATGTGAATTCCTGGATGGCTAATGATCGGGAACATTTTCTCTATTTATTGGCCAGTTGGGTTTCTTCTTTTGTGAATCTTCTGTTCGAGTCTTTCTTTGGCCACCTCCTCAGTGGGCTATTCATTTTTTCCTTGCAGGGTTCTGTAGATTCAGAAATAAGACCTTTGTCTGATATGTCATTACTAAATATCCTTTCCCAGTTTCTGGGCTCTCTCATTACTCTTGATAGTCCTTCAATGCATACAAATGTTTTATCTTTAGTATGTCCCACATAGCTATGTTATCTTCCTCTGCATGAGCATTAAAGCTCTTTCATATATACACTTCACCTTATTTGTTTCTCTAGTCTATCTGGCCTAATACACCTGCCATAATTAAAATGATGCAAGTTTTAATCCAAGTGGAGAAATACTGGGCAGTTAGCACATGGAATTTTGAGGTCGCTTCTATATTAATGTTAATAAAAGAAATGTCATATGTAAAAGTAAAAAGTCACTTTCATGCAGTGGTTGCTATAAAAATAGACAGCCTCATCTTTCTCCCAAGGAGCACTGGATGGGTACAAACCACTGACCTTTCAGTTTACAGTCCAACACTTAGCCCATGGTGCCACCGAGGCTCCATAATGAACATTCTTAATAGCCCACTAACATTAAGTCCATTCCAATTCAGAAATCCTGTGCAGGGTTTCCAAGGCTGTAAATCTCTGTGTTAGTAGATAGTCCAATCCTTCTCTGAGGAGTGGCTTGTGGATTTGAACCACTGACCTTGGAGTTAGCAATCTAACACTTACCTGGCCACCAGAGCTCCTCTAAGATTAAAGGGAAATTTCATTACATCTTGTTCAGACCAAGGAGGAGTCTCTAAATGTGGAGACTACTAATTTACTGCCACTGAGTTGGTTCTAATTCATTACAACCCTGGAGCCAGAGTAGAATTGCCCCTGTGGATTTCCTAGACTGTAACTATTATGGGACTTGCTCGGTAACCCTTCACTCAAATCGCAATAAAAAGTTTTAAAAACAAAAAGAATTAACAATTGAGATTACAACTGTCTTTTAAAACCCAATAGCACATTAAACTAGCGCAATGTTACATACTCTGGTGTCAATTTGGGACTTGAGAGGATTAAGAGTGAAGGGGTGGAGTCTAGCCTGTCAATCAGATCACAGCCAATGAGGCCTCTGTGTCGACATGGCCTTCTCCTGAGGATTCAGGGAATTCCTGTATTTCCTCCCTGGAGGTGGGAGACACACACTCTCGGCTCACTCCCTTGAAGACTCTCTACTGACAAGACACATGGAACTACGTTAGTGCCCTGAGCTGGAACAGCCAGGTGGAGACCCTGCCAGTGCTGAGATGCCTACACCACCACAGGATCCATAAAACTTCCCACTGGCTGGCCTGTGATCTTCCTGCATTCTGCATCATTGCATGTGTTTCGTGAGTCTGAAGAGGACTTTATAGATTGGTATCAGACATATGGGCTAATATCGGACTTATGGACTTAATGTGGACTGGGCTGGGATGTTTTCTCAATAGTCAACTGCTTTTGTCTATAAAGCTTTCTTACACACGAGTGTGTATGAATTTGTTTCTCTAGTCTACCCAGACAAATACACCTAATATGAGAATTGTCAGACCTAAGCAAGAAGATGGCTAACCTTAATTTTAGACGCAGAATAGCACCAAAGCATCTCCTAAAACGTAAACAGGACAAACTGAAGGAAAATACCACAAAGGGGATTTTTAAAGAACCAGATTCATTAAGCATTTTGAAAAGAATCAAAAGGTTAGATGAATCCTGAGACATATGTTCATCCACTGAGGTCTACAGTAGAGAGGGCTGGGGACCAATGGCACAGGAGCACAAACATGACTGGAGTTTAAGAGCTACAATCAAGAGTCATATTCCATTTAACCGTGGCAGAAGAAAACTTTCAAATATGATTTTTAAAGTAAAATTCTTTCTTGCCTGAATTCTTTGGTAATTTAACCATTAAAATTTTATTTAGGAAAATTATTTAACGAAGACTCCAGTTATAGAGTACTTTGGCACATTAACATGGGGGGGAGGGACGAGAAACTACTTGATACAGTTCCGATACACAAATACATATATGTAAACATTTTGGAGCATTTATTTTAATAAAACTCTTTATCACTTCAGTTTAAACCATTCTATTAGGAAAATTTCTTAATTGTAGAGTGATTATTTCCTCAACTCTAAGTTAAGCAAAAAGTTTTATCAATTAAATTTACAGCAACATAGCCTGTAGAAATACACAATCATTTTACAATAATATTTCCCATATAAAAATTGTCATTGTCACAGATTCAAAATACAAGGCACCTAATGCAATGAAAGTAGTACAGTATATATAATGTAAGTGAACCAGGATCTTGTCCCAATATTTATTCATTTTAAAGCCCCACCAATTTGCACGAACATACTTATTATATACATTAAACATTTTTGTGTGTTAATTTGCAATATTCTGTAAAACTCAGAAATGGAAGCCGTACCTATTACAGGCAGCTTAGTTTAGCACTTTGCCTGTAAGAAACACTGATCTCTCTATATAAACGATTGCCTTACATTTTAATAATACAGAGTCCACCATTTAACACTAACACATTAAAATCTCTAGAACATTAGGATTTCATTCCGTGATTAGTTCAAACCATGCCATCAGCTGGATTCCTGGAGATGGATAAGGCAGGTTGGTCCTGAAGATGGACTGTGGACTGGAACTTCATTAATTGTAGTGATATGCAGACAGGTACACTGCAAAGTACTTCAGTACGAAAATGAAGAAAACACATGAGGAAAGCATATTTTAGAGTTTCAAAGAACTGAAACCATGATTTTTCAGACTAGGCACTGAAACACTCTTTTCTACAAAAACTTGCTACAGATTGTCTCTTCGCCGCGACAAGTTCCATGATCAGATATGCTAAAAAAACAAAAACAACATACACACATACACAAAATAATTAGATCACAATTTGAAAAATTTTAACTTTCTATATTTCATATTTTGAGTTTTGCTCTGCTCTTGAGTGGGCTCTCTCCCCGCCCCATGTCTGTGTGCATTTAATCTCTTTCATATTTCAAAAGAGATTGGCTCAAGGTCCACACTACACTGCCCCCTCTCATTTACATAACGAGTATGAACCCCGGGCACCAGAGGTTAGGATTTATAGCATACGTTGGAGAGTTAGGGGCGTGGTATGGGAGACAATTCAATCACTAACTGTGTGTTCAATTTAAAGGTGAAAAAGAAACACACAGCACCAATTGTGCTCCAAAACCTCACTAGAAAGACTATATATATATATATTTTTTTTCTTTTTTAAGGAATAAGCCACTTAGACACAAGAAGATCAGAGAGACATAGGCACAGCAGTTGACTCTTAGCTAGGAGTAGAGGAAGCCAGACACACTTTTTAGTAGAGAAAGGTTACAGTCTACAGAAAAAGCAGTTAAAACTCAGAGATCCTCTTTACTTTTCACAGCTGGTCAAGTAAGTACCACTTCTCCTTTCCAACTAGAAGACTTAAAGTCTATTTTCTGCAAGGTGGCTTCCTACTGAAAAGGAAGATGAGGCCAAAGTACACAAAGCCAGGTTGAGATAGCCAGCTGCTCTCCTCCTTTTCTCAGTTGCTAGCAAGGCAAATTGCTCTAGGACTTTACCCTAGGACATATCTGTTAGGAAGAAAAAGATTTAGCGATGCTAATAGTGTGTGTGTGTGTGTGTGTGTGTGTGTGTGTGTGTGTGTGACAAGAGGCAAGGGAGATCATCTTCAATGAAGTTCAGAAGAGCTTCTCATCAGCTTGTTAGAGTGCCACTCACTCAAACACAAGCAAGAACCAAGATCACCAGATTCTCAGAGTTGAGAAAAAGCGTGCAAGGCAAAAACTGAAATAACTAGAATAATAAAACTGTGTCAGGGGATATACAAGAAAATGTTATACCTGAGAACATAATACATAAAAATGAAATATCAAGATATTAAAGATGGACTCTTAAAAATTTAACAGTTTTTCTCTGGTTTTATTTATTCCTAAGTATTCCATCATTTGGGTGGCTATTATAAATGTTTTTTTGATTTCCATTTCATAATCTTATCTGTTGGTGTAAAGATTTGCAACTGATTTTTTTTGCCTGATTTTACACCCCACAGTTTGATCTGTATGCTTATTTTGTACCCTGCCACTCTGTGAATCTTCCAAATAGTTCCATTTGTTTTCTATGTAAAGGATCATAGACTAAATCTCACTGCCAGTGAGTTGATGTCAACTCACAGGGACCCTATAGGACAGGGTAGAAGTGCTCTTGTGTGTTTCCGAGACTTTAGCTGTTTATGGGAGTAGAAAGCCCTGTCTTTCTCCCATGGAGCTGCTGGTGGTTTTCAACTGTTGACCTGCAGATTGCAGCCCAACACATAACCACTATGCTACAAGGGCTCCTTGTTTGGGTCATCAGCAATGGAGTTCTACTTCTTCAGCAGTTTGAATGTCATTAATTTCTCTTTCTTGTCCTATAGCTTTGGCGCAGATGTCCATGACAATACTGAACTGCAGTGGTGATAAAGGGCATTTCTGCCCGGGCTCCTTTTTGCTTTCTGTCTCTCTCCATTGAGACTAGTGTTGGCTATTGGTTCCGTATAGTGCCCTTAATTTTGTTGAAGAATTTCCTTTCTTTTCCTAATTTGATGTGAGTGTTTTTATCAGAAGAGGGAGCTGAATTTTGTGGAATGCACCAATTGATAAGTTCGTTCCTTCATTTTATATATGTGGTAGATTATACTGATTTTGTTTCTCCTTAATGTTAAAAACCCTTGCATATTTGGTATGAATCCCACTTCACCACAATGTACTCTTTATATGTATATATGTTGTTAGATTCTATTGCCTGATTTTGTTAAAAATTTTTATGTCTGTTTATAATTCTATAACTTTCTTCTTTAGTGATATTTGCCGGGCTTTGGTATCAGGGTCACGCTCACTTTAGAAAATGAACTCAGAAGTATTCCATCCATTTCAATACTCTGAAATAGTTGGAAGAGAATTGGGGTCAGCTGTTTGCTGAATATTTGGTAGAATTAACCAGCGAAGCTGTCTGAATCAGAAACTTCTCTGTTGGGAGTTTTTAAATGACCTGATACAACCTCTTCTTTTGTTGTGGGTCTATAAAATATTCTATCTTAGTTAAAGTTTCTAAACATATATCAAACTACAGAATAAGAAACCCAAAGTGACCTGTGAGGGGGTACCCCCCCACTAAAAAACCTGGAATCTGCCCACCCCCCAAAAGCTATGCATTTCAATTTTTTTTTTTTTTACAAAACCACCTTATTACCTTCATTACACTTAATACATTTGTCAAATCTGGGATTCCATTCTTGGAGACATTTTTCAAACTCATCTGTTTGGATGGCTGACTGCACTTCCCTCATTTTTCTCCTTCACCTCTTCTGTGTTGTCAAATCTCTGTCCTTTCCTTTTCATTCGCAGAAACAAAAAGAAGTCGTGTGGAGCAAGGGCAGGTGAGTCAGGTGCATGGGGCAAGAGAGGCATGCTGCTCTGTGCCAAACACTGGCTCAGTGAGATGGTTGCATGAGCAGGTGCATTGTTGTGTCAAAAACAGCCCCCCATCTGCCACAAATACGGCCTTCTTTGTCACATACTACTACACAAACTTTTCAGAACCTCTAAATAGAAAGCTTGATTAACAGTCTGACCTGGTGGAAGGAACTCCAAAACACTATGAGTGGACATTTCCATTCACTCAGGAAGGTGATGGATGTCCAGAACAAGGTGTGTCATCAATGGACATTTTACCTTTTATGAAACGAGAAAACCACTTGTACACTTGAGTTTTTCACATAGTACTGACCTTGTAAGCTGTGTTCAACATCACAAGAGTTTCTGTGGCATTTTTCCCAAGCAGGAAACAAAATTTCACAGCCACATGCTGTTCTCTTAAATCAACCATCGTGAAAAAATAACGTTCGAGCGAAATTACTTTTACGAAAAAATTCACTGTGACCTAAGAGAACCAGGCAATGCCACTGAGTGCACTGACTGAATGCATTAACTGAGTGAGTTGCTTCATGCTCACCTAGCAGGAAAAATGTGTAATATAAAAGCTCCACCCAGTGGTTTTTCCCCCCGTTTTTTTTCTTTTGCTGTTGTTGTTCATATATAAAAGGGAGAAAATATCATGCTTATGGATAGGGAGACTTCACATTGTGAAAATGTTGATACCACCGCAAACGATCTACAGATAAAATGCATTCTCGATCCTGAACCCAACACCGTTCTTTAAAGAAATGGAAAAACTAATTATCAACCTTAATGGTAAGAGATGGGACCCTGGATAAACAAAGCACTATTAAAGAAGAACAAAGTTACACTTCCTGATCTCAAAGCCTACTGCACAGTCAGGGAAGTTTAGTCCTGATTTAGCAAGACACAGAGACCAACGGAACAACACTAGGAACCCAGAAGTAAATCTACCCACTTATAATTGATTTTGACAAAGGGTCAAAACTCATTAAGTAAATAAGGAAGGGTTCCCTTTAACACACTGGTGCTGGCAAAACTTGGTACCTATTTGCAAAAGAATGAAACAAGACATATCTTACATCATGTACAAAAATGAACTCAAGATTATTGACAACTAACTATAAAACCTTGAATGAAAACATATGGGCAAACTTAAAGGTCATAATGCATAACTAAAAACACAAACACAGACCCCAAACTAGGTGACTGGGACCTCCTAAAAAGTAGACATTTTTCATCTCCCCCACTACCATGACCTCAATTCTACCTTACAAATCTGACTAGACCAGAGCATGCACACTGCTACAGATAAGAGCCCACAGCACAGGGAATCCAGGACAGATACACCCCTCATGACAAATAGAGCCACCAGGAGGGAAAGGGGAAGGTGGGGGGAGGGAAGAGGGAACCAAACACAATGATCGACATATAATTCCCACCCCCACCAGGGAAGAACAACAGAAAAGTGGATTGAAGGGAGAAAGCAGACCATGTAAGATATGAAAATAATAGTTTTTAATTTATCCAGAGTTCATGAGGGACGGAGGATGGAGAAGGGAGAGAAAAAATGAGGAGCTGATATCAAGGGCTCAAGCAGAAAGAAAATGCTTTGAAAATGATGGTGGCAACATATGTACAAATGTGCTTGACCCAATGGATGCATGTATGGATTGTGATAAGAGCTGTAAGAGCCCTCAAAAAAAGGGATTTAATAGGAAAATTAGACATTCGTGTGCAGAAGATCTTATCAAAATAATATAAATACAAGGTGTCGAAGGGATCAGGTTTCAGGCTTCAAAGACCAAAAAAATAGCATTGTGAATGAGGGGGAGTGTGGAGTGGGGATCTAGGGCCCATCTGTGGGAAATTGGACATCCCTTTGCAGAAGGGTCATGGGGAGGAGACGAGCCAGTCAGGGTGCAGTGTAGCAATGATGAAACATACAGTTTTTCTCTAGTTCTTGAATGCTTCCTTCCTCCCCACTATCATGATCCCAATTCTACTTTACAAATCTGGCTGGACCGGAAGATATACACTGGTACAGATAGGAACTGGAAACACAGGGAATCCAGGACAGATGAACCCCTCAGGACCAGTGGTGAGAGTAGCGATACCAGGAGGGTGGAGGGAAGGTGAGGAGAAAGGGGAAACAGATTACACGGATCTACATATAACCTCCTCCCTAGGGGACAGCGGAGAAGTGGGTGAAGGGAGATGTCGGATAGTGTAAGACATAACAAAGTAATAATAATTTATAAATTATCAAGGGTTCCTGGGGGTGGCGGGGAGGGAAGGGAAAAAAGCGAGGAGCTGATACCAAAGGCTCAATTAGAAAGCAAATGTTTTTGAAAATGATGATGGCAACATATGTACCAATGTGCTTGACACAATGGATGGACAGATGGATTGTGATAAAAGTTGTACGAGTTCCCAATAAAATGATTAAAAAAAAAAAAGGAGAAAGGTTCAATCTGCACTAAACACATTGGTCAAGAACAAGACTCCAAGAACTGAAGGAATACCAATAGAAAAGTGGGTGAAGAGTGACAGAGATGATGTAAGATAAGAAAATAATAATCTATAACTTATCAAGGGTGCATGAGGGAGAGGGGGCGGGAGGCGGGAAGGGGGGAAATGAGGAGCTAATACCAGGGGCTCAAGTAGAAAGAAAATGCTTTAAAAATGATGACGGCAACATATGTACACATGTGCTTGGCGTAGAGGATGAATGTATGGATTGTGATAAGAGATGTAAGAGCCCTCAATAAAAGTATTTAATTTATATATGTATATATATATATATATACACACACACACACAGATTGGTTAAAATTAACAATATATCAGACAAGAGATTATTCTCTGAAATGTATAGAAAACTTGAGCACCTCAACAACTAAAAGATAAATAATCGAATAAACCATGGTCAGAGGGCATGAACATACACTTCGACAAAGAATACATTTAGGTGGCCAACAAGCATGGAGCAATGCTTGGGATCATTAATCAATCAAGAGATGGAAATCAAACCAAAATGAAATTCCATCCCACTGCAGCCTTAACAGCGAAGTTCAAAGAAACAGAAAACAAAACGTGCTGGGGAGGGTGCAGAGACTATAAAATGGTACTAACACTGAGGAAAACAGTCTGCGGCATCTTCAAAAAGTTGGAAAGAGAAATACCGCGTGATCCAGAAATCCAGGCACACATCATAGAGAAATAAGAGCTGTGAAATAAATGTATATGCCCATGGTCACTGCAGCACTAGTATAATAGCAAAAAGATGGAAGCAACCTACATGCTCATCAGTGACGGGATGGATACACCAACTGTGGTACATACACACAATGTGATACTCTGAAACAGTAGCGCCAAGCCATGGATGAACCAGGAGGAAATTAGGCTGAGGGAAAGGAGTCAGTCATAAAAGACCAAGGACGAGAGCAGCACTACATCCTGTCAGAGGTTCAGGCTGGTTTCAGAAGAGGAGGTGGGGCAGCAATGAGTCACAGGGCCTGGTGACCCAAGACCACAATAGAGTCCACCAAGACAATGATTTCCACACTACTCTGGTGAGCATGCCTGGATTCTTCAAAACCAGTGAGCAGCCATCTAAGGTGCAACCATTGGTCTCTCCCCACTGGAGGAAAGAAAAGTAAAGATAACTGAAGATGCATGGAAACAATTACTTCAATGAGCAAAGGTACCATGTGAACATCAGCCTCCGCCACCCTGAGACCAGAACCACCAGGTGGCACCCAGCTACCACTACCAAGTGCTCTGTGAAAAATGACATGAGAAGTTTCTGGATAGTATGGTGACAATGTGGAACAAAACTCAAAATCATAAAAGAAATGTTAAAAAGAGTGGACTCAGTGGTTGGACAGGCCATGGCCTTCAGTCACTCTTTGCGTCTGGGGACTGCCGTCAATAAGACGCAAACTGTGTACGAAGTATGAATTATTGAACAGAAATTTAGTCTTCACCTAATTCACAATAAAATTTAAGAAAAGAAAAACTAAACTATTAATATTATGATTATCCCTGTTGTGTTCCAGCAAGTTGACAGAGACCCTATGTGACTGAATAAACCTGTTCTGTTCCTACGGAGCCAGAAGTCAAGAAGTCAAACCGCATGTTGAACTGGGCAAATCTGCTGCAAAAGAACTTTCAAAGTGTTCAAAGGCAAAGATATCACTTTGAACCCTAAAGTGTGCATGACTCAAGCCATGGTTTTTAAAATCACCTCATGCCGTTCGACCCCCACAGGGGTTGTGACCCACAGGTTGAGGACAGCTACTCTAGGAGACGGAGGGACAGTGATTATAACAATGGGATCAAACAGTAATGACTGAGGATCTTACAGAATGAGGCAATGCTTCGTTTTGCTGTACATGTCCCTGAGTTGGAACCAACTCAACCGTACTCAACAACCATCTTCATGGAGCTATCTCAAGATCTCCTCTTGTGAGTGACTGATGGGTTCAAACCGCCAACCCTCTGGTTAGCAGTCACAAGTGTCACTACTGCCCCACTAGAGAGCTCCTCAATACTCAATATGCACAGAAGAATCGAAAAGCTAAAATTCTACAAAATGAAAATTTATTTTTTATAAACAAAGAGTTGGAGAAAGCTTCTAAAAAGTACAATGATAAGGCAAATAAAATATAAAATACACAAAGAAAAATAAATTTAGAAAATAGTCCAAAAGCCCACATCCAAACAATAGCTGTTTCTTTAGGTATGAAGAGAGAGGAACTTAGCCAATGGATAATCATGAAATTTCCCCAGATTGGAAGGGCAGTCAAGCACAACAGTTGGTCTCTGTTCATCGTGAGCAACAGAGAAAGAAGGAGAGTCAGGAACAGGAGGGCACGGAAAGTGTCACTAATTGTCCCCATGAGCAACTGACTACCTCCTTCCTTACGAGGCCACAAGACCGATGGTGCTGGGCTACCAGTACTGAACACTTAATCAAAGACTCCACAGAAGAATCCTGATCAAAAGGAGGAACACACTGGAAAAAATTCAAAAGTTTCATACACTCTAGCCTTTCTGGAGCTACAGAGGTCGGGCAAACCACAAAAACAATTACTCTGAAGCAATCTTTAAAACAAACAGACGAACCTCCTGAAATGTTGTTAAGCTTAGTGAAGACTGTCTACCTGAGTGCCATGCGCTCTGAAGACGGGCCTGGCCGGGACCAACTGGAAAACGCCGACTCGAAAGGTTAAAGGAAGGGAGCACAGTGGGCAATGCGTTTATGTCACACGAACCTGGGCTAAGGACCACGGCTAGCTAGCTCCATCCTCCTGGGAAGCCTTGTGCAGCGGAATGAGACTCTCACATTGTTCGTTGTCTTCTGGAGCTCTTCAGGGAAGAAAGGAAAAAGATCTTTAGAGCAGAAACAGATCCTTACAGACGGTCTATTTTGCTGGCTGCAGCTAGTGGTGTCAGAACAGGAGTTAGTCAGTGTGAAGAATTGGGCAAAACCTCCCACTAACTTGTCTTGGTTTCTTTTCAGACTAAAGTGTAACAGTTCTCTCTCCTAAAAAGCACTTATAGGAAGAAAATTTCACACAGCATTATCATATTTTATTAAAAACTATATTCGAAGGCAAAAATGGTCTACATTTAAATCCATTATAACAAATTAATAATTAAGCACTTAGATTTTGCCTGGAGAATCAATTTTCAAAATTCATTAGGAAGAAACACACAGGGTCTGAGAATTTTTTTCCTGGCATAGTCCATAAGTAAAACATAAACCTTTCAATAATCTTTCACAAAATTCTCCATGGAAGAAGGCAACCTTATTTTTTTAATGATCTAGAGAGGAAGTCAGTCTACCTCTGAAGTCGATGTTTTCTGCATATAAATGCAAAAAATCTTCTTATTCCCACCATCACTGGATCCCAATTATTATAATGACACAGTAGAGTTACAATAAAAAATGAAAAAAATACGGGGACAGCGCCTGCAAAAAATAACCAAGAAAACTGCACCTGAACACAAAAAAAGAAGACACGTTTTAATATCATCATTTTCCTTTTTAACATAGGTTTTCCATTCTGAAAACAAGCAGAACTAATGTTAAAACACCAACAATATTTAGCATCTGTGATATATTCTGTACATTATTAATTATAAAAATTAGCTTCAATTTATAATGAATCCATTGGCTTCACATCACCAATAATAATTCTTGCTTGGGGAGCAGCCTAAAGCTGGAAGGCATGTTTTTGTTTGTTAGGTAGAAAATCAAAATCAAAAATATTCACGACACAATTTTCAGTTTCTGTCTCACATTCCACTTTACCACTTTCTTCTTTACTGCTCTTCACCGATTCTTAAGTCGATCCTTCCCCTCAACGTCTGAGGTCACTTTAAAAAACTTACATTTTAGAAAAGTATGTTTTAGAGGTGACATGCTGTATTATGTTAAACACTTTTTTTGAAGGCTAGTACTAACAAAAAATGAAAAAAGGTGCAATTTTTGCAAGCAGTTTAAAAAGCAACTAGCTTGATTATCATCTAATAAATTTTGAAAAAATTCAAAATAATGGCTAGGTAAAATAACAAAAATAGAAACATTTGTATTAAGAACACGAAGTGAGAAAAGACAAATAAGCAAGTTACGGTTCAGACATAAAGAACCTTTAGTCATCATCAAGTTTGATCCTTAATCTGTGATTTTATCAGGGTCACGATGAAAATTAAAAACGATGAGAAGCTATGAAGTTACAAAAAAGAAAGTCATTTTTCCTTTTCCTCAGTCTGTGTTAACCACATAGAACCAAGAAAGGATCAAAAATAATTATCTGGATAAACGTCAGCTAATTCTTTCCAGCTGTGGATTCTCAGATAAAAGCCCAGGCAGCAAGAGGACAACGATAAACTGGACTCCATCAAAATAAAAAATGTTTGGGTATTAAGTGGCAGTATCAAGAAAATGAAAAGACTATGCACAGACTGGGGGAAACATTATAAAATCTCATTGTACCAGATAAGATGCCTAAAAAATTCAGCTAACCACTAACCACTAACCACTAAACCACTAAAAACTAACCACTCACTTTGAAAACAGGCCAAGAAAAGATACAAATAAACCAATAAGCACAGAAAGAATTGTTCACTAGGGCAATGTAAATCAAACGGCACAAGAAACTATCAGTCTGCCCCTACCAGGATGGTTAGGATCTGCACAACAGAAAATAAGTGCTGTTGCCAGGGTGGGAAACCGGACCTCTTAGGCACCGCTGGCGGATGTCAAACGGTCCACCTTGTGGGAGAAGAGAGTGTAGTGGTTCCTCAAGGGGTTAACTGTCGTGCTAGCTAAGGGTGCAGCAGCTCCATTCCTGATATATACCCACGTGAACTAAAAGCAGGGGCTCAGACGCTTACACACCAGCGCTCAGTGCAGCAGTATTTACAGCAGTCACAAGATGAAAAGCAAAGCAGCGACCAGCAGATGAATAAATATACAAAATGTGTTACGTGCATACAGTGGAATAATAATTCAGTTTAGAAAGAAGTGACGTTTTAAAACAAGCCACCAAATGGATGAAGCTTGAAAACATTATGCTAAGTGAAATAAGCCAGACGCAAAAGGCCAAATACTGTGTGGTCCCACTTATATGAAAGCTCTAGGCTATGTAAAACCCATCAAGACAAAAGATTAACGATTACCAGAGGGTAGATGGGAAGGGGGAGGAGGGGAAGGGAGGTACATCATTTTAAAAGAAAGTATATTAAAACAATTTGTAACGATGTAAAAACAACTCAGCCAAAGAAGTCCATGCCAACTGCAGACACATTAGTGTATACTTTGCAGAGTAATGACCTAAACAATAACTCCTATCTTGAAAACAGGTAGGGAAAGTCGTGTTTACCCAGGAGTGTTAGAAACACAGGTCTAGAATCACAGGCAATGCTCCCTCTGGTGGAAAGCATGAACTATGGCATTTCATAACCACCAGTCAAAGGCTTCGGTAAGACAAGGTCTTTTACGAGAAACTCAAGAATAATGATGGACAACTTTGAAAACCATTTCTTAAATGCACAATATGAGGTGGTCAGAAACACTGCTACAAGCAGGAAGGTGAAGCAACAGGCGAGAGGGTACATAAATGTTGACTGGGTGAAGGGGAGTGGGCTGGGACGGAGGGGAGGGGGGGAGGGGGTGGTGTGCGTGCGTGCGTGCGTGCGTCCTGAAAAGTAGCTTAAACTATTGAATAGAAATCATCCATACAGGTCCACATACTTCAGAAGGCAGTGTTTCCATCTCTTTAACCTTTCCCTGAAAATTTCTGTGCTCGACTTGCCATGTTAGAACCCCCATTTCACATGCTCAGGAGACTCGTGTTCCTTTTAAGTGTTCTTTGAGTTTGAGGAACAAAAAGAAATATGAGGAGTAAGATCGGGCAGTAGGGTCAAAAAAGAGCAAGTGCATTGTCGGGATGGAAAACGTTCCTAAACAACTTTCCTGGCCTTTTTCTCACCAGTGCCACTCTTGACAGGATGACTTTGCCAATATTCAACCAAAACTCATTTTAGGGGCTGAGGGGGTAGGGCTGCCATGCCTAAAGAGCAGAGCAGGGCCTGAGAGGACCAAAGGGTGGGTTCTCCACTCCAAGGGAGTACAAGAATGGGGCTGCCTAAGCACCAAGAACAGAGTTCCCAACCCAGAGGGCTTGGGTGGTTGAGCTGAAGCCCAGGGCTAATGCAGAATTAAGAGTTGGAGAGTAGGGGTCAATACCCAGAGAATAAAGGGTATTTTCCCGCTACATTTAGATTGAATGTTAAACTTCTTGTTATGTGTTAACCCATCTTTCCCTTTGTAATGGAAATGCCTACCTTGTGTCTATCCCACCATTGTACTTTGCCTCACTCATATTTGACTTGGATGATACGGATGATGAGATTTTGGACTCCAGATGGATTTGGGGGAGAAGGAAAAAGGACAGAATGCTTTAAATTTAATAATGACCCCACAAAATGTGTTGTAAATCCGAACCTCTATGCTTGTGGTTGACAGGAGCCCTGGATGCACAGAGGGTTGTGCATTGGGCTGCTAACGGCAAGATTATGTAGCTCGAGACCACCTAACAATTGGTGAAAGCAAGATGAGGCTTTCTGCTCCAGTAGAGTTACAGCCTTGGAAACTGATGAGGGCAATTCTACCCTGTCCCAGTGCTACCCTGACCCGACCCTGTTGGGTCACTAATAATTGGAATGGACTTGATAGCATCAGTTGCCTCTGGTTGTAATCTCATTTGGGGGGGAACAAATCATCTCTATTATGCAAATGAGGTTAATATGACTTGATTTCCAATAAACTTTCAAGATAATTAAAAGAAAGAAAGAAAAAACTACCTTAAAAGACTAAAAAAATCTAAGTCCTAAATGTATGCAAATATAAATCTGAATATAGTCAGGGTCCCAAAATAATGTCAATAAATGCTAAAATTTCAAAAGCAATATATAAGTATGGCCACCTATTGGAATCATGAACGTGAAAGGTTGCTACTATTATGTTTCTTTTAACTCCCTTGAGTATACCTTCCGGATACTTTTATCCTTCCCTCAATCCTTACCAACTGGACCCTGATTCAAATGATATAAAACAGAAATGTGTGCACACGTGTCCTCGAGTTAAAAGCTCACAATTACTGCTCTCGTTGATAAACACCATACTAGGTTGCTGGCAGGAACACCCCATAAGGTTACTTATTATTCCCAGTATCACTCACAAGAGTCCCTACATCCAGACCAGAACTTCATAGAGGAGGGTCGGAGTACCACAGAAATAAGCATTCACTGAGAAACAGCACTTCCTCTAGAGTAATTTATCCTCAACCTTTTTGTAGCTCTTTTCACTCACATACCCTGCTTCCCCGAAAGTAAGACATCCCCCGAAAATAAGACCTACTTACAGTTTTGCCTCTCGCTGGAATATAAGGTGTCCTCCGGAAAATAAGGCCCCCCCGAAGCTACCGTAACTCTGGACTCTGGACTATTGCGGCGGGCACCACCGCACAGCTCACTGTTGGCCATAGCGCAGCCAGAGCACACAGGAAGTACAAGGTCTCTTTTAATAAAACAATAAATGTGTACCATATTCTTCTTTATGGAAAAATAAGACATCCCCTGAAAATAAGACCTAGCACGTCTTTGGGAGCAAAAATTAATATAAGACACTGTCTTATTTTCAGAGAAACAGGGTAGTATTAAGAAACCGTTGGGGTCTCAGAGCAGCCAATCCACAGAGAAGACCATATGGCCAGCCCCACAATGAGACACGACATCCCTCACTGACCCATAGCCCTACAGGGGACAACACTGGAGACACAGTGTGGGAACTGCACCTGATCACCACACCAAGGCAAAACTCTTAAGGGCGTGCAACACAACAGCAAGGGGAACAGAGCAAAGAAGTCCCCAG